>NC_091995.1:9114551-9453699 GCF_044704955.1 Pristiophorus japonicus | reverse complement strand
GTTTATTAGTTTGATGACAATCTTAGATAATCTGACCATCAAGACTCATATCTAGTTAACGCAATACAAAAGGAATATGTCTCCATAGGTTGAGATACAGCCCCTGCCTTTGTGTTTATAATTTACTGCGGATGTTACAACATTCCAGCACAATGCTAACTGTACCTAACCTTGGTTCCAAGGCTAACTGCAGTCTAGTCAACCATGGCAATCTCTTCCTCATCTTAAGTTGTCTGGTTACAGCTTACTCACAGACTTGTACAACATATAACCCTTTTTCTTATGTTTAAATCATTCAGGTTATCATTGGATACAGTTGATGATTACAAACTTCTACATTTAATCCTTACACACGTTTATGGATCTATTACTAATGGTTATACGATATGAAAACAAGTATTCATCAAACAAAAAACAACTAGCATGTAATTCATAACAATCTGACAGTCCCTGACTCTTAACTCAGTCTCTGAAATTCGATTAATTCATTCAGCTTTACTTACAGACTGACATAAAAACAGAAAATGCTGGAACTCACTGGGGTTGAGGCAGTGTCTGTGGAGAGAAAGCAGAGTTAATGTTTCGGGTGGATCGACGAAGGGTCATTGACCCGAAACTTTAACTCTGCTTTCTCTCTACAGACGCTGCCTGACCCGCTGAGATTTGCAGCATTTTCTGTTTTTATTCCAGATTCAAGCAGCCGCAGTATTTTGCTTTTGTCTCACAGATTGACTGTCGCTCTGCTAACAGGGCTTGTTAAAGTCTGCATTTATAATATTTGGTCCAGCAGGCCCAACGCCTCTTTCTTCAATTTAATATCGAACCAGGTCTACCAACGGTATACGAGTGTATAAGCATGATGGTTCAAGAATCGGCGTCTATTGACAAACAGCTACATAATACAAACGTAAACCTACAACTAATAATACTTCTTTAATTTCGTCCATGTTAGCTAGTGGGAATCTGAAATGGGGATTTCTCAGGATCCTTACACTGGTACAGACAGATACTAACGGGTGGACTTATCAGGAAAAGTTTAAGTGTGTAGTTCTCATCTCCTTATGCTGGTCGAAGCTAGCAGTTCAAGTCCCTCTGAGCTGTTGTGTGTTGTACCATTTATTGACCCGTCTATAAACCTGGCCACGCCCCCAGATCGGGATAATCAGCATGGCCAGTTTCTGCCCATTGTGTCAGTTTGAGAAGGGTCTTCAAATTGAACCCATTTTTTTAGCGACACATGCTCTAGTAGGCACATTTTAAAAGTTTTTAAATATTAAAAAAATATTTACTTTACTAAGAAACTGACTAGTGTACACCAATGAAACTAGTAAATGGTTCAGCACAGATTTTAATGTCATTTTCAGCAAATTGAAATCAGATTAGTCACAGGTCACAAGATAATCTTAATAAAATGCTTATGTTTTTGTGATCATAGACTGATACAGCACAGAAGGAGGCCATTCGGCCCATCATGTCTGTGCCTGCTCTTTGATTGAGCTATTCAATTAATTCCACTTCCCTGCTCTTTCCCCGTAGCCATCTGTCACCCCCATCACCCTTGTGCTCACTGACCTACATTGGCTTCTGGTTAAGCAACGCCTCGATTTGAACATTTCAACTTTATTTTCAAATTCCTCTATGGCCTCTCCCCTCACTATCTCTGTAATATCCAGCCCCACAACCCCCGCGAGATGTTTGCACTCCGCAAATTCTGCCTCCCTGAGCATCCCTGATTTATAATCGCTCAAACATTGATGGCCGTGCCTTCAGCTACCTGGGCCCCAAGCTCTGGAACTCCCTCCCTAAACCTCTCTGCCTCTTTACCTCTTATTCCTCCTTTAGGACACTCCTTAAAACATACCTCTTTGACCAAGCTTTTGGTCACCTGGGCTAATTTCTACTTATGCGCTCGATGTCAAACTTTTATTGCATAACACTCCTGTGAAACATAATGAAATGTCCCAAGGTGCTATATAAATACAAGTTGTTGTTATTGTAGCCCTGTAATTTTTCTCCCTTGAACTACTTATCCAATTCTTTTTGGAGTATTATCATTGAATCTGCTTCAAGTGCCCTTTCCAGCAGTGCATTCCAGATCACAAGAAGTGGCTGTGTAAAAAATGTTTTCGTATGTCGCCTCTGGTTCTTTTGCCAATCACCTTAAATCTGTGTCTTTTGGTTACCGACCCTTCTGCGACTGAAATCAGTTTCTCCTTATTTACTCTTTCAAAACCATTAATGATTTTGAACACCTCTATCAAATCTCCTCTTAACCTTCTTTGTTGTATGGAGAACAACCCCAGTTTATCCAGTCTCTGCTCATAACAGATGTCCCTCATCCCTGGTACCATTCTAATAAATCACTTCTGCTCCCTTTCCAAGGCCTTGACGTCCTTCCTAAAGTGCGATGCCCAGAATTGAACACAATACTCCAGCTGAGGCCTAACCAGTGTTTTATAAAGGTTTAGCATAACCCCCTTGCTTTTGTATTCTACTATTAATAAATCCAAGGGTAAAATATGCTATTTAACAACGTTCACTATTTGGGGTGACACCTTCAAATATTTGTGTAAATACACCCCCGGGTCCCTTTATTCCTGCACCCCTTTTAACTTGTACCATTTAGTTCATATTGCCTCTCCTCATTCTTCCTACCATATTTTATCCCTTCACACTTCTCTACGTTAAATTTCATCTACCATTTGTCTATCCATTTCACAAGTCTGGCTGTGTCCTCCTGAAGTGGAGCTGAGTCCATGATCAGATCAGTCATGATCTTAGTGAATGGTGGAGCAGACTCGAGGGGCCAAATGGCCTCCTCCTCCTCCTATTTCTTATGTTCTTATGTTAAGTCTGTTACTAATCTACTCATTGTTTATGGCATTTCTGAGTTTTGTATTATCTGCAAACTTTGAAATGATGCCCTGTATACCAAAGTCCGGATCATTAATATACATTCAAAAGAGCAGTGGAGGGAACACCGCCATTTACCAGCTGACTTTTCTACTTTTCGGAACCAATGTACACAAACATACACACACAAATACATACACAACTATGCATATGCACACAATCATGTATACACTCAGGTCTACAGAATGAAGCCCTTCAGTTAGTATTCTGGTAAGGAGTATGGGAGGTGGTTTAAGCCCATCTGTGGAGCATTAAACTGGGAACAGTATTTAGATGTACATTGAGGCTCCAGTTCCAGCTTTTTTTCATTGTTTTTTATATTACACAAAGTACCCCAGTGTTGAGATGGGTGGGTGTAATGTTTGATATTTTCAGAAGCTGTGACCTCCCTTCCTGGAAGTCCCGATGTCTTCTGTTGTCAGATCCTCGTTTCCTCCCCTCGTGGAGGCTCTTTTCTGCTGTTGAGAAACAGGAAATCAGTTAGAAAGGGGGATCTTGGTGAGAGCATCTCTCCTCGATCCCCGGCGAGTCTCTCCCCCGATCCCTGGCGAGTCTCTCCCCCCGATCCCCGGCGAGTCTCTCCCCCCGATCCCCGGCGAATCTCTCTAATCCCGGGTGAATCTCCCTAATCCCGGCTGAACCCCACTAATCCAGGCTGAATCTCTCTAATTCTCTGCTTTTTCTCCCAGTCTCTGTGACCCTGGATGTGGAAACAGCGAATGACTGGCTCGAGGTGTCCGAGGATCTGAAGAATGTGAGATGGACTCAGACCGAGAAGACTCTCCCTGAAACCAAGAAGAGGTTTACAGTCTGGCCCTGTGTGCTGGGATCGGAGGGATTCACATCGGGGAGACATTACTGGGAGGTGGAGGTGGTGGGGAATCGGGGCTGGAGACTGGGAGTAGCCGCAGAGTCTGTGGGGAGGAAGGGCTGGGTTAGTCTGAGCCCGGAGGATGGATTCTGGACCATCGGGCTGGGTGGTGATGAGTTTAATGTGAACTCCTCCCCTCCATCCCCTCTCCCTGCCAGTCAGATCCCCAGAAAGGTGGGAGTTTATCTCAGTTACGAATCCGGGACAGTTTCATTTTACAGCGTGGACACCAAGTCCCATCTCCACACCTTCACTGGGATTAAATTCACGGAGAAACTTTATCCTTTCCTCTGTACTGGGGATGAGAACAAGTGGCTGAGAATCTGCTCCGGTTCCAATCCGGGTCTGTAAAAGAGGCGGGATCCACGTCATCCATGACCTCCCAATGACTTAACCGTGTGCAGATAGAGTCAGGAGCTGAGGTCAGGGGTCGGGAGTTAGAAATTGTAATTTCCAAATGATGCATTGTAAAATCCCGTTGAGACTGTAAATACAACCGATACAAATATCAAATGTGAAGAGACTAAAATAAAAAGTAAAAGCCAGCAGCAACTCCATCGCAGCGCTTTCTCATCACTGCCCCGCTCCTTTGTATTGGAAAGCAGGTATAAGTTGTGCTCTTAAAATAAGCCCATGCCCCAGCTATTCAGCAAATATCTCTTTCAGAAGTTTAAAGGGCTGAATGTTCACTTTTACTGCTCTGCGGGCTGTAAAACGGGCGATCAGCTAACGCCTGAGTTGTTCCCGGTGGTAAAAATGAAAATTCACCCCAGAGTGAGTATCTTTTCTTTGCAGTTCATTGAGTGCCACTTTCGACGAGAAGCTGTACAAACATAGAAAATAAGTGCAGGAGTAGGCCATTCGGCCCTTCGAGCCTGCACCATTTTTCAGTAAGATCATGGCTGATCATTCGCTCAGTACCCCTTTCCTGCTTTCTCTCCATACCCCTTGATCCCCTTAGCCGTAAGGGCCATATCTAACTCCCTCTTGAATATATCCAATGAACTGGCATCAACAACTCTCTGCGGCAAGGAATTCCACAGGTTAACAACTCTCTGATCTGTAAAGTTTTACAGTGCAATATCACCACCTTCTGGTGCAAACCGGTCCTACGGAAATACCAAAAAATGCAGAAATGCTCGGTTGATTTGACAATTCAGGCAAGAACTTTCTTCAGAACTGAAAGGCAATTGGACTAGAAAAAAAGACGTAAAATAAACAGGGGCCTGGAATGTTGTGGTTAAAGCCCCTCACCTTTCTGAGTATATAATCTGAGCTGACACTCCAATACTGAAACAATCAGAAGGAAGGAGTTTGCATTCATATCGGTCCTTCAGGATCTCAAGACATCCCAAAACATGTCACAACGCAGTGAAGTGCAGTCACTGTTATTTAGAGGCACCATCTTTAGGTTGAATTGTTGGAGACCCTGTCTGCCTGTTCAACTGGATGTTAAAGATCAGGAGATTCTACTTAAATAAGGGCAGGCAGTTTATCCATGTACCGACCAATATTGCTTTTGTAATCAGTTGATGGATCTGGAGAAGTTGAGCAATGGAACATGCAATTATTTATGCTGACCCCTTTATCCCCCGCCCCTCCAGCGCTGATGACGCTAAATTGCAAATTGTTCCTTCCAGATATAAACACAGAAAATGCAGGCAATGCAAAGCAGGCCAGTCAGTATTTGTAAAGGAAAAAGACAAGATATTGATGGTTTAAATGTGTATCTTTTCATCAGAACTCGTGATGAGGTGTCATACACCTGAAACACCAATGACCTTTTCTGTTTCAGACCTATTGTATTGGTAGATTTTGTTTGTATAGCATCGTTTGCACCAATTCGCAAAAGCGATTCTCGCTGGCCCAATCTTAAAAGGCTCCGTTCCGTAATTGAGCCGCAATGGCGGACGTCTATACCCAGAATGCACTGCGTACGCGAATATGCCCCATCCATTTTAGAGTGAAGTCTTGGCTGCTCATCTCCACAAATCTTTTACCGGAGAAAGTGACCGGCGCTGCATCTTTCCTCTCCTGGTGTAGTCATAAGGATAAGGGACATGAGAATGACTGAGGTGGGAAATTGATGCTGACAGGCTGTAAAGAGGGGACAGTTCTATTTCACAGCTCTGAGTTACAGAGACCAGAAGATACCACCACATTTTCAACGTTTATCTTTGATCCATTTCTAAGCAGTATCCAATACATGTTGTGTATGTAAAATAGTACCTGACTACTGTCTGGATTTATATCTGAATGCTGGGGAGCGGCCTGCGCGGGACCGCGTGATTGGTGGAACATTGGTGGGTGGCCCCCAACAGCTCACCCAAACTTGTTAAGTGGCCCTCCAGCCCAAATAATGTCCCAGCCCTGTACCAGAGTGAGCTGTAGGAACTCGGGGACCTTGCTCCACAGGTGGAAGGTGGCACTACACTACCGTGTCTCAGGTGGATTGCCGTTGTCCAGTTCCCCAAGCAGACTGTCGAACTCGTTTGGCAGAATGTCTCATCGCCAGAGCTTTCACACAAGCACCAAGATGTAGCTTGGTTGGCGGTGAGAAGGGCCTCACTCATCAGATCCTTCATGCTCAGCCAGGGATTCAGAGACATGACATTCTGCCCCGGAGTTGGCTGTGGTGCAGATGAGACTGTCATCCATTTCCTTCGGGATTGCAAGGCAGGTCTGGAGGGAGATGCAGTGGTTGCTGTCAAGGTTCATCCCAAGCAGCTCTGTAACACAGGACTCTGTGCTCCACGGACTGTTCCCAGGGTCGCGCACTGATACAGACATCATCTGCTGCTGGAGAGCCATCAACTCGGTGAAAGAAGCACTTTGGTCTTCCCGAAACTTGATGGTCTTCCAGAACAAGGAGCTGTCCATGGCCGAGTGCTGTAGACTGGCGCAATCCAAGGTCCAGGAGTACGTGTTGAGGGACGCACTAAAGGTTGGTGCAGTCGCCGCAAAGGCACGTTGGGGAAGAGCCATAGTTTAAGGCCCTTCTGCAATGGTAAACCCAGGGGATGGAATCAGACCCCCCTCGGGCTGTACTTATTAATCTGCTTGTATACATAAAGCACCATGTACTGAAAAACACCTGTATTGTGCCATGTATAATGAAAGCCTCTGCACTAAAGAAATATAAATGTATTCTCATCCATTCCATGTACTGCTTTCATCTGCATAGTGCTACATGTAACATGATTTGTGATTGGATATTGAAATGTATCCTGGAATGTAATGTAATGTAAACCTGTTCTTATCTGCTCCATGTAATACCCTTATTTGCACAGTACTACATGTAATGTGATTTACAGATTGTACTAAACTGTACCTTGAAATAAAATGCACACTAGTGCATTTATGGAACTGCTGTCAGCATCCAAACGAATTGTATGAAATTGCTGACCACAAGGTACTTACCTATTTTCCAATGTATTGTGAAGATTATATATGAATAAAGTATATTTTTGAAAAAAAAGATTGCCACTGTCCGGGTCACACCAGCTGCTTTCCCACCATGGCCATTGGCCATACTGCCCCAGCGGCCGCCAGTTTCACTCACTCTCGGAGGGAGGCAGATGAATGTTTCTTCAATGAACAATTCCCGAGTCTGTTCTGCAAGCCGTCTGCATAAGATTCAGAAGCTGAAATAGAGAAGCTCGTGTCCAGTGACAATGATCTTGTCAATAATGAGTTCTAACCCCAACCTCATCAGATCTGTCTCATTTTAATCAGTGTTTAACTGCAGAGCAGAGGGGCGCTGCAGGGTGAGTGAAGGCGGCTGAAGAACGAGTGAAAGCGGCTGAAGAGCGGGGAGGGTGAACGACTCAGAGCCCTGGAAAAGACCAGCTTTAGAAAGGTCCAATGTTCAAATCCATCGATGTGGGTTCCAGGGGACACTCAGGGATATTTGCCGAGAGTGAGTCCGCCTCTGAGGGTAAGTCCGCAGACCAGATGAACCTGTTCCAGGGTCTGATTCCACACCCCTGCTGTAAACAGATGTTCCCCTTACAATCCAGATCTTGTCACTTTTTTCCCATTTGCTCCTCACAAGCAGCGCACATCTGGGGCATTAACAGAAACCTCAGTGGCAGTAATTTACTGACCGAATTCAATCTAGTCTCCTCCTACAGTGCTAAACTCTCTTTAAATAGCAGTTATTATCACAGACCAGAGGTTTACAGATTGAAATTACTGATATATTTAGCTGAAATCAAACAGTGCTGTGAGGCACTCAAATTTGGCAAAGTCTTACGGTGCGATTTATATAAAAATGGTTGCCACGATAAAGTTACCAGCGGCTCCGTTGACTCCGCTAAGATTATCCGGAGATGTACTATATAAACCAGTGGAGTTCAGCCTCAAATCCCTGGGCTGGACATCTCACCCTCCCTCTGGCAATTAATGGGCAGGGCTGGGGGCTGTGGAGGGAATTTGGATCTGGGCACAGTCCATCTATTTCACCGCCCATTGGATTTCCTGACACACGGGCAGGCCAATTGAAATTATATTTAATGGACAGAATTACTCCTGTTATAAATACAAAAACTAAATATTGCTGTTGCTAGAAATCTGAAATATCAAAAAATGCTGAAAACACTCAGCAGGTCAGGTGACATCTGTAGAAACTGAGTTAATGTTTCAGGTCGATAACCTATCAAATATTGGGACTCGGTCTATTCCAAAATGTGACTGCCGAGCCACATAAACATCTGTGCTTTCCCAAGATTGTCCTGGGGTCAGGGGTGGAATTTAGAAGGGGGTGGGGGCAGCAGTCAGGAGGGGACAGCAGTCAGAAGAGGGCAGCGATCGTGAGAGGGAGTGTGGAGCGATCATAATAAGAGCAGGAGTATGCCTTATGGCCCCTCGAGCCTGCTCCACCATTCAATAAGATCATGGCTGATCTTCAACCTCAACTGCACTTTCCCGCCCGATCGCCATATGCCTTGATTCCCCTGGACTCCAAAAATCGATCTATCTCAGCCTTGAATATATTCAGAGATTTAGCATCCTCAGCCCTCTGGGGCAGAGAATTCCAAAGATTCACAACCCTCTGAGTGAAGAATTTCCTCCTCAACTCTGTCTTAAATGTCCTACCCCCTTATCACAAGACTGTGCCTAGACACTCCAGCCAGGTGAAACAACCTCTCACCATCCACCCTGTTAATCCCCTTCAGATTCTTGTATGTTTCAATGAGATCATCTCTCATTCTTCTAAACTCCAGAGTACAGGCCCATTCTGCACAATCTCTCATCATAAGACAGCCCTCTCATCCCAGGAATCAAAATAGTGAACCTCCATTGTGCCGCTTCCAAGGTAAGGAGACCAAAACTGGGCCCAGTACTCCAGGTGTGGTCTCACCAAGGCCCTGTACAATTATAGCAAGACTTCCTTACTCTTATACTCCAACCCCCTTGCAATAAAGGACAACATGCCATTTGCCTTCCTAATGTTTGCTGTACCTGCATGCTAGCTTTCTGTGTTTCTTGCACAAGGACACCCAAATCCAGAGGCAGATTAACCATGGGGCGGATGTGGCTGCAGCCCCAGGCCCACCAAATAAATGTAGGGAAAAAAATAAGGCCTTCCAAATAGCCTGAATAAAATAGACAATGAGAGGAAAAACACGACCGAGGAAAATATTGTTAATTGGCCTAACGTGTACATACCTATTTTTGCAGAGACAAGACCTTTATTATTTATCTGTGTTATTATTTAACTGTTATATAATATATAAAATAGAGACATTCCCACATATGTATAAGAATCTAGTATTACACTGTTACCAGAACCAGAATATATACATACTTGATACAGAACATATGCTTTCATTGTTGAATATACTGGCCTATGTTTTCGTATTCAGAATCATATATGTAATGTAATGAACATGAGCCCATTTGGATCAGTTTGCCCCAGGAGTGAACAGACCCTGCCCAAATCACTCTGAACACCATTTAAAAAATATTCTGGGGCCAAAATTGCCCTCTGCCCCAAACAGAGCACAATTACTGTTTTTACATTTTTTTCTCCGCCCCATGGAGTCGGGCGATATTCAGCGCTTTAACTTTTTTTCGTTTCGGTGCGGAGTTCTGGGTGGCTGCAGGGCAGAAATGACGTTGGGTCGGCTGGGTCGTCGCTCCGAGTCACCAGCGTCGTGCGGATGATGTCAGCACAATGCGGACACACCGTGCCTATGCGTCACAAGGTCCCTCCCGTTCAGTTATAGGGCCACCAGGGAGGGTTCATCCGGGCCTTGGGACCGGTACCCAAGAGGATGTGCCGGGCCGACAAATTCGCGGCTGCCATTGTGGGGCCGACTTCGGAGTCAGCTGTCAATTAAAATAAAATGACGGACGCGGCAGTGCGCCCTCCCCTTTAAGGGCATATGCGGCAGCCAACCTCAAGAAGCTTCACGCCAGGGAAAGCGGTCAGTGGCACCAACCGGCGGCAATTTCCCGCTAGCGGAAAAGAGGCCGATGCCAGTCGGTAAGGGGTTGGCGCGTGCCCGATGGGGCAGGAAGGCGGTCGGGGCGGTCCCATACACCGCTCCAAATATAAAGTAGGGCAATTTAGAAAATGCCGACTCCTCTGTGCCGACCGAGCGACAACTGCTTTCCGCACCGTTGATGCCTCTGAGGCAGTAACAGCTCTTTAAAAAAAATGGGCTATTTCAACCCCTGTGTTTTTCCATTCTTCCTACCAAAGTGAATAACCTCACATTTCCCTACATTATACTCCATCTGCCACCTTACTGCCCATTCACTTAATCAATCTATATCCCTTTGCAGACACTTTATGTTCTCCTCAGTTTACTGTCCCAACTAGCTTTGTATCATCAACAAACTTGGATACATGACACTCAGTCCCTTCATCTAGGTCATTAATATTGATTGTAAATAGCTGAGGCCTCAGCACTGATCCTTACGGCATCCCACTAGTTACAGCCTGCCAATCTGAAAAACATAGAAAATAGGTGCAGGAGTAGGCCGTTCGGCCCCTCGAGCCTGCACCACCATTCAGTAAGATCATGGCTGATCATTCCCTCAGTACCCCTTTCCTGCTTTCTCTCCATAACCCTTGATCCCTTTAGCCGTGAGGGCCGTATCTAACTCTCTTGAATATGGCCTTGGAAATAGCGGATGCATTGACAGTCATTTTCCAACATTCCATTGACTCTGGATCAGTTCCTTTCGAGTGGAGGGTAGCCAATGTAACCCCACTTTTTAAAAAAGGGAGAGAGAAAGCAGGGAATTATAGACCAGTCAGCCTGACCTCAGTAGTGGGTAAAATGATGGAATCAATTATTAAGGATGAGATAGCACCGCATTTGGAAAATGGTGACATGATGGGTCCAAGTCAGCATGGATTTGTGAAAGGGAGATCATGCTTGACAAATCTTCTGGAATTTTTTGAGGATGTTTCCAGTAAAGTGGACAAAGGAGAACCAGTTGATGTGGTATATTTGGACTTTCAGAAGGCTTTCAACAAGGTCCCACACAGGAGATTAATGTGCAAAGTTAAAGCACATGGGATTGGGGGTAGTGTGCTGACGTGGATTGAGAACTGGTTGTCAGACAGGAAGCAAAGAGTAGGAGTAAATGGGTACTTTTCAGAATGGCAGGCAGTGATTGTGGGGTACCGCAAGATTCTGTGCTGGGGCCCCAGCTGTTTACATTGTACATTAATGATTTAGACGAGGGGATTAAATGTAGTATCTCCAAATTTGCAGAAGACACTAAGTTGGGTGGCAGTGTGAGCTGCGAGGAGGATGCTATGAGGCTGCAGAGTGACTTGGATAGGTTATGTGAGTGGGCAAATGCGTGGCAGATGAAGTATAATGTGGATAAATGTGAGGTTATCCACTTTGGTGGTAAAAACAGAGAGACAGATTATTATCTGAATGGTGACAGATTAGGAAAAGGGAAGGTGCAAAGAGACCTGGGTGTCTTGGTACATCAGTCATTGAAGGTTGGCATGCAGGTAAAGCAGGCGGTTAAGAAAGCAAATGGCATGTTGGCCTTCATAGCGAGGGGATTTGAGTACAGGGGCAGGGAGGTGTTGCTACAGTTGTACAGGGCCTTGGTGAGGCCACACCTGGAGTATTGTGTACAGTTTTGGTCTCCTAACTTGAGGAAGGACATTCTTGCTATTGAGGGAGTGCAGCGAAGATTCACCAGACTGATTCCCGGGATGGTGGGACTGACCTATCAAGAAAGACTGGATCAACTGGGCTTGTATTCACTGGAGTTCAGAAGAGTGAGAGGGGACCTCATAGAAACGTTTAAAATTCTGACGGGTTTGGACAGGTTGGATGCAGGAAGAATGTTCCCAATGTTGGGGGAAGTCCAGAACCAGGGGTCACAGTCTAAGGATAAGGGGTAAGCCATTTAGGACCGAGATGAGGAGAAACTTCTTCACCCAGAGAGTGGTGAACCTGTGGAATTCTCTACCACAGAAAGTAGTTGAGGCCAATTCACTAAATATATTCAAAAGGGAGTTAGATGAAGTCCTTACTACTCGGGGGATCAAGGGGTATGGCGTGAAAGCAGGAAGGGGGTACTGAAGTTTCATGTTCAGCTATGAACTCATTGAATGGCGGTGCAGGCTAGAAGGGCTGAATGGCCTGCTCCTGCACCTATTTTCTATGTTTCTATATCCAATGAACTGGCATCAACAACTCTCTGCGGCAGGGTATTCCACAGGTTAACAACTTTGTGTGAAGAAGTTTCTCCTCATCTCAGTCCTAAATATCCTAAGACTGCGTCCCCTGGTTCTGGACTTCCCCAACATCAGGAACATTCTTCCCACATCTAACCTGTCCAGTCCCGTCAGAATCTGTATGTTTTTATGCGATCCCCTCTCATCCTTCTAAACTCCAGTGTATAAAGTCCCAGTTGATCCAGTCTCTCCTCATATGGCAGACCAGCCATCCTGGGAATCAGTGTGGTGAACCTTCGCTGCACTCCCTCAATAGCAAGAACGTCCTTCCTCAGATTAGGAGACCAAAACTGAACACAATATTCCAGGTGCGGCCTCACAAAGGCCCTGTACAACTGCAGTAAGACCTCCCTGCTCCTATACTCAAACCCCCTAGCTATGAAGGCCAGCATATAATTTTCCTCCTTCACCGCCTGCTGTACCTGCATGCCAACTTTCAATGACTGATGTACCATGACACCCAGGTCTCATTGCACCCTCCCTTTTCCTAATCTGCCGCCATTCAGATAATATTCTGCCTTTGTATTTTTTGCTCCCAAAGTGGATAACCTCATATTTATCCACATTATACTGCATCTGCCATGCATTTGCCCACTCACCTAACCTGTCCAAGTCACCCTGCGGCCTCTTAGCGTCCTCCTCACAGCTCACACCGCCACTCAGTTTAGTGTCATCTGCAAACCTGGAGATATTACACTCAATTCCTTCATCTAAATCATTAATGTATTGTAAAGAGCTGGGGTCCCAGCACTGACCCCTGTGGCACTCCACTAGTCACTGCCTGCCATTCTGAAAAAGACCCATTTATCCCTACTCTCTGTTTTCTGTCAGTTAACCAATCCTCTATTCATGCTAGTACATTACCTCCAATCCCATGAGCTCTTACCTTATATAATAATTTTATCTGGCAACTTATCGAATGCCTTTTGGAAATTCAAATATACTACATCCATTGGTTCCCTTTATCCACCCTACTCGTTACATGCTCAAAAAACTCAAAATTTGTCAAACACGATTTCCACTTCATAAAACCATGTTGACTCTGCCTAATCAGGTTATGATTTTCTAAGTGCCCTGATTCCTTAACAATGAATTCCAGCATTTTCCGGACGACTGTTGTCAGGCTAACTGGCCTGTAGGTCCCAGTTTTCTCTCTCCCTCCTTTCTTCAATAGCTACCTTCCAATACACTGGGACCATTCTAGAATCTAGGGAATTTTGAAAGATCAAAACCAATGCATCCACTATCTTTTGCTACTCTCTTCCTTTTTACATAATTGTAGAAGCTCTTACAAATCATTTTTTATATTTCTTGTTAGCTTTCTCTCTCTATTTTTTCCCCTTATCAATTTTTTGGTCATCCTTTGCTGGTTTCTGAAAATCTCCCAACCCTCAGGCTTACTACTATTCTTTGCAACATTATAAGTTTCTTCTTTCAATCTAATACTATCCTGAACTTCTTTAGTTAGCCACGGATGGATCACTCATCCACATTAACTTGTATCTGCCATGTGTCTGGCCATTTCACTAGTCTGTCTATGTCGTCCTGAAGTCTGCAAATATCCTCCTCGCTATTTACTACGTTGTCAAGTTTTGTTTCATCTGCAAACTTCAAAATCGTACTTTCAATACCCAAGTCCAGGTAATTTATGTACAAGTAATGGTTATCGTGAATGGTCTCGGATTTCTCGCATATTTGTCTCCATTCTGAATTAAAAAAATCATCCATTCACTCATGAAGTTCTTCGACCAAGTTCAGTTCCTTTTCACCCAAAATATTGCGCAATATAGAAAATTCTGAGTCAATGAGGTTCTGCAATTAAGAACATAAAAAATAGGAGCAGGAGTAGGCCCTATTGCCCCTAGAGTCTGCTTCGCCATTCAATAAGATCATGGCTGATCATCAACCTCAACTCCACTTTCCCGCCCGATCTCCATATCCTTTGATTCCCCGAGACTCCAAAAATCTATATCTCGGTCTTGAATAAATTCAGAGACTCAACAGACAGCCCTCTGAGGCAGAGAGCTACCCCCTTATATAGAGACTGTGCCCTCCCAGTTCTAGATACTCCAGCCAGGGGAAACAATCTCTCAGCATCTACCTTGCCAATTCACAATTTGACAGTTCCTGTTCAGACAAAAAGGCTTCATTAAAGAAGGAAGCAAAATTATCCGAGACCACCAGCACATTGATCACCGGGCTTCATAAATGCAAGCTACTCTGATGAAAATGCACAGGGATAGAGTTCTGTTAGCCAGGCATGGGGTGCATAACACGCTACCCATACAGGCACAGCACACATCGGCCCACTGAGAATTCATCTTCATTTTGAAAATGTTCTTTGTTGCTTAAACTCAAAATCATCAAAAGCAGTTTTCTTCTCCCTCAGAGAATATCGGATTGTATTTGTTTTCTCCTCGAATTGATAATCAGTGAGGTCTTAAGATAATTCTCAAAAAAATTCCAGGGAGGAAATGAGGGGAAACATTTTTACACAGGGAATGCACTGCCTGAAAGGGCGGTGGAAACAGATTCAATAGTAACTTTCAAAAAGGAATTGGATAGGAGATATTCTTGGCCTCTGGGGAAAGAGCAGGGGAGCGATACTAATGGGACAGCTCTTTCAAAGAGCCAACACAGATATGATGGGTCGAATGGCCTCCTTCTGTGCTGTGTAGCTATGATTCTCAGTGCTGACGAGAGCCATGGCTCTGCAAAAAATAAGATTAAAAGTGAATTTATAGTTTGTACAATGGGCAAGGAGTAAACTGGGCAGGGTGTCCCCTCTTCCCTCCTCGTCCTCACAACCCCCATGCTCCTTAACCCATTCCTTCCCCATTACCCCCCTTACCCCATTCCTCCCCTCCCCTTACCCCAGCCACCGCTCAGCAGGTTCCCGGGGAAGAAGCGACGGTCCAGCTCGCTCACCAAACCCGTTGCCATGACGCCCTGGCTGCCCCCGAGTGAATAATAACAAGAATCCAAAGTGTGAAATAAACCCCACCTCTCGAGTATAAAAGCAGGCGGCGGCGGCCGCCGTGAGCCGCTCCCACCGGCTCCAACTCGCCGAGACAAGGGCCCAGCACGGCGTCACTGGCCCTCGGCCCAAACACACTGCCCGAGCTCCGCGTCCGACTTCCACTGAGGCCCGGGCCCGCCCCGGAAACCCACCTCCCTCACTCTGAGTGACAGGCGCTCCGGCCAATCCGCTTCCCCCGGGAGAAACCCGCCTCCCTCCCTCCCTCTGAGTGCCAAGAGCTCCGGCCAATCCCCATCCCGCACGGTCTCCTCACCGGGCCGCCACTGACCAATCAGCGCCGCCGGGAGGCGGGGTTTGCGGCCATGATTTCGGTTGAAAGAGACTCACGCTCGGAACTTGCCGGTTGGGTTTAAATATTGAATGTTTAACGGCCGTCAATCTTTGCCCCTGTGAGCGGGAGCGGGGAGTGTGCTGTGATTGGCGGGGATGGGATAACAACAACAACAACAACTTGTGTTTATCATCATCATCATAGGCAGTCCCTCGGAATCGAGGAAGATTTGCTTCCACTTTTAAAAGTCCTTAGCTGGCTGAACAGTCCAATACGAGAACCGCAGACTGTCACAGTTGGGACAAATAGTCATTGAGGGAAGGGTGGGTGGTTTGCCACACGCTCTTTCCGCTCTCTGTGCTTGATTTCTGCATGCTCTCGGCGATGAGACTCGAGGCGCTCAGCACCCTCCCGAATGCACTTCCTCCACTTAGGGCGGTCTTTGGCCAGGGACTCCCAGGGGTCAGTGGGGATGTTGCACTTTATCAGGGAGGCTTCGAGGGTGTCCTTGCAATGTTTCTTCTGCCCACCTTTGGCTCGTTTGCCGTGAAGAAGGTCCAAGTAGAGCACTTGCTTTGGGAGTCTTGTGTCTGATAGTAGATAGTAAAAGTTTTACAGATATATAAAACGGAAAAGAGTGACTAAAGTAAATGTTAGTCCCTTAGAAGATGAGAAGGGAGATTTAATAATGGGAAATGTGGAAATGGCTGAGATTTTAAACAATTATTTTGCTTCGGTCTTCACAGTGGAAGACACAAAAACCATGCCAAAAATTGCTGGTCATAGGAATGTGGGAAGGGAGGACCTTGAAACAAACCCTACCACTAGGCGGGTAGTGCTGGACAGGCTAATGGGACTCAAGGTAGACAAGTCCCCTGGTCCTGATGAAATGCATCCCAGGGTATTAAAAGAGATGGCGGAAGTTATAGCAGATGCATTCGTTATAATCTACCAAAATTCTCTGGACTCTGGGGAGGTACCAGCAGATTGGAAAGCAGCTAATGTAACACCTCTGTTTAAAAAAGGGAGCAGACAAAAGGCAGGTAACTATAGGCCGGTTAGTTTAACATCTGTAGTGGGGAAAATGCTTGAAACTATCATTAAGGAAGAAATAGCGGGACATCTAGATAGGAATAGTGCAATCAAGCAGACGCAGCATGGATTCATGAAGGGGAAATCATGTTTAGCTAATTTACTGGAATTCTTTGAGGATATAACGAGCATGATGGATAGAGGTGTACCGATGGATGTGGTGTATTTAGATTTCCAAAAGGCATTCGATAAGGTGCCACACAAAAGGTTACTGCAGAAGATAGAGGTACACGAAGTCAGAGGAAATGTATTGGCATGGATAGAGAATTGGCTGGTGAACAGAAAGCAGAGAGTCAGGATAAATGGGTCCTTTTCGGGTTGGAAATCGGTGGTTCGTGGTTTGCCACAGGGATCGGTGCTGGGACCACAACTGTTTACAATATACATAGATGACCTGGAAGAGGGGACAGAGTGTAGTGTAACAAAATTTGCAGATGACACTAAGATTAGTGGGAAAGCAGGTTGTGTAGAGGACACGGAGAGGCTGCAAAGAGATTTAGATAGGTTAAGTGAATGGGCTAAGGCTTGGCAGATGGAATACAATGTCGGAAAGTGTGAGGTCATCCACCTTGGGAAAAAAAACAGTAAAAGGGAATATTATTTGAATGAGGAGAAATTACAACATGCTGAGGTGCAGAGAGACCTGGGGGTCCTTGTGCATGAATCCCAAAAAGTTAGTTTGCAGGTGCAGCAGGTAATCAGGAAGGCGAATGGAATGTTGGCCTTCATTGCGAGAGGGATGGAGTACAAAAGCAGGTAGGTCCTGCTGCAACTGTATAGGGTATTGGTGAGGTCGCACCTGGAGTACTGCGTGCAGTTTTGGTCACCTTATTTAAGGAAGGATATACTGGCCTTGGAGGGGGTACAGATACGATTCACTAGGCTGATTCCGGAGATGAGGGGGTTACCTTATGATGATAGATTGAGTAGACTGGGTCTTTACTCCTTGGAGTTCAGAAGGATGAGGGGTGATCTTATAGAAACATTTAAAATCATGAAAGGGATAGACAAGATAGAGGAGGAGAGGTTGTTTCCACTGGTCGGGGAGTCTAGAACTAGGGGGCACAGCCTCAAAATACGGGGGAGCCAATTTAAAACCGAGTTGAGAAGGAATTTCTTCTCCCAGAGGGTTGTGAATCTGTGGAATTCTCTGCCCAAGGAAGCAGTTGAGGCTAGCTCATTGAATCTATTCAAGTCACAAATAGATAGATTTTTAACCAATAAGGGAATTAAGGGTTACGGGGAGCGGGCGGGTAAGTGGAGCTGAGTCCACGGCCAGATCAGCCATGATCTTATTGAATGGCGGAGCAGGCTCGAGGGGCTAGATGGCCTACTCCTGTTCCTAATTCTTATGTTCTTATGTTCTTATGTCTGACATGCGAACAATGTGACCTGCCCAGCGGAGTTGATCGAGTGTGGTCAGTGCTTCAATGCCGGGGATGTTGGCCTGGCCGAGGATGCCAATGTTTGTGCGTCTGTCTTGCGGAGACATCGCTGATGGTATTTCTCCAGTGACTTGAGGTGTCTACTGTACATGGTCCATGTCTGAGTCTTACAGGAGGGCGAGTATTACTATAGCCCTGTAGACCATGAGATTGGTGACAGCTTTGAGGGCCTGGTCTTCAAACACTCTTTTCCTCAGGCGGCTGAAGGCTGCACTGGCGCACTAGAGGCACTGTTGGATCTTGTCGTCAATGTCTGCTTTTGTTAATAGGAGGCTCCCGAGATATGGGAAATGGTCCACTTTATCCAGGGCCATGCCGTGGATCTTCATGACTGGGGGGCAGCCGGCTGGTGTACGGCTGTTTAACGTAAGGCGCATGCTTTCGTACGCCTCAGTAAATACGTCGACTATGTCCTGGAGTTTAGCCTCTGTGTGTGCGCAGACGCTGGCATCATCCACATACTGTAGCTCAACGACAGAGGTTGGTTATTGTGCTTTTAATGCAGTAAAACATCCCCAGGCGCTTCACAGTAGGGTCACAGATTGTTTGTCTATTCCGGGGCAAATCTGCGATTGTCATCGAACTAATTGGCCTCCCACAATGTCTAGAGTCCCGGGAATACCCGCAACCTCTCAGCTTGTAATTATTTCTGTGGGGCCCAACTTTAATATTCTCCTGAAAGTCCAATGCAATCCAGTTCCAGTTCCATGTTGTGAGTGTGTGGGTGTGTGTGGCACGGTGGATGTGAGAGGCACTGTGTCTGTGAGTGGGGCTGATGGTGCTTTCCAGTATCTGACACAACTCCCATTTTCAACTATATCCTGTTTCTCTCACCTGCTTTAAATACTTTGGGTGTAATATCTGTTGTCTGTTTTACAGATATATTCAACAGAGAATTACGTAGATTTTGCAGCATAGACAGGCCATTGGGCCCAACAGGTCTATGTCGGTGTTTATGCTCCACACGAATCTCCTCCCACCTTACTTCAGCTCACCCTATCAATATATCCTTCTGTCCCTTTCTCCCGCATGTAATTATCGAGCTTCCCCTTAAGTGCATTGATGCTATTCACCTCAACTACTCACTGTGATAACGAGTTCCACATTCTCACCACTCTCTGAGTAAAGTGATTTCTCCTGAATTCCATTTTGGATTTATTAGTGACTACCTTATATTTATCGCCCCCAGTTTTCGACTCCCCCACAAGTGGAATCACCTTCTCTACATTTACCCTATCGAAACCCATAATAACTTTAAAGATCTCAATCGGGACACTTCTCAGTTTTCTCTTATTTGGAGAAAAGTGCCCCAGCCTGTTTAAACTTTGCTGATGGTTGTACCCACTGAGTTCTGGTATCATCCGTGTAAGTCTGTGTTGCACTGTCTCCTGTGTTTCGATCTCGCTTTTGTGATAACCTCTTTCTGTCTGTGTGTCGGCAGCAGTGAGAATGCAGAATGATCAGCAGCTTATGTTGATACGGATTCTTTTCCCTCAATCTGTTTCAGCGAATACACTGACTCGAACACTTTAAAGTATAGTTCAGACTAACTTTATTCATCGATGAAGTGTCTTGCTCTGAAAAAGGGGCACCGACTCCATGAGTCTGTCGAATCCACCAGAGCAAGCAAAAAATCATTACAACCTTTACAGTTATACAGTTCTTGATCGGTACCACCCCTTTTCATTGTCCTATCACATCAACTATCGTGGCATAGATACAAGCTAAACCAGTCATATACACAGTAAAGCAAGCAATTCCCTAATCATAAGTGAAGATTAAATCATCTCCAGCTTATCTTTGTTTTGCAGGCAAGGAAGACACAGTTCTGCTTCTCTGGGTATTCCCACAGTTTAGCTCCTACATCTGTTGCTACATTCCCATGATCAGATGGTTCCTCAAGGTTGTTTTACAAAAACAGTCACTCATTGTTCTCCCCTATAGTGAGATCTGAAGAGTCAGCAATAACCATGAGCGGCCATTTTTGAAAGAGTTAATACATTTGAAATTAGTACGGATAATACATATAAAGTTGGTAGCTACATTGATACAGATTCTCATTCCCCCCTTTTATAATTTCATGATAACTCTGGTAGCTAATCCAGGAGTATTGCGTTTAGCCATTCGCATTCCCGCTCCTGATCCTCTTTAGTCTATTGTCGGTACAAATGCTCGTCTATCATGCCGGGCGGGGATCCAAACTGTCCTCCTTGGGATTTACTCTGCCAATTGGAATGCCTCGAAGAAAGTCCTTATTCAGCTATGGAGAAGAGGAAGTCTGGAACAGAAAGAATGGTTAGAAAGTTTGATAGACTTTGATTATTAGGGAGTGATAAGCTTACAGTGATGCAGGTGAACCCAGGCGCTTCTTCCTTCGACCTTAGCGGCGATGGAGGTGATAAGCAACACCTGAAAAGGCCCCTCCCATCGAGGTTCCAATCCCTTCCAAATCCATTTCTTAATCAGGACATACTTTCCTGGTGCCACGAGAGACGATTCAGGTAAGACTGGGAGGTCGAGATGAGCATCTCGGACCTGGTTGTGGGCTATTCGCAGAGCCTGAGTCAAGGCAAGAACATAGGTAGTCATCTCCTCAGTCATATGGTGGAATTGGACAGTTGAGGGGACATTCTGATTCCATGGGGTCCTCAGGGGCCTACCATAAATGACCTCAGCGGGGGTCAGTCTAGCCTTACCGGCGGGGGTAGTTCGGATCTGGAATAGGGCTATGGGAAGGAGTTTGAGCCAATTGAGTCCAGTTGATGCTACCAGTTTCGCAAGCTTGGTTTTAAGAGTTTGATTAGCATGCTCAACTAGTCCCGCAGCTTAGGGTCGGTAGGCACAATGCAGCTGCTGGTTAATGCGCATCTGGGAACAGAATTCCTTGTTAACTTGGCCAATAAAGTGAGGGCCATTATCGGAACTCAGTCGAGCTGGGATACCATATCTAGGAACGATTTCCCTCATTAACACCTTAACAACAATTTGAGCCTTATTGTCCAGGGTAGGGTAAGCCTTGATCCATTTGCTAAACACACCTACTATTACTAACACATATTTGTAACACTGAACTCTTTGCAACTGAATGTAGTCCAACTGCAAGGTCTCAAAGGGACCTTCTGGTAGGGGCGTCTTACCCCAATCACAGGGGACTCCTTTCCCCGGATTATGCTATTGGCAAACAAGGCAGCGACTGGAGTCTAGGGTGCCACCAAGTGGCCAAAAGTGTGTCACTTGTTGTCCTTGCTCCACAATGAGTAGCAAAGTGCATACATTCAATAAACCATAGGGCCAACTCGTCAGACATGCAAGTCTGTTCCGCGGGAGTGGTCCAGAGTTTAGAAGCATTGTCATAAGTACATCCATAATCGTTCCACAACAGTTTATCTTTTTCAGGAGCATCCTCCTGTGCTTTAATGACATCTTGGATGGTTGGCATTGGTTTTTCCGAGGCTGACTTATCCTTTGCAAGGTTTTTAGTCTGACTCATCATTCTAGGCACCACCATCTGTTGTCCGCGAGAGGCCTGCTTGGCCTCTTCGTCAGCACAGCGGTTCCCTATGTCAACCGGGGACTTTCCAGTAGTGTGGGCAGTGCATTTAATGACGGCAATATGCTTGGGGAGCTTGAGGGCCTGCAACAAGTCTGATACTAGTTGCCTATGGGATATCTCGTTTCTGTTTGAGGTCAGGAATCCCCTATTTTTCCACAGTTGCCCAAAGTCATGGGCTACCCCAAAGGCATACCTAAAGTCGGTATAGATATTGACCTTGAGGTCCTTTGCTAGAATACAGGCTCGAGAGAGGGCGAACAGTTCAGCCTGTTGGGCGGAATAGGCAGTCTCAAAGGCGGCAGATTCCAGGACCTGATTTTCCTGGTTTACTATGGCGTATCCCGAAATTCGCCCACCCTCTGGGTCAATGGAGGAGCTACCATCCACATACATAACACAGTCAGGGTCCGCCATTGGTGCGTCAACTAAATCTTCCCTAACAGAGGTGCTCTCTTGGATCAATGACAGGCAGTCGTGGCTTGGTTGCTCTTCGTCTTGAGGTGGTTCGGTAAGGAAACAGGCTGGATTAATAGCCGTGCAGTGCCTAAATGTCAATTTAGGATTATTTAGTAGGTAAATCTCATTTCGACTTTGGCCATAGTAAGATGCTGGGTCTGTAGTTGGCCCAGAAGTGCGGCCACAGAGTGAGAGGTATACACAACAATATCTTGCTGGAGGGTCAGGTTGGCAGCGGATTGGAGACTATTGTATATAGCAATCCAAATTTGGGTACACACAGGGTGTCCCAAAGCAACAGGGTCTATTTTGGAAGAACAGTAGGCAACAGGCCGATGCTTATCCCCATGTTTCTGAGTTAGGACAGCGGTAGCACAGTCGTTCAAGATTGTACAATACAGCTGGAATGGCCAGTCATCTAAAGGTCGGCCCAAGGCTGGGGCCTGTAGCAGAGCCGTCTTTAATTCCTTAAAGGCTTGGATGTCCGCGGCTTCTATTTCAAATATGCCTTCCTTAGTGGTGTAGGGGGTGAGGTGCTTGGTCATCAGGGCAACGTTAGGTATCCAGGATCTACAGTAATTGATCATTCCCAACCATTGTCGCATCTGTTTGGCGGTACTAGGGACCGGAAATTGGCAGATGGGTTCAACTCGGCTAGCCTCCCTGACAGAATAATCCCAAGAAATTTAACTTGGGACTGGCCAATCTTGACCTTCGATGGGGAGACTATGTATCCCAGGGAGGACAAGTGATTCAGCAACTGGTTGGAATCCTCCCGATTGCTTGGTTCGTCTTCGCTAGCTACCAAGAAATCGTCCACATATTGGATCAAAGTGGATCCTTTAGTCAGAGTCAGAGACTGGAGTTGCTCCTGCAGACATCTTAAAAATAGTGTTGGAGAATGAATGAATCCTTGAGGTAGCCTGGTCCATGTGTACTGCTGTCCTTGGTAGGTAAAGGCAAAGAGATACTTACTCGTCTGGGCCAATGGCAAGGCGAAGAAGGCGTGTTGAAGGTCCACCATTGCGAAGACCTTGGCGTTTGCCGGGATCAACGACAGTATTTGTGCTGGGTTGGGAACCAGGGCGTGTAGGGGCTAGACAATGGCATTAATGGCTCGAAGGTCCTGGACCAAGCGGAACTGGTTTGGTTTGCCTGGCTTAGGGACTGCCAATATCGGTGTATTACACGGGGAGTGACATTGAACCAAAATCCCCTGTTCCACGAGGCCCTTGATCAATTTATGAATACTCGGTATTGCCTGTGGTTTCAGTGGGTACTGACGAATGGAGGGCAAATCCACATCACCTTGTACTAGGATCTCGATTGGGTCGATTGGAGGATAATCCACTTGGGTGGAATTTTCCGCCCACACGTGGGGGTCCACATAGTCAGGCACGTTGGCGCTGGTATGGTGGTGTAGTGTTGTCAGGACCTTCTTGGGGTCCCTGTGAAACTGAACCGTCCGGCCATGTCCCACAATCTGCAAGTCTGGACTAGTAGGGTCAGCCTTGTCTATGGCTTGATGTACCATGATTCCTAAATCTTTAGCATGGTGGGGAGGTAATACTTCACAAGTGACGTGCGGTGCCACGGTCGGAGGCTGTCTCCACAGGGTCATACACATCTCAACGAAATCTGCTTTGCCCTCCGGACCGGTCACTGTGGCTCGCGGCTGGATCTCCCATTTCTCCCCCTCGTGATCCCGATAAAAGTCTCGGAGTTCCTGGTTAGTACCACTAGGGTCGTATGCCAAGGTCACATGATAAGGCGCTTGAGGCAAGTCTAGGGACCACCATTGAGGGGTCCGAGTGGTGTAACATTGGCGTATGAAAGTCCCGGGTCTTACAATAATACCTTCGTCTCTGCATTCTAGATGGAGCTGGAATTTACAGAGAAGGTCCCTAGCCATCAAGTTACAGTCCAGATTGGTTGTAATGACAAATCGATGATCCACAGATTCTTCCTTGTAAACTACTTTAACTGGTTCTGACACAGGGAATGTAGAGACTTGTCCCAGGAACCCCGACAGTCCCTGAGTCTCGCTAGAGGTAGGGAGTTTAAGCTTTGACTGTACAGAGGACATGGAGGCTCCTGTATCTATTAAAAAGGATTGGCACTCATTTTGAATCTTTAATGATATCATCGGCTCCTCGTCCGATGAGGGTCCCTTTACAATCAAGCTACGTAGTCAATACTGATGTTGGGGTTGCGGTTGGGTGAAGGGGTTTGTCTGGGAGAAGTTAGTGTAGGATCCCCGTTCTCTTCCCCCTTGCCATCCTCCTCTCCCTCCCCATTGTCCTCTTCCTGGTCGGTGGGAGGGGCACTTTCTGCTCCAGTGTCCCTCTTGTCCACAGTTAAAGCATGCTCCCTGATTCAGTCTGCCTCCCTTTGCCATGCCTGGTCGGGGCAATAGGGCGGTCCAGAATTTGCAGGGCCTGGACCATTTGGATGTTCAATATAGCCGCATCCCTGATTATCCACCCAACCTGGCACACAATACTGAGGCTCCATCTGATACCCAGTTGGGTAGGGTTTTGGTCCTGCAGCCCGAGGGGGTTCCTCCTTCTTAGTTACATATTCAGTCTTAACCCGGGTTAGGGGTGCATTTCCTCCTTCTCCCTTTCTTTCCTGCCAGTAATATTTCATGGCTCTCTCCATCTGGGCCTAACTATTATCTGCCCAATTCATGGTCCGGATGGTGTGAGCAATCGAATGAGGCAAGCACTGGAGCAGAATAGCGCAGAATTGAGGTGAATTTCATCCTGCCCGGAAGGCATTATCTCCCGACTGGCCTCTATAAATTTCAACGAATCTTTCCAGGAATTCTCTGCATTCTCATCTCGCTTCGGCTTTGTCTCTAAAACATTTGCCATGCTAATAGGCTTCTGAAGGGTAGTATCCAGCGCAGCAAAAATGGCCCCTTGACGGGCTCCATCATTGTTATGCTGCGCTTGTAAGGCTGCACGGCCAGCAACATTTAAATGAGTCAGGAACCGGGCATGCTCAATCGGGCTCAAGGTTTGACGGACAAGGGACCATAGATCCCTAGAATCGGCGTTATAGATGGCTATCGTGGTGCGGGGAAAGTCCACGAACTTGACAGGTTCCCTTTTTTGGTCCGGCATTCCGGTCAATATGGCCATAATCTCGTTGGGCTTCCAAGGCATGTATACTTGAATTGTCGGGTTAGCGACAGCCGTGGCAGGATCAGGGTTCGGCATATCTCTTACCGGGAACTGTCGTAGGGGCCTTTTTTGCTGGTCGGCACAATCAGTGTCAGACTCAGATTCCGAGTCTGATAGGGAAGGGGAGCCCAAGTCGGAGTCACTTGAGCTCTCAGAATCGTGGTGACGGGCTGAGCCCTGGAAGGCGTGCGACTAGCGATGGTTTTCGTGTAGCTCCATGTTTCGGCGTCTCCCTAGCAGCCGGAGTGAGGGACTTCTTATCCTTGTGTTTCATTTGCGACCTGGTCCGAGTAGCGACTGGGTCCACAAAAGTCAGAGGGGTCCAGGTAGGATCTGTCTGCAAGGTCGGACCTAAATTAACAAAGGGCGCGAAGGGAGTCGAAATGCTAGGTTGGAGACCTGCCAGCATAAAGGGTTGTTGGGGGACAGGGACAAGTCCGGACGAGGTCGTCGAGACTGATACTAATACAGGGTATGTAGCTGGCAGAGGGAAGACTGTAGGGACCATCTGGGGACCCACTGGTGTTACGTTTGATGGTGTATCAACGGGCACCGGTTGCGGTGAGGGTGATGGTAGAGCTGAGGGCAGAACGTGATCGAAGGCTTGGGGATTTACGGCTGGTGGAACATTGCCTGTAGCCGTCGGAATGGCTGGGTATATTCGATTATACAATGGAGGTTCAATGGAACCGTGGGGCACCGGAGCAGCGGGACGTCACGTGAGTGGCCACTCTTCTATCTCATCGTCCGCCTCAGTCAATGCAAGGCCAACCATCTGAATATGTAGTCTATCAATACCCTTTTCAGAGGTCCGAGTGAGCTCTTGGTACGTTTCTCGTGCGCACACTCTTTCTTTAATACATCTAGGGGTTTAACATGTCCTCCTTCCATTAATGAGAATCCTAACTTAGTGGCATTTTCCTGCCAACTTGACAGAAGTGATTCATCTTTTAGTTTTTAACAATATTGTCTCCATGTGGCAATTAAGCTTTTATCCCTTTTTCCTCGTCCCTTTTTCCAAATTAATTCCTGTGCCCTTTTTGCCACCCCTACACTCTTAGTGCCCCCTAGGGGCCATTGATCATTTCCTAATAATTTGTTTAAGGCTCCAAATAACTGTCTAAATTGCTCAGCCTTCTCGGGGAATTCTTCGCATAACTTCTGTAGTGGGCTGCCCGCATCCGCAGTACTGTCTAAGTGATTGCCCATTCTCATGTCGCCCCGTGGTAAAAAGGTAGTTTATCTTATCCAGAGCCTAGGCGGGCCAAGTGATATACAAGGTCGACACCGTACCTGGCATAAGTACAAGTTAACTTTACACAATTCCTCTCATGTCAACCCACGGTAAAAAGGTAGTTTATCTTATCCAGAGCCTAGGCGGGCCACGTGATATGCAAGGTCGACACCGTACCTGGCATAAGTACAAGTCAAATTTACACAATCCCTCTCGCGTCGCCCCGCGGTAATCGTATCCCGGTTAGTCTGTTTAAGTCCAATCAGCGCCGAGACGGGCCAAGTAATATCCAAGGTCGACATCGTACCTGACTTGGACACTTATTTCCTAAGTTTAAAAGGTATTTGCCAGATTGACCTGGATCTCGTTCAGACGCTACCTGAGAACTAGCGAGCGGCAAAACTTTCTTCAGACTTTTGGACTGGAGGAAACCGAGGTGGTATTTAAAGAATACTCTCTCCGGTGGCCATTTTCCTCCCGTCTCGTCCGAGGCTAGTCCGGCTCTTAGTTCGCAAGTTCCCAGCGGTCGTCCGTTGAGATCCCACATCTCACACCAAATGTTGATACGGATTCTTTTCCCTCAATCTGTTTCAGCGAATACACTGACTCGAACACTTTAAAAAGTTTAGTTCAGACTAACTTTATTCATCGATGAAGTGTCTTGCTCTGATAAAGGGGCACCGACTCCATGAGTCTGTCAAATCCACCAGAGCAAGCAAAAAAAATCATTACAAACCTTTACAGTTATACAGTTCTTGATCGGTAACACCCCTTTTCATTGTCCTATCACATCAACTATCGTGGCATAGATATAAGCTAAACCAGTCATATACACAGTAAAGTAAGCAATGTCCCGAATCATGAGTGAAGATTAAGTCATCTCCAGCTTATCTTTGTTTTGAAAGAATGTATTGCAAATTTCTGATTCTCTGGGTATTCCTACAGTTTAGCTCCTACATCTGTTGCTACATTCCCATGATCAGATGGTTCCTCAAGGTTATTTCACAAAAACAGTCACTCATTGTTCTCCCTACAGTGAGATCTGAAGAGTCAGCAATAACCATGAGCGGCCATTTTAGAAATAGTTAATACATTTGAAATTAGTACGGATAATACATATAAAGTTGGTAGCTACATTATTACAGATTCTCAATTCCAGTCCGCACACGGAATATACATTCCAGTTTATGCACTGTATATACATTCCAATCCATACACTGAATATACATTCCACTCTATATACTGAATGCACATTCCAGTCGAATACACTGAATATACATTCCAGTCTATACACTGAATATACATTCCACTCTATATACTGAATATGCATTCCTATCCATGCACGGAATATACATTCCAGTCCATAGAATGAATACACATTCCAGTCCATACACTGAACATACATTCCAATCCAAACACGGCATATACATTCCAGTCCATGCATTGAATATACATTCCAGTGTATACACGGAACATACATTCCAGTCCATAGAATGAATAAACATTCCAGTCAAAACACTGAATATACCATCCAATTCATACAATGAGTCTATATTCCAGCCGATACACTGAATATACCATCCAATCGATACACTGAATATACATTTCAATCCATACACTGAATATACTTTCCAGTCTATTCACTGAATTTACATTCCAATCCATACAGTGAATATACATTCCAGTCTCTACACTGAATAAACATTACAGTCGATACACTGAATATACATTCCAGTCGACACACTGAATATACATTCCAATCCATACACTGAATATACACTCCAGTCTATACACTGAATATACATTCCAGTCCACACACTGAATACACATTCCAGTCCACACTGAATATACATTCCAATTCATACAATGAGTCTACATTCCAGTCGATACACTGAACATACATTCCAATCCATACACGGCATATAGATTCCAGTCCATGCATTGAATATACATTCCAGTCTATACACTGAATATACATTCCACTCTATATACTGAATATACATTCCAGTCCACACACTGAACATACATTCCAATCTATACACTGAATACACATTCCAGTCCACACACTGAATATACATTCCAATCAATACACTGAATACACATTCCAATCTATACACTGAATATACATTCCGATCCATGCACTGAATATACATTCCAGTCTATACACTGAATATACATTCCAGTCCATAGAATGAATACACATTCCAGTCCATACACTGAATATACATTCCAATCCATACATGGCATATACATTCCAGTCCACAGAATGAATACACATTCCATCCATACAAGGAATATACATCACAGTCTATACACTGAATACACATTCCAGTTCATACATGGAATATACATTCCAGTCCATACACTGAATATACATTCCAATCAATACACGGAATATACATTCTGATCCATGCACTGAATATACATTCCAGTCAATACACGGAATATACATTCCAATCCATACATGGAATAAACAATCCAGTCCAGAGAATGAATACACATTCCAGACCATAAACTGAATATACATTCCAGTCCATACACTGAATATACATTCCAGTCTATAAACTGAATATACATTCCCGTCTATATACCGAATATACATTCCAGTCTATACACTGAATATACATTCCAATCCAGACATGGAATATACATTCCAATCCATAGAATGAATACACATTCCAATCCATATACTGAATATACATTCCAATCAATACACGGAATATACATTCCAATCCATAGAATGAATATACATTCCAGTCCATACACTGAATATACATTCCAGTCCATGCACTGAATATACATTCCAGTCTATACACTGAATATACATTCCAGTCCATACACGGAATATACATTCCAATCTATACACCATACACTGAATATACATTCCAGTCCACACATTGAATATACATTCAAATCTATACACTGAATATACATTCCAGACTTAAACTGAATATACATTCCCGTCTATATACTGAATACACATTCCAGTCTATACACTGAATACACATTCCAATCCATACATGGAATATACATTCCAATCCATAGAATGAATATACATTCCAGTCCATACACTGAATATACATTCCAGTATATACACTGAATATACACTCCAATCCATACACGGAATATACATTCCAATCCATAGAATGAATACACATTACAGTCCATACACTGAATATACATTCCAATCAATACACGGAATATACATTCCAATCCATACACGGAATAAACATTCAAGTCCGTAGAATGAATACACATGCCAATCCATAGAATTAATACACATTGAAGTCCATACACTGAATATACATTCCAATCAATACACGGAATATACATTCCAATCCATACACGTAATATACATTCCAATCTATGCACTGAATATAAATTCCAGTTGATTCACTGAATATACATTCCAGTCTATAGACTGAATATAGATTCCAGTCTATACACTGAATACACATTCCAGTCCATACACTGAATACACATTTCAGTCCACACACTAAATATACATTCCAATTCATACAATGAATCTACATTCCAGTCGATACACTGAATCGAAATTTCAGTCTATATACTGAATACCCATTCCAGTCTATAGAGTGAATAGATAATCCGATCCACACACTGAATATACATTCCAATCTATACACTGAATATACATTCCAGTCCATGCACGAAATATACATTCCAATCTATACACTGAATTTACATTCCAGTCCATACACTGAATATACATTCCAGTCTATACACTGAATATACATTCCGATCCATGCACTGAATATACATTCCAGTCTATACACTGAATATGCATTCCAGTCCATAGAATGAATACACATTCCATCCATACAAGAAATATACATTACAGTCTATACACTGAATATACATTCCAATCTATACACTGAATATACATTCCAGTCTATAGACTGAATACACATTCCAGTCTATGCACTGAATACACATTCCAATACATACACTGAATATACATTCCAGTCCACACATTGAATATATATTCCAATCTATACACTGAATATACATTGCAGTCTATAAACTGAATATACATTCCAGTCTATACACTGAATATACATTCCAATCCATACACTGAATTTACATTCCAGTCCATACACTGAATATACATTCCAATCTATACACTGAATATACATTCCAGTCTATAGACTGAATACACATTCCAGTCTATGCACTGAATACATATTCCAATACATACACTGAATATACATTCCAGTCCACACATTGAATATATATTCCAATCTATACACTGAATATACATTGCAGTCTATAAACTGAATATACATTCCCGTCTACATACTGAATACACAATTCCAGTCTATACACTGAATATACATTCCAGTCTATACACTGAATATACATTCCAGTCCATGCACGAAATATACATTCCAATCTATACACTGACTATACATTCCAGCCTATACACTGAATACACATTCCAGTCTATGCACTGAATACACATTCCAAATCATACACTGAATATACATTCCAGTCCACACACTGAATATACATTCCAATCTATACACTGAATATACATTCCAATCCATACACTGAACTTACATTCCAGTCCATACACTGAATATACATTCCAGTCTATACACTGAATATACATTCCAATCCATACACGGAATATACATTCCAATCCATAGAATGAATACACATTGCAGTCCATACACTGAATATACATTCCAATCAATACACGGATATACATTCCAATCCATACATGGAATATACATTCCAGTCCATAGAATGAATACACATTCCAGTCCATAGAATGAATACACATTGCAGACCATACACTGAATATACATTCCAGTCTATACACTGAATATACATTCCAATCCATACACGGAATATACATTCCAGTCCATAGAATGAATACACATTCCAGTCCATAGAATGAAAATACATTCCGGTCCACACACTGAATATACATTCCATTCCATACACTGAATATACATTCCAGTCCATACACTGAATATACATTCCAGACTATACACTGAATATACATTCCAATCCATACACTGAATATACATTCCAATCCATACAATCAATATACATTCCAATCCATACACTGAATATACATTCCCATCTATACACTGAATATACATTCCAATGTATACATTGAATATTCATTCCAATCCAAAGAATGAATACACATTCCAGTCTATATGCCGAATACACATTTCAATCCATACACTGAATATACATTCCAGTCCATGCACTGAATATATATTCCAGTCTATACGCTGAATACACATTTCAATCCATGCACTGAATATACATTCCAATCCACACACTGAATATACATTCCAGTCGACACACTGAAAATACATTTCAATCCATACACTGAATATACATTTCAATCCAAACACTGAATATACATTCCAGTCTATACACTGCATATACAGTCCAATCAATACACGGAATATACATTCCAATCCATACACTGAATATACATTCCAATCCATACAATAAATATACACTCCAGTCTATACACTGAATATACATTCCAGTCCATAGAATGAATACACATTGCAGACCATACACTGAATATACATTCCAGTCTAAACACTGAATATACATTCCAATCCATACACGGAATATACATTCCAGTCCATAGAATGAATACACATTCCAGTCCATAGAATGAATATACATTCCAATCCATACACTGAATATACATTTCACTCCATACACTGAATATACATTCCACTCCATACACTCAATATACATTCCAGACTATACACTGAATACACATTGCAGACCATACACTGAATATACATTCCAGTCTATACACGGAATATACATTCCAATCCATACACGGAATATACATTCCAGTCCATAGAATGAATACACATTCCAGTCCATAGAATGAAAATACATTCCAGTCCACACACTGAATATACATTCCATTCCATACACTGAATATACATTCCCATCTATACACTGAATATACATTCCAATGTATACATTGAATATTCATTCCAATCCAAAGAATGAATACACATTCCAGTCTATACGCCGAATACACATTTCAATCCATACACTGAATACACATTCCAGTATATACACTGAATATACATTCCAGTCCATGCACTGAATATATATTCCAGTCTATACGCTGAATACACATTTCAATCCATACACTGAATATACATTCCAGTCTATACACTGAATATACATTTCTATCCATACATGGAATATACATTCCAGTCCATAGAATGAATAAACATTCCAGTCCATACACTGAATATATATTCCAGTCTATACGCTGAATACACATTTCAATCCATGCACTGAATATACATTCCAATCCACACACTGAATATACATTCCAGTCGACACCCTGAAAATACATTTCAAACCATACACTGAATATACATTTCAATCCAAACACTGAATATACATTCCAGTCTATACACTGCATATACAGTCCAATCAATACATGGAATATACATTCCAATCCATACACTGAATATACATTCCAATCCATACAATAAATATACACTCCAGTCTATACACTGAATATACATTCCAGTCTATACACTGAATACACATTCCAGTCTATGAACTGAATACACATTCCAATCTATACACTGAATATACATTCCAATCCACACACTGAATATACATTCCAGTCCACACACTGAATATACATTCCAATCTATACACTGAATATACATTCCAATCCATACACTGAATAAAAATTCCAGTCCATAGAATGAATAAACATTTCAGTCCAGAGAAGGAATATACATTCCAATCCACACACTGAATATACATTCCACTGCATACACTGAATATACATTCCACTCCATACACTGAATATACATTCCAGACTATACACTGAATATACATTCCAGTCCATAGAATGAATACACATTGCAGACCATACACTGAATATACATTCCAGTCTAAACACTGAATATACATTCCAATCCATACACGGAATATACATTTCACTCCATACACTGAATATACATTCCACTCCATACACTCAATATACATTCCAGACGATACACTGAATATACATTCCAATCCATACACTGAATATACATTCCAATCCATACAATCAATATACATTCCAATCTATACACTGAATATACATTCCCGCCTATACACTGAATATACATTCCAATCCATACAATGAATATACATTCCAATCCATACACTGAATATACTTTCCAATCCTTACACTGAATATACATTCTAGTCCACACACTGAATATACTTTCCAACCCCTACACTGAATATACATTCCAGTCCATACACTGAATATACATTCCAGTACACACACAGAATATACATTCCAGTCTATACACTGAATATGCATTCCACTTTATATACTGAATAAACATTCCAGTCTCTATACTGAATAAATATTCCAATCCCCACACTGAATATACATTCCATTCCATACACTGAATATACATTCCAATCCATACAATCAATATACATTCCAATCCATACACTGAATATACATTCCCATCTATACACTGAATATACATTCCAATGTATACATTGAATATTCATTCCAATCCAAAGAATGAATACACATTCCAGTCTATACGCCGAATACACATTTCAATCCATACACTGAATACACATTCCAGTATATACACTGAATATACATTCCAGTCCATGAACTGAATATACATTCCAGACTATACACTGAATATACATTCCAATCCATACAATCAATATACATTCCAATCCATACACTGAATATACATTCCCGTCTATACACTGAATATACATTCCAGTCCATAGAATGAATACACATTGCAGACCATATACTGAATATACATTCCAGTCTAAACACTGAATATACATTCCAATCCATACACGGAATATACATTCCAGTCCATAGAATGAATACACATTCCAGTCCATAGAATGAATATACATTCCAATCCACACACTGAATATACATTCCAATCCATACACTGAATATACATTCCAATCCATACAATCAATATACATTCCAATCTATACACTGAATATACATTCCCGCCTATACACTGAATATACATTCCAATCCATACAATGAATATACATTCCGGTCTATACACTGAATATACATTTCTATCCATACATGGAATATACATTCCAGTCCATAGAATGAATAAACATTCCAGTCCATACACTGAATATATATTCCAGTCTATATGCTGAATACACATTTCAATCCATGCACTGAATATACACTCCAATCCACACACTGAATATACATTCCAGTCGACACACTGAAAATACATTTCAATCCATACACTGAAAATACATTTCAATCCAAACACTGAATATACATTCCAGTCTATACACTGCATATACAGTCCAATCAATACACGGAATATACATTCCAATCCATACACTGAATATACATTCCAATCCATACAATAAACATACACTCCAGTCTATACACTTAATATACATTCCAGTCTATACACTGAATACACATTCCAGTCTATGAACTGAATACACATTCCAATCTATACACTGAATATACATTCCAATCCACACACTGAATATACATTCCAGTCCACACACTGAATATACATTCCAATCTATACACTGAATATACATTCCAATCCATACACTGAATATAAATTCCAGTCTATACACTGCATACACAATCCAATCCATACACTTAATATACATTCCAGTCCATACATTGAATATACATTCCAGTCCATAGAATGAATACACATTGCAGACCATACACTGAATATACATTCCAATCCATACACGGAATATACATTCCAGTCCATAGAATGAATACACATTCCCGTCCACAGAAGGAATATACATTCCAATCCACACACTGAATATACATTCCACTGCATACACTGAATATACATTCCACTCCATACACTGAATATACATTCCAGACTATACACTGAATATACATTCCAATCCATACAATCAATATACATTCCAATCCATACACTGAATATACATTCCCGTCTATACACTGAATATACATTCCAGTCCATAGAATGAATATACATTGCAGACCATACACTGAATATACATTCCAGTCTAAACACTGAATATACATTCCAATCCATACACGGAATATACATTCCAGTCCATAGAATGAATACACATTCCAGTCCATAGAATGAATATACATTCCAATCCACACACTGAATATACATTCCAATCCATACACTGAATATACATTCCAATCCATACAATCAATATACATTCCAATCTATACACTGAATATACATTCCCGCCTATACACTGAATATACATTCCAATCCATACAATGAATATACATTCCAATCCATACACTGAATATACTTTCCAATCCTTACACTGAATATACATTCTAGTCCACACACTGAATATACTTTCCAACCCCTACACTGAATATACATTCCAGTCCATACACTGAATATACATTCCAGTCCACACACAGAATATACATTCCAGTCTATACACTGAATATGCACTCCACTCTATATACTGAATAAACATTCCAGTCTCTATACTGAATAAATATTCCAATCCCTACACTGAATATACATTCCAGTCCACACCCTGAAGATAAATTCCAATCTATACACTGAATATACATTCCAATCTATACAGTGAATATACATCCCTATCCACACAATGAATATACATTCCAGTCCATACACTGAATATACATTGCAGTCCATACACTGAATATACATTCCAATCCATACACCGAATAGACATTCCAGTCCATGGAATGAATACACATTCCAGATTATACACTGAATATACCTTCCAATCAATACACGGAATATACATTCCAATCCATACACTGAATAAACATTCCAATAAATACACTGAATACACATTCCAGTACATACACTGAATATACATTCCAGTCTATTCACTGAATTTACATTCCAATCCATACATGGAATATACATTCCAATCCATAAAATGAATACACATTCCAATCCATACACTGAATATACATTCCAGACTAACCGCAGAATATACATTCCAATCCATACAATGAATATACATTCCAATCCATAGAATGAATACACATTCCAATCCATACACTGAATATACATTCCAGACTAAACACTGAATATACATTCAAATTCATACACGAAATATACATTCCAGTCGATGCATTGAATATACATTTCAATCTATACACTTAATATACATTCCAGTCCACACCCTGAATATAGATTCCAATCCATACACTGATTATACATTCCAATCTATACACTGAATATACATTACAGTCTGTACACTGAATACACATTCCAGTCCATACATGGAATAAACGTTCCAGTCTATACACTGAATACACATTCCAGTCCATACACTGAATATGCATTCCAGTCTTTACACTGAATACATATTCCAGTCCAGACACGGAATATACATTCCAGTCTATACACTGAATATACATTCCAATCTATACACTGAATATACATTGCAATCCATACAGTGAATATACATTCCAGTCTATTCACTAAATTTACATTCCAATTCATACACTGAATATACATTCCAGTCTGTAAACTGAATATATATTCCAGTCCACACACTGAATATACATTACAGTCCATACACTGAATATACATTCCAGTCCATACACTGAATACACATTCCAATCCATGCACTGAATATACATTCAAATCCATACACTGAATATACATTCCAACCCATACACTGAATACACATTCCAGTCCATACACTGAATATACATTCCAGACCACACACTGAATATACATTTCAATCCATACACTGAATTTACATTCCAATCCATACACTGAATATACATTCCAGTCCACACACTGAATATACATTCCAGTCCACACACGGAATAAATATTCCAGTCTATACACTGAATATGCATTTTATTCTATATACTTATTCAACATTCCAGTCTATACACTGAATAAACATTCCAATCCATACAATGAATCTACCTTCCAGTCCACACACTGACGATACATTCCAATCTATCCACTGAATATACATTACAATCTATACACTGAATATACATTACAGTCTATACACTGAATATACATTCCAGTCGACACACTGAATATACATTCCAGTCCACACACGGAATATTTATTCCAGTCTATACACTGAATATGCATTCCATTCTAGATACTGAATAAACATTCCAGTCTATACACTGAATAACCATTCCAATCCATACACTGAATCTACCTTCCAGTCCACACACTGAAAATACATTCCAAAGCATACACTGAATATACATTCCAATACATGCACTGAATTTACATTCCAGTCCACACACTGACGATACATTCCAATCTATACACTAAATATACATTCCAATCTATACACTGAATATACATTCCAGTACATACACGGAATATACATTCCAATCCATACACTGAATGTACATTCCAATCGATACAGTGAATATACATTCCAGTCCAAACACTGAATACACATTCCATTCTATACACTGAATGTACAATCCAGTCTATACACTGAAAACACATTCCAATCTAGACACTGAATACATATTCCAATCCATACACTGAATGTACATTCCAATCCACACCCTGAATGTACATTCCAATCCACACAGAATATACATTCCAATCTATACACTGAATATACATTCCAATCCCGCACTGAATATACATTCCAGTCTATACACTGAATATGCATTCAGTCTATACACTGAATACACGTTCCAATCTATACACTGAATATACATTCCAATCCACACACTGAATATACAGTCCAGTCCACACACTGAATATACATCCAGTCCATAGAATGAAGAGACATTCCAGTCCACACACTGAATATACATTCCAATCCATACATTGAATATACATTCTAGTCTATACACTGAATATATACTCTAGTCTATACACTGAATATACATTACAATCCATTCAATGATTATACATTCCAGTCTATACACTGAATATACATTCCAATCCATACACTGAATACACATTCCAGTCTAAACACTGAATATACATTCCAGTCCATGCAATGAATATACATTCCAGTCTATACACTGATATACATTCCAATCCATACACTGAATACACATTCCAGTCTATACACTGAATATACATTCCAGTCCAAAACACTGAATACACATTCCATTCTATACACTGAATGTACATTCCAATCCACACACTGAATATACATTCCAATCTATACACTGAATATACATTCCAATCCCGCACTGAATATACATTCCAGTCTATACACTGAATATGCATTCAGTCTATACACTGAATATATATTCTCGTCTATACACTGAATATACATTCCAATCCATTCAATGATTATACATTCCAGTCTATACACTGAATATACATTCCAATCCACAGACTGAATATACATTCCAATCCATACACTGAATGCACATTCCAGTCTAAACACTGAATATACATTCCAGTCCATACAATGAATATACATTCCAGTCTATACACTGAATATACATTCTAGTCTATACAATGTATATACATTCCAGTATATACACTGAATATACACTCCAATCCATACACGGAATATACATTCCAATCCATAGAATGAATACACATTACAGTCCATACACTGAATATACATTCCAATCAATACACGGAATATACATTCCAATCCATACACGGAATAAACATTCAAGTCCGTAGAATGAATACACATGCCAATCCATAGAATTAATACACATTGAAGTCCATACACTGAATATACATTCCAATCAATACACGGAATATACATTCCAATCCATACACGTAATATACATTCCAATCTATGCACTGAATATAAATTCCAGTTGATTCACTGAATATACATTCCAGTCTATAGACTGAATATAGATTCCAGTCTATACACTGAATACACATTCCAGTCCATACACTGAATACACATTTCAGTCCACACACTAAATATACATTCCAATTCATACAATGAATCTACATTCCAGTCGATACACTGAATCGAAATTTCAGTCTATATACTGAATACCCATTCCAGTCTATAGAGTGAATAGATAATCCGATCCACACACTGAATATACATTCCAATCTATACACTGAATATACATTCCAGTCCATGCACGAAATATACATTCCAATCTATACACTGAATTTGCATTCCAGTCCATACACTGAATATACATTCCAGTCTATACACTGAATATACATTCCGATCCATGCACTGAATATACATTCCAGTCTATACACTGAATATGCATTCCAGTCCATAGAATGAATACACATTCCATCCATACAAGAAATATACATTACAGTCTATACACTGAATACACATTCCAATCTATACACTGAATATACATTCCAGTCTATAGACTGAATACACATTCCAGTCTATGCACTGAATACACATTCCAATACATACACTGAATATACATTCCAGTCCACACATTGAATATATATTCCAATCTATACACTGAATATACATTGCAGTCTATAAACTGAATATACATTCCAGTCTATACACTGAATATACATTCCAATCCATACACTGAATTTACATTCCAGTCCATACACTGAATATACATTCCAATCTATACACTGAATATACATTCCAGTCTATAGACTGAATACACATTCCAGTCTATGCACTGAATACATATTCCAATACATACACTGAATATACATTCCAGTCCACACATTGAATATATATTCCAATCTATACACTGAATATACATTGCAGTCTATAAACTGAATATACATTCCCGTCTACATACTGAATACACAATTCCAGTCTATACACTGAATATACATTCCAGTCTATACACTGAATATACATTCCAGTCCATGCACGAAATATACATTCCAATCTATACACTGACTATACATTCCAGCCTATACACTGAATACACATTCCAGTCTATGCACTGAATACACATTCCAAATCATACACTGAATATACATTCCAGTCCACACACTGAATATACATTCCAATCTATACACTGAATATACATTCCAATCCATACACTGAACTTACATTCCAGTCCATACACTGAATATACATTCCAGTCTATACACTGAATATACATTCCAATCCATACACGGAATATACATTCCAATCCATAGAATGAATACACATTGCAGTCCATACACTGAATATACATTCCAATCAATACACGGATATACATTCCAATCCATACATGGAATATACATTCCAGTCCATAGAATGAATACACATTCCAGTCCATAGAATGAATACACATTGCAGACCATACACTGAATATACATTCCAGTCTATACACTGAATATACATTCCAATCCATACACGGAATATACATTCCAGTCCATAGAATGAATACACATTCCAGTCCATAGAATGAAAATACATTCCGGTCCACACACTGAATATACATTCCATTCCATACACTGAATATACATTCCAGTCCATACACTGAATATACATTCCAGACTATACACTGAATATACATTCCAATCCATACACTGAATATACATTCCAATCCATACAATCAATATACATTCCAATCCATACACTGAATATACATTCCCATCTATACACTGAATATACATTCCAATGTATACATTGAATATTCATTCCAATCCAAAGAATGAATACACATTCCAGTCTATATGCCGAATACACATTTCAATCCATACACTGAATATACATTCCAGTCCATGCACTGAATATATATTCCAGTCTATACGCTGAATACACATTTCAATCCATGCACTGAATATACATTCCAATCCACACACTGAATATACATTCCAGTCGACACACTGAAAATACATTTCAATCCATACACTGAATATACATTTCAATCCAAACACTGAATATACATTCCAGTCTATACACTGCATATACAGTCCAATCAATACACGGAATATACATTCCAATCCATACACTGAATATACATTCCAATCCATACAATAAATATACACTCCAGTCTATACACTGAATATACATTCCAGTCCATAGAATGAATACACATTCCAGTCCATAGAATGAAAATACATTCCGGTCCACACACTGAATATACATTCCATTCCATACACTGAATATACATTCCAGTCCATACACTGAATATACATTCCAGACTATACACTGAATATACATTCCAATCCATACACTGAATATACATTCCAATCCATACAATCAATATACATTCCAATCCATACACTGAATATACATTCCCATCTATACACTGAATATACATTCCAATGTATACATTGAATATTCATTCCAATCCAAAGAATGAATACACATTCCAGTCTATATGCCGAATACACATTTCAATCCATACACTGAATATACATTCCAGTCCATGCACTGAATATATATTCCAGTCTATACGCTGAATACACATTTCAATCCATGCACTGAATATACATTCCAATCCACACACTGAATATACATTCCAGTCGACACACTGAAAATACATTTCAATCCATACACTGAATATACATTTCAATCCAAACACTGAATATACATTCCAGTCTATACACTGCATATACAGTCCAATCAATACACGGAATATACATTCCAATCCATACACTGAATATACATTCCAATCCATACAATAAATATACACTCCAGTCTATACACTGAATATACATTCCAGTCCATAGAATGAATACACATTGCAGACCATACACTGAATATACATTCCAGTCTAAACACTGAATATACATTCCAATCCATACACGGAATATACATTCCAGTCCATAGAATGAATACACATTCCAGTCCATAGAATGAATATACATTCCAATCCATACACTGAATATACATTTCACTCCATACACTGAATATACATTCCACTCCATACACTCAATATACATTCCAGACTATACACTGAATATACATTCCAATCCATACACTGAATATACATTCCAGTCTATACACTGAATATACATTCCAATCCATACACGGAATATACATTCCAGCCCATAGAATGAATACACATTGCAGACCATACACTGAATATACATTCCAGTCTATACACGGAATATACATTCCAATCCATACACGGAATATACATTCCAGTCCATAGAATGAATACACATTCCAGTCCATAGAATGAAAATACATTCCAGTCCACACACTGAATATACATTCCATTCCATACACTGAATATACATTCCCATCTATACACTGAATATACATTCCAATGTATACATTGAATATTCATTCCAATCCAAAGAATGAATACACATTCCAGTCTATACGCCGAATACACATTTCAATCCATACACTGAATACACATTCCAGTATATACACTGAATATACATTCCAGTCCATGCACTGAATATATATTCCAGTCTATACGCTGAATACACATTTCAATCCATACACTGAATATACATTCCAGTCTATACACTGAATATACATTTCTATCCATACATGGAATATACATTCCAGTCCATAGAATGAATAAACATTCCAGTCCATACACTGAATATATATTCCAGTCTATACGCTGAATACACATTTCAATCCATGCACTGAATATACATTCCAATCCACACACTGAATATACATTCCAGTCGACACCCTGAAAATACATTTCAAACCATACACTGAATATACATTTCAATCCAAACACTGAATATACATTCCAGTCTATACACTGCATATACAGTCCAATCAATACATGGAATATACATTCCAATCCATACACTGAATATACATTCCAATCCATACAATAAATATACACTCCAGTCTATACACTGAATATACATTCCAGTCTATACACTGAATACACATTCCAGTCTATGAACTGAATACACATTCCAATCCATACACTGAACTTACATTCCAGTCCATACACTGAATATACATTCCAGTCTATACACTGAATATACATTCCAATCCATACACGGAATATACATTCCAATCCATAGAATGAATACACATTGCAGTCCATACACTGAATATACATTCCAATCAATACACGGATATACATTCCAATCCATACATGGAATATACATTCCAGTCCATAGAATGAATACACATTCCAGTCCATAGAATGAATACACATTGCAGACCATACACTGAATATACATTCCAGTCTATACACTGAATATACATTCCAATCCATACACGGAATATACATTCCAGTCCATAGAATGAATACACATTCCAGTCCATAGAATGAAAATACATTCCGGTCCACACACTGAATATACATTCCATTCCATACACTGAATATACATTCCAGTCCATACACTGAATATACATTCCAGACTATACACTGAATATACATTCCAATCCATACACTGAATATACATTCCAATCCATACAATCAATATACATTCCAATCCATACACTGAATATACATTCCCATCTATACACTGAATATACATTCCAATGTATACATTGAATATTCATTCCAATCCAAAGAATGAATACACATTCCAGTCTATATGCCGAATACACATTTCAATCCATACACTGAATATACATTCCAGTCCATGCACTGAATATATATTCCAGTCTATACGCTGAATACACATTTCAATCCATGCACTGAATATACATTCCAATCCACACACTGAATATACATTCCAGTCGACACACTGAAAATACATTTCAATCCATACACTGAATATACATTTCAATCCAAACACTGAATATACATTCCAGTCTATACACTGCATATACAGTCCAATCAATACACGGAATATACATTCCAATCCATACACTGAATATACATTCCAATCCATACAATAAATATACACTCCAGTCTATACACTGAATATACATTCCAGTCCATAGAATGAATACACATTGCAGACCATACACTGAATATACATTCCAGTCTAAACACTGAATATACATTCCAATCCATACACGGAATATACATTCCAGTCCATAGAATGAATACACATTCCAGTCCATAGAATGAATATACATTCCAATCCATACACTGAATATACATTTCACTCCATACACTGAATATACATTCCACTCCATACACTCAATATACATTCCAGACTATACACTGAATATACATTCCAATCCATACACTGAATATACATTCCAGTCTATACACTGAATATACATTCCAATCCATACACGGAATATACATTCCAGCCCATAGAATGAATACACATTGCAGACCATACACTGAATATACATTCCAGTCTATACACGGAATATACATTCCAATCCATACACGGAATATACATTCCAGTCCATAGAATGAATACACATTCCAGTCCATAGAATGAAAATACATTCCAGTCCACACACTGAATATACATTCCATTCCATACACTGAATATACATTCCCATCTATACACTGAATATACATTCCAATGTATACATTGAATATTCATTCCAATCCAAAGAATGAATACACATTCCAGTCTATACGCCGAATACACATTTCAATCCATACACTGAATACACATTCCAGTATATACACTGAATATACATTCCAGTCCATGCACTGAATATATATTCCAGTCTATACGCTGAATACACATTTCAATCCATACACTGAATATACATTCCAGTCTATACACTGAATATACATTTCTATCCATACATGGAATATACATTCCAGTCCATAGAATGAATAAACATTCCAGTCCATACACTGAATATATATTCCAGTCTATACGCTGAATACACATTTCAATCCATGCACTGAATATACATTCCAATCCACACACTGAATATACATTCCAGTCGACACCCTGAAAATACATTTCAAACCATACACTGAATATACATTTCAATCCAAACACTGAATATACATTCCAGTCTATACACTGCATATACAGTCCAATCAATACATGGAATATACATTCCAATCCATACACTGAATATACATTCCAATCCATACAATAAATATACACTCCAGTCTATACACTGAATATACATTCCAGTCTATACACTGAATACACATTCCAGTCTATGAACTGAATACACATTCCAATCTATACACTGAATATACATTCCAATCCACACACTGAATATACATTCCAGTCCACACACTGAATATACATTCCAATCTATACACTGAATATACATTCCAATCCATACACTGAATAAAAATTCCAGTCCATAGAATGAATAAACATTTCAGTCCAGAGAAGGAATATACATTCCAATCCACACACTGAATATACATTCCACTGCATACACTGAATATACATTCCACTCCATACACTGAATATACATTCCAGACTATACACTGAATATACATTCCAGTCCATAGAATGAATACACATTGCAGACCATACACTGAATATACATTCCAGTCTAAACACTGAATATACATTCCAATCCATACACGGAATATACATTCCAGTACATACACGGAATATACATTCCAATCCATACACTGAATGTACATTCCAATCGATACAGTGAATATACATTCCAGTCCAAACACTGAATACACATTCCATTCTATACACTGAATGTACAATCCAGTCTATACACTGAAAACACATTCCAATCTAGACACTGAATACATATTCCAATCCATACACTGAATGTACATTCCAATCCACACCCTGAATGTACATTCCAATCCACACAGAATATACATTCCAATCTATACACTGAATATACATTCCAATCCCGCACTGAATATACATTCCAGTCTATACACTGAATATGCATTCAGTCTATACACTGAATACACGTTCCAATCTATACACTGAATATACATTCCAATCCACACACTGAATATACAGTCCAGTCCACACACTGAATATACATCCAGTCCATAGAATGAAGAGACATTCCAGTCCACACACTGAATATACATTCCAATCCATACATTGAATATACATTCTAGTCTATACACTGAATATATACTCTAGTCTATACACTGAATATACATTACAATCCATTCAATGATTATACATTCCAGTCTATACACTGAATATACATTCCAATCCATACACTGAATACACATTCCAGTCTAAACACTGAATATACATTCCAGTCCATGCAATGAATATACATTCCAGTCTATACACTGATATACATTCCAATCCATACACTGAATACACATTCCAGTCTATACACTGAATATACATTCCAGTCCAAAACACTGAATACACATTCCATTCTATACACTGAATGTACATTCCAATCCACACACTGAATATACATTCCAATCTATACACTGAATATACATTCCAATCCCGCACTGAATATACATTCCAGTCTATACACTGAATATGCATTCAGTCTATACACTGAATATATATTCTCGTCTATACACTGAATATACATTCCAATCCATTCAATGATTATACATTCCAGTCTATACACTGAATATACATTCCAATCCACAGACTGAATATACATTCCAATCCATACACTGAATGCACATTCCAGTCTAAACACTGAATATACATTCCAGTCCATACAATGAATATACATTCCAGTCTATACACTGAATATACATTCTAGTCTATACAATGTATATACATTCCAGTATATACACTGAATATACACTCCAATCCATACACGGAATATACATTCCAATCCATAGAATGAATACACATTACAGTCCATACACTGAATATACATTCCAATCAATACACGGAATATACATTCCAATCCATACACGGAATAAACATTCAAGTCCGTAGAATGAATACACATGCCAATCCATAGAATTAATACACATTGAAGTCCATACACTGAATATACATTCCAATCAATACACGGAATATACATTCCAATCCATACACGTAATATACATTCCAATCTATGCACTGAATATAAATTCCAGTTGATTCACTGAATATACATTCCAGTCTATAGACTGAATATAGATTCCAGTCTATACACTGAATACACATTCCAGTCCATACACTGAATACACATTTCAGTCCACACACTAAATATACATTCCAATTCATACAATGAATCTACATTCCAGTCGATACACTGAATCGAAATTTCAGTCTATATACTGAATACCCATTCCAGTCTATAGAGTGAATAGATAATCCGATCCACACACTGAATATACATTCCAATCTATACACTGAATATACATTCCAGTCCATGCACGAAATATACATTCCAATCTATACACTGAATTTGCATTCCAGTCCATACACTGAATATACATTCCAGTCTATACACTGAATATACATTCCGATCCATGCACTGAATATACATTCCAGTCTATACACTGAATATGCATTCCAGTCCATAGAATGAATACACATTCCATCCATACAAGAAATATACATTACAGTCTATACACTGAATACACATTCCAATCTATACACTGAATATACATTCCAGTCTATAGACTGAATACACATTCCAGTCTATGCACTGAATACACATTCCAATACATACACTGAATATACATTCCAGTCCACACATTGAATATATATTCCAATCTATACACTGAATATACATTGCAGTCTATAAACTGAATATACATTCCAGTCTATACACTGAATATACATTCCAATCCATACACTGAATTTACATTCCAGTCCATACACTGAATATACATTCCAATCTATACACTGAATATACATTCCAGTCTATAGACTGAATACACATTCCAGTCTATGCACTGAATACATATTCCAATACATACACTGAATATACATTCCAGTCCACACATTGAATATATATTCCAATCTATACACTGAATATACATTGCAGTCTATAAACTGAATATACATTCCCGTCTACATACTGAATACACAATTCCAGTCTATACACTGAATATACATTCCAGTCTATACACTGAATATACATTCCAGTCCATGCACGAAATATACATTCCAATCTATACACTGACTATACATTCCAGCCTATACACTGAATACACATTCCAGTCTATGCACTGAATACACATTCCAAATCATACACTGAATATACATTCCAGTCCACACACTGAATATACATTCCAATCTATACACTGAATATACATTCCAATCCATACACTGAACTTACATTCCAGTCCATACACTGAATATACATTCCAGTCTATACACTGAATATACATTCCAATCCATACACGGAATATACATTCCAATCCATAGAATGAATACACATTGCAGTCCATACACTGAATATACATTCCAATCAATACACGGATATACATTCCAATCCATACATGGAATATACATTCCAGTCCATAGAATGAATACACATTCCAGTCCATAGAATGAATACACATTGCAGACCATACACTGAATATACATTCCAGTCTATACACTGAATATACATTCCAATCCATACACGGAATATACATTCCAGTCCATAGAATGAATACACATTCCAGTCCATAGAATGAAAATACATTCCGGTCCACACACTGAATATACATTCCATTCCATACACTGAATATACATTCCAGTCCATACACTGAATATACATTCCAGACTATACACTGAATATACATTCCAATCCATACACTGAATATACATTCCAATCCATACAATCAATATACATTCCAATCCATACACTGAATATACATTCCCATCTATACACTGAATATACATTCCAATGTATACATTGAATATTCATTCCAATCCAAAGAATGAATACACATTCCAGTCTATATGCCGAATACACATTTCAATCCATACACTGAATATACATTCCAGTCCATGCACTGAATATATATTCCAGTCTATACGCTGAATACACATTTCAATCCATGCACTGAATATACATTCCAATCCACACACTGAATATACATTCCAGTCGACACACTGAAAATACATTTCAATCCATACACTGAATATACATTTCAATCCAAACACTGAATATACATTCCAGTCTATACACTGCATATACAGTCCAATCAATACACGGAATATACATTCCAATCCATACACTGAATATACATTCCAATCCATACAATAAATATACACTCCAGTCTATACACTGAATATACATTCCAGTCCATAGAATGAATACACATTGCAGACCATACACTGAATATACATTCCAGTCTAAACACTGAATATACATTCCAATCCATACACGGAATATACATTCCAGTCCATAGAATGAATACACATTCCAGTCCATAGAATGAATATACATTCCAATCCATACACTGAATATACATTTCACTCCATACACTGAATATACATTCCACTCCATACACTCAATATACATTCCAGACTATACACTGAATATACATTCCAATCCATACACTGAATATACATTCCAGTCTATACACTGAATATACATTCCAATCCATACACGGAATATACATTCCAGCCCATAGAATGAATACACATTGCAGACCATACACTGAATATACATTCCAGTCTATACACGGAATATACATTCCAATCCATACACGGAATATACATTCCAGTCCATAGAATGAATACACATTCCAGTCCATAGAATGAAAATACATTCCAGTCCACACACTGAATATACATTCCATTCCATACACTGAATATACATTCCCATCTATACACTGAATATACATTCCAATGTATACATTGAATATTCATTCCAATCCAAAGAATGAATACACATTCCAGTCTATACGCCGAATACACATTTCAATCCATACACTGAATACACATTCCAGTATATACACTGAATATACATTCCAGTCCATGCACTGAATATATATTCCAGTCTATACGCTGAATACACATTTCAATCCATACACTGAATATACATTCCAGTCTATACACTGAATATACATTTCTATCCATACATGGAATATACATTCCAGTCCATAGAATGAATAAACATTCCAGTCCATACACTGAATATATATTCCAGTCTATACGCTGAATACACATTTCAATCCATGCACTGAATATACATTCCAATCCACACACTGAATATACATTCCAGTCGACACCCTGAAAATACATTTCAAACCATACACTGAATATACATTTCAATCCAAACACTGAATATACATTCCAGTCTATACACTGCATATACAGTCCAATCAATACATGGAATATACATTCCAATCCATACACTGAATATACATTCCAATCCATACAATAAATATACACTCCAGTCTATACACTGAATATACATTCCAGTCTATACACTGAATACACATTCCAGTCTATGAACTGAATACACATTCCAATCTATACACTGAATATACATTCCAATCCACACACTGAATATACATTCCAGTCCACACACTGAATATACATTCCAATCTATACACTGAATATACATTCCAATCCATACACTGAATAAAAATTCCAGTCCATAGAATGAATAAACATTTCAGTCCAGAGAAGGAATATACATTCCAATCCACACACTGAATATACATTCCACTGCATACACTGAATATACATTCCACTCCATACACTGAATATACATTCCAGACTATACACTGAATATACATTCCAGTCCATAGAATGAATACACATTGCAGACCATACACTGAATATACATTCCAGTCTAAACACTGAATATACATTCCAATCCATACACGGAATATACATTTCACTCCATACACTGAATATACATTCCACTCCATACACTCAATATACATTCCAGACGATACACTGAATATACATTCCAATCCATACACTGAATATACATTCCAATCCATACAATCAATATACATTCCAATCTATACACTGAATATACATTCCCGCCTATACACTGAATATACATTCCAATCCATACAATGAATATACATTCCAATCCATACACTGAATATACTTTCCAATCCTTACACTGAATATACATTCTAGTCCACACACTGAATATACTTTCCAACCCCTACACTGAATATACATTCCAGTCCATACACTGAATATACATTCCAGTACACACACAGAATATACATTCCAGTCTATACACTGAATATGCATTCCACTTTATATACTGAATAAACATTCCAGTCTCTATACTGAATAAATATTCCAATCTCCACACTGAAGAGACATTCCATTCCATACACTGAATATACATTCCAATCCATACAATCAATATACATTCCAATCCATACACTGAATATACATTCCCATCTATACACTGAATATACATTCCAATGTATACATTGAATATTCATTCCAATCCAAAGAATGAATACACATTTCAGTCTATACGCCGAATACACATTTCAATCCATACACTGAATACACATTCCAGTATATACACTGAATATACATTCCAGTCCATGAACTGAATATACATTCCAGACTATACACTGAATATACATTCCAATCCATACAATCAATATACATTCCAATCCATACACTGAATATACATTCCCGTCTATACACTGAATATACATTCCAGTCCATAGAATGAATACACATTGCAGACCATATACTGAATATACATTCCAGTCTAAACACTGAATATACATTCCAATCCATACACGGAATATACATTCCAGTCCATAGAATGAATACACATTCCAGTCCATAGAATGAATATACATTCCAATCCACACACTGAATATACATTCCAATCCATACACTGAATATACATTCCAATCCATACAATCAATATACATTCCAATCTATACACTGAATATACATTCCCGCCTATACACTGAATATACATTCCAATCCATACAATGAATATACATTCCGGTCTATACACTGAATATACATTTCTATCCATACATGGAATATACATTCCAGTCCATAGAATGAATAAACATTCCAGTCCATACACTGAATATATATTCCAGTCTATATGCTGAATACACATTTCAATCCATGCACTGAATATACACTCCAATCCACACACTGAATATACATTCCAGTCGACACACTGAAAATACATTTCAATCCATACACTGAAAATACATTTCAATCCAAACACTGAATATACATTCCAGTCTATACACTGCATATACAGTCCAATCAATACACGGAATATACATTCCAATCCATACACTGAATATACATTCCAATCCATACAATAAACATACACTCCAGTCTATACACTTAATATACATTCCAGTCTATACACTGAATACACATTCCAGTCTACGAACTGAATACACATTCCAATCTATACACTGAATATACATTCCAATCCACACACTGAATATACATTCCAGTCCACACACTGAATATACATTCCAATCTATACACTGAATATACATTCCAATCCATACACTGAATATAAATTCCAGTCTATACACTGCATACACAATCCAATCCATACACTTAATATACATTCCAGTCCATACATTGAATATACATTCCAGTCCATAGAATGAATACACATTGCAGACCATACACTGAATATACATTCCAATCCATACACGGAATATACATTCCAGTCCATAGAATGAATACACATTCCCGTCCACAGAAGGAATATACATTCCAATCCACACACTGAATATACATTCCACTGCATACACTGAATATACATTCCACTCCATACACTGAATATACATTCCAGACTATACACTGAATATACATTCCAATCCATACAATCAATATACATTCCAATCCATACACTGAATATACATTCCCGTCTATACACTGAATATACATTCCAGTCCATAGAATGAATATACATTGCAGACCATACACTGAATATACATTCCAGTCTAAACACTGAATATACATTCCAATCCATACAATCAATATACATTCCAATCTATACACTGAATATACATTCCCGCCTATACACTGAATATACATTCCAATCCATACAATGAATATACATTCCAATCCATACACTGAATATACTTTCCAATCCTTACACTGAATATACATTCTAGTCCACACACTGAATATACTTTCCAACCCCTACACTGAATATACATTCCAGTCCATACACTGAATATACATTCCAGTCCACACACAGAATATACATTCCAGTCTATACACTGAATATGCACTCCACTCTATATACTGAATAAACATTCCAGTCTCTATACTGAATAAATATTCCAATCCCTACACTGAATATACATTCCAGTCCAAACCCTGAAGATAAATTCCAATCTATACACTGAATATACATTCCAATCTATACAGTGAATATACATCCCTATCCACACAATGAATATACATTCCAGTCCATACACTGAATATACATTGCAGTCCATACCCTGAATATACATTCCAATCCATACACCGAATAGACATTCCAGTCCATGGAATGAATACACATTCCAGATTATACACTGAATATACCTTCCAATCAATACACGGAATATACATTCCAATCCATACACTGAATAAACATTCCAATAAATACACTGAATACACATTCCAGTCCATACACTGAATATACATTCCAGTCTATTCACTGAATTTACATTCCAATCCATACATGGAATATACATTCCAATCCATAAAATGAATACACATTCCAATCCATACACTGAATATACATTCCAGACTAACCGCAGAATATACATTCCAATCCATACAATGAATATACATTCCAATCCATAGAATGAATACACATTCCAATCCATACACTGAATATACATTCCAGACTAAACACTGAATATACATTCAAATTCATACACGAAATATACATTCCAGTCGATGCATTGAATATACATTTCAATCTATACACTTAATATACATTCCAGTCCACACCCTGAATATAGATTCCAATCCATACACTGATTATACATTCCAATCTATACACTGAATATACATTACAGTCTGTACACTGAATACACATTCCAGTCCATACATGGAATAAACGTTCCAGTCTATACACTGAATACACATTCCAGTCCATACACTGAATATGCATTCCAGTCTTTACACTGAATACATATTCCAGTCCAGACACGGAATATACATTCCAGTCTATACACTGAATATACATTCCAATCTATACACTGAATATACATTGCAATCCATACAGTGAATATACATTCCAGTCTATTCACTAAATTTACATTCCAATTCATACACTGAATATACATTCCAGTCTGTAAACTGAATATATATTCCAGTCCACACACTGAATATACATTACAGTCCATACACTGAATATACATTCCAGTCCATACACTGAATACACATTCCAATCCATGCACTGAATATACATTCAAATCCATACACTGAATATACATTCCAACCCATACACTGAATACACATTCCAGTCCATACACTGAATATACATTCCAGACCACACACTGAATATACATTTCAATCCATACACTGAATTTACATTCCAATCCATACACTGAATATACATTCCAGTCCACACACTGAATATATATTCCAGTCCACACACGGAATAAATATTCCAGTCTATACACTGAATATGCATTTTATTCTATATACTTATTCAACATTCCAGTCTATACACTGAATAAACATTCCAATCCATACAATGAATCTACCTTCCAGTCCACACACTGACGATACATTCCAATCTATCCACTGAATATACATTACAATCTATACACTGATTATACATTACAGTCTATACACTGAATATACATTCCAGTCGACACACTGAATATACATTCCAGTCCACACACGGAATATTTATTCCAGTCTATACACTGAATATGCATTCCATTCTAGATACTGAATAAACATTCCAGTCTATACACTGAATAACCATTCCAATCCATACACTGAATCTACCTTCCAGTCCACACACTGAAAATACATTCCAAAGCATACACTGAATATACATTCCAATACATGCACTGAATTTACATTCCAGTCCACACACTGACGATACATTCCAATCTATACACTAAATATACATTCCAATCTATACACTGAATATACATTCCAGTACATACACGGAATATACATTCCAATCCATACACTGAATGTACATTCCAATCGATACAGTGAATATACATTCCAGTCCAAACACTGAATACACATTCCATTCTATACACTGAATGTACAATCCAGTCTATACACTGAAAACACATTCCAATCTAGACACTGAATACATATTCCAATCCATACACTGAATGTACATTCCAATCCACACCCTGAATGTACATTCCAATCCACACAGAATATACATTCCAATCTATACACTGAATATACATTCCAATCCCGCACTGAATATACATTCCAGTCTATACACTGAATATGCATTCAGTCTATACACTGAATACACGTTCCAATCTATACACTGAATATACATTCCAATCCACACACTGAATATACAGTCCAGTCCACACACTGAATATACATCCAGTCCATAGAATGAAGAGACATTCCAGTCCACACACTGAATATACATTCCAATCCATACATTGAATATACATTCTAGTCTATACACTGAAAATATACTCTAGTCTATACACTGAATATACATTACAATCCATTCAATGATTATACATTCCAGTCTATACACTGAATATACATTCCAATCCATACACTGAATACACATTCCAGTCTAAACACTGAATATACATTCCAGTCCATGCAATGAATATACATTCCAGTCTATACACTGATATACATTCCAATCCATACACTGAATACACATTCCAGTCTATACACTGAATATACATTCCAGTCCAAAACACTGAATACACATTCCATTCTATACACTGAATGTACATTCCAATCCACACACTGAATATACATTCCAATCTATACACTGAATATACATTCCAATCCCGCACTGAATATACATTCCAGTCTATACACTGAATATGCATTCAGTCTATACACTGAATATATATTCTCGTCTATACACTGAATATACATTCCAATCCATTCAATGATTATACATTCCAGTCTATACACTGAATATACATTCCAATCCACAGACTGAATATACATTCCAATCCATACACTGAATGCACATTCCAGTCTAAACACTGAATATACATTCCAGTCCATACAATGAATATACATTCCAGTCTATACACTGAATATACATTCTAGTCTATACAATGTATATACATTCCAGTCTATACACTGAATACACATTCCAATCTATACACTGAATATACATTCCAATTCATACACTGAATATACATTCCAATCCATACACTGAATATACATTCCAATCTATACACGGAATATGCATTCCAATCCATACACGAATTATACATTCCAATCTATACACTGAATATACAGTTTAATCCATACACTGAATATACATTCCAGTCTATACACTGAATATACATTCCAATCCATACACTGAATATACATTCCAGTCTATACACTGAATATACATTTCAATCCATACACTGAATAGACATTCCAATCCATACACTGAATATACACTCCAGTCCACACACTGAATATACATTTCAATCCATACACTGAATGTACAATCCAATCCATACACTGAATATACACTCCAGTCCACACACTGAATATACATTCCAGTCTATACACTGAATACACATTCCAGTCCACACACGGCATATATATCCAGTCTATACACACAATATACAATCCAATCCATACATTGAACATACATTTCACTCTATATACTGAATACACATTCCAGTCGATACACTGAATATACATTCCAGTCCATGCACTGAATGTACATTCCAATCCATACACTGAATAAACATTCCAGTCTATATACTGAATACACATTCCAGTCTATACACTGAATATACATTCCAGTCCATACACTGAATATACATTCCAGTCTGTACACTGAATACACATTCCAGTCCATACACTGAATATCCATTCCAGTCTATACGCATAATATGTATTCCAGTCCATACACTGAAAACACATCCGTATCTATACACTGTATATACATTCCAATCCATACACTGAATACACATTCCAATCCATACACGGAATATAAATTCCAGTCCATAGAATGAAGAGACATTCCAGTCCATACACTGAATATACATTCCAATCTATACACTGAATATATATTCCAGTCCATATACTGAATACACATTCCAGTCTATACATTGAATACACATTCCAGTCCATACACTGAATACACATTCCAGTCTATACACTGATTATACATTCCAATCCATACACTGAATGTACATTCCAATCGATACACTGAAAATACATTCCAGTCCAGACATTGAATACACATTCCAATCCAGACACTGAATATACATTCCAATCCATACACTGAATATACATTCCAATCGATACAATGAATATACATTCCAGTCCAGACACTGAATACACATTCCAATCCAGACACTGAATACACATTCCAGTCCATACACTGAATACACATTCCATTCTATACACTGAATATACATTCCAGTCCAAACACTGAATACACATTCCATTCTATACACTGAATGTACATTCCAATCCACACACTGAATATACATTCCAATCTATACACTGAATATACATTCTAATCCCGCACTGAATATACATTCCAGTCTATACACTGAATATGCATTCAGTCTATACACTGAATATACGTTCCAATCTATACACTGAATATACATTCCAATCCACACACTGAATATACAATCCAGTCCACACACTGAATATACATTCCAGTCAATGCACTGAATCTACATTCCAATCCATACACTGAATATACATTCTAGTCTATACACTGAATATATATTCTCGTATATACACTGAATATACATTCCAATCCATTCAATGATTATACATTCCACTATATACACTGAATATACATTCCAATCCACAGACTGAATATACATTCCAATCCATACACTGAATACACATTCCAGTCTAAACACTGAATATACATTCCAGTCCATACAATGAATATACATTCCAGTCTATACACTGAATACACATTCCAATCCATACACTGAATATACATTCCAATCCATACACTGAATATACATTCCAATCTATACACGGAATATGCATTCCAATCCATACACGAATTATACATTCCAATCTATACACTGAATATACAGTTTAATCCATACACTGAATATACATTCCAGTCTATACACTGAATATACATTCCAATCCATACACTGAATATACATTCCAGTCTATACACTGAATATACATTTCAATCCATACACTGAATAGACATTCCAATCCACACACTGAATATACACTCCAGTCCACACACTGAATATACATTTCAATCCATACACTGAATGTACAATCCAATCCATACACTGAATATACACTCCAGTTCACACACTGAATATACATTCCAATCCATACACTGAATAAACATTCCAGTCTATATACTGAATACACATTCCAGTCTATACACTGAATATACATTCCAGTCCATACACTGAATATACATTCCAGTCTGTACACTGAATACACATTCCAGTCCATACACTGAATATCCATTCCAGTCTATACGCATAATATGTATTCCAGTCCATACACTGAAAACACATCCGAATCTATACACTGTATATACATTCCAATCCATACACTGAATACACATTCCAATCCATACACGGAATATAAATTCCAGTCCATAGAATGAAGAGACATTCCAGTCCATACACTGAATATACATTCCAATCTATACACTGAATATATATTCCAGTCCATATACTGAATACACATTCCAGTCTATACATTGAATACACATTCCAGTCCATACACTGAATACACATTCCAGTCTATACACTGATTATACATTCCAATCCATACACTGAATGTACATTCCAATCGATACACTGAAAATACATTCCAGTCCAGACATTGAATACACATTCCAATCCAGACACTGAATATACATTCCAATCCATACACTGAATATACATTCCAATCGATACAATGAATATACATTCCAGTCCAGACACTGAATACACATTCCAATCCAGACACTGAATACACATTCCAGTCCATACACTGAATACACATTCCAGTCTAGACACTGAAAACACATTCCAATCTAGACACTGAATATACATTCCAATCCATACACTGAATGTACATTCCAATCTACACACTGAATATACATTCCAATCCAGACACTGAATATACATTCCAATCCATGCACTAAATATACATTCCAGTCCACACACTGAATGTACATTGCAATCTATACACTGAATAAACATTCCAATCTAGACTCTGAATATAAATTCCAGTCTATACACTGAATACACATTCCAATCTGTACACTGAAAATGCATTCCAATCCATACGCGGAATGTACATTCCAGTCCATAGAATGAAGAGACATTCCAGTCCATACACTGAATATACATTCCAGTCTATACACTGAATATACATTCCAGTCTATAACCTGTATACACATTCCAGTCTATACACTGAATACACATTCCAGTCTATTCACTAAATTTATATTCCAATTCATACACTGAATATACATTCCAGTCTGTAAACTGAATATATATTCCAGTCCACACACTGAATATACATTCCAATCCATACACTGAATACACATTCCACTCCATACACTGAACATACATTCCAGTCCACACACTGAATATACATTACAGTCCATACACTGAATATACATTCCAGTCTATACACTGAATACACATTCCAATCCATGCACTGAATATACATTCAAATCCATACACTGAATATACATTCCAATCCATACACTGAATATACATTCCAGTACACACACTGAATATACATTCCAGTCCACACACTGAATATACATTTCAATCCATACACTGAATTTACATTCCAATCCATACAATGAACATACACTCCAGTCTATACACTGAATATGCATTCCACTCTATATACTGATTCAACATTCCAGTCTATACACTGAATAAACATTCCAATCAATACACTGAATCTACCTTCCAGTCCACACACTGAAAATACATTCCAAAGCATACACTGAATATACATTCCAATCCATGCACTGAATTTATATTCCAGTCCACACACTGACGATACATTCCAATCTATACACTGAATGTACACTCCAGTCTATACACTGAATATACATTCCAATCTAGACACTGAATACACATTCCAATCCATACACTGAATGTACATTCCAATCCACACACTGAATATACATTCCAATCTATACACTGAATATACATTCCAATCCCGCACTGAATATACATTCCAGTCTATACACTGAATATGCATTCAGTCTATACACTGAATACACGTTCCAATCTATACACTGAATATACATTCCAGTCCACACACTGAATATACATTCCAGTCCATAGAATGAAGAGACATTCCAGTCCACACACTGAATATACATTCTAGTCTATACATTGAATATATATTCTAGTCTATACACTGAATATACATTCCAATCCATTCAATGATTATACATTCCAGTCTATACACTGAATATACATTCCAATCCACAGACTGAATATACATTCTAATCCATACACTGAATGCACATTCCAGCCCATACACTGAATACACATTCCAGTCGATACACTGAATATACATTCCAATCCAGACACTGAATATACATTCCAATCGATACACTGAATATACATTCCAGTCCAAACACTGAATACACATTCCATTCTATACACTGAATGTACACTCCAGTATATACATTGAAAACACATTCCAATCTAGACACTGAATACACATTCCAATCCACACACTGAATATACATTCCAATCTATACACTGAATATACATTCCAATCCACACACTGAATATACAGTCCAGTCCACACACTGAAAATACATTCCAGTCCATAGAATGAAGAGACATTCCAATCTATACACCGAATATACATTCCAATCCAGACACTGAATATCCATTCCAATCCATACACTGAATATACATTCAAGTCTATATACTGAATATACATTCCAGTCTATAACCTGAATACACATTCCAGTCTATACACTGAATACACATTCCAGTCTATACGCTGAATACACATTCCAGTCTTTTCACTGAATACACATTCCAATCAATACACTGAATACACATTCAAGTTCATAAACTGAATATAAATTCCAGTCCATTCACTGAATATACATTCCAGTCTATACACTGAATACACATTTCAGTCCAGACAATGAATATACATTTCAGTCAATACACTGAATATACATTCCAGTCTATACACTGAATACACATTCCAATCTATACACTGAATATACATTCCAGTCAATACACTGAATATACATTCTAGTCTATATACTGAATACCCATTCCAGTCTATACACTGAATACACATTCCAGTCTATACACTGAATATACATTCCAATCCACACACTGAATATACATTCCAGTCCACACACTGAATACACATTCCAGTCCACACACTGAATGTACAGTCCAGTCTATACACTGAATATACATTCCAATCCATACACGGAATATACATTCCAGTCCATAGAATGAAGAGACATTCCAGTCTATATACTGAATATACATTCCAGTCGATATAATGAATATACATTCCAGTCTATACACTGAATATACATTCCAATCCATACACTGAATACACATTCCGGTTTATACACTGAATACACATTTCAGTCCATACACTGAATAGACATTCCAGTCTATACACTGAATATACATTCCAATCCATACACTGAATATATATTCCAGTCCACACACGGAATATACAATCCAGTCTATACACTGAATATGCATTCCACTCTATATACTGATTCAACATTCCAGTCTATACACTGAATAAACATTCCAATCAATACACTGAATCTACCTTCCAGTCCACACACTGAAAATACATTCCAAAGCATACACTGAATATACATTCCAATCCATGCACTGAATTTATATTCCAGTCCACACACTGACGATACATTCCAATCTATACACTGAATGTACACTCCAGTCTATACACTGAATATACATTCCAATCTAGACACTGAATACACATTCCAATCCATACACTGAATGTACATTCCAATCCACACACTGAATATACATTCCAATCTATACACTGAATATACATTCCAATCCCGCACTGAATATACATTCCAGTCTATACACTGAATATGCATTCAGTCTATACACTGAATACACGTTCCAATCTATACACTGAATATACATTCCAGTCCACACACTGAATATACATTCCAGTCCATAGAATGAAGAGACATTCCAGTCCACACACTGAATATACATTCTAGTCTATACATTGAATATATATTCTAGTCTATACACTGAATATACATTCCAATCCATTCAATGATTATACATTCCAGTCTATACACTGAATATACATTCCAATCCACAGACTGAATATACATTCTAATCCATACACTGAATGCACATTCCAGCCCATACACTGAATACACATTCCAGTCGATACACTGAATATACATTCCAATCCAGACACTGAATATACATTCCAATCGATACACTGAATATACATTCCAGTCCAAACACTGAATACACATTCCATTCTATAAACTGAATGTACACTCCAGTATATACATTGAAAACACATTCCAATCTAGACACTGAATACACATTCCAATCCACACACTGAATATACATTCCAATCTATACACTGAATATACATTCCAATCCACACACTGAATATACAGTCCAGTCCACACACTGAAAATACATTCCAGTCCATAGAATGAAGAGACATTCCAATCTATACACCGAATATACATTCCAATCCAGACACTGAATATCCATTCCAATCCATACACTGAATATACATTCAAGTCTATATACTGAATATACATTCCAGTCTATAACCTGAATACACATTCCAGTCTATACACTGAATACACATTCCAGTCTATACGCTGAATACACATTCCAGTCTTTTCACTGAATACACATTCCAATCAATACACTGAATACACATTCAAGTTCATAAACTGAATATAAATTCCAGTCCATTCACTGAATATACATTCCAGTCTATACACTGAATACACATTTCAGTCCAGACAATGAATATACATTTCAGTCAATACACTGAATATACATTCCAGTCTATACACTGAATACACATTCCAATCTATACACTGAATATACATTCCAGTCAATACACTGAATATACATTCTAGTCTATATACTGAATACCCATTCCAGTCTATACACTGAATACACATTCCAGTCTATACACTGAATACACATTCCAGTCTATACACTGAATATACATTCCAATCCACACACTGAATATACATTCCAGTCCACACACTGAATACACATTCCAGTCCACACACTGAATGTACAGTCCAGTCTATACACTGAATATACATTCCAATCCATACACGGAATATACATTCCAGTCCATAGAATGAAGAGACATTCCAGTCTATATACTGAATATACATTCCAGTCGATATAATGAATATACATTCCAGTCTATACACTGAATATACATTCCAATCCATACACTGAATACACATTCCGGTTTATACACTGAATACACATTTCAGTCCATACACTGAATAGACATTCCAGTCTATACACTGAATATACATTCCAATCCATACACTGAATATATATTCCAGTCCACACACGGAATATACAATCCAATCCATACACTGACTACACATTACAATCTATACACTGTATATACATTCCAATCGATACACTGAATACACATTCCAATCTTTTCACTGAATACACATTCCAGTCCACACACTGAATGTACAGTCCAATCGCTGCACTGAATATGCATTCCAATCTACACTGAATACACATTCCATTCTATACACTGAATGTACACTCCAGTCTATACACTGAAAACACATTCCAATCTAGACACTGAATACACATTCCAATTCATAAACTGAATATACATTCCAGTCCACACACTGAATGTACATTGCAATCCACACACTGAATATACATTCCAATCCATGCACTGAATATACATTCCAGTCTATACACTGAATACACGTTCCAATCTATACACTGAATATACACTCCAATCTACACACTGAGTATACATTCCAGTCCACACACTGAATATACATTCCAATCTATACACTGCATATACATTCCAATCCATACACTGATTCTACATTCCAGTCGATACACGGAATATACATTCCTGTCCATAGAATGAAGACACATTCCAGTCCATACACTGAATATACATTCCAATCTATACATTGAATATTCAATCCATTCCATACACAGTCCAATCCATACACTGAATATACATTCCAGTCCACACACTGAATGTACATTCCAATCCATACACTGAATATACATTCCAGTCTATACACTGAATAAACATTCCAAACTATACACTGAATATACATTCCAGTCTACACACTGAATATACATTCCAATCCACACACTGAATATACACTCCAATCTATACAATGAATATACATTCCAGCCTATACACTGAATACACATTCCAATCAATACACTGAAAATGCATTTCAGTCCATACACTGAATATACATTCCAATCCACACACTGAATATACACTCCAATCTATACAATGAATATACATTCCAGCCTATACACTGAATACACATTCCAATCTATACACTGAATATGCATTTCAGTCCATACACTGAATATACATTCCAGTCTATACACTGAATACACATTCCAATATATACACTGAATATACATTCCAGTCCACACACTGAATGTACATTCCAATCCATACACTGAATATAAATTCCAGTCTATACACTGAATAAACATTCCAATCAATACACTGACTATACATTCCAGTCTACATACTGAATATACATTCCAATCCACACACTGAATATACACTCAAATCTATACAATGAATATACATTCCAGTCTATACACTGAATATACATTCAGTCTGTACACTGAATATACATTCCAGTCCATACACTGAATATACATTCCAATCTATACACTGAATATACATTCCAGTCCATACACTGAATATACATTCCAACCTATACACTGAATATACATTCCAGTCCATACACTGAATATACATTCCAGTCTATACACTGAATACACATTCCAATCTATACACTGAATATACATTCCAATCCATACACGGAAAATACATTCCAGTCCATAGAATGAAGTGACATTCCAGTCCATACACTGAATATACATTCCAATCTATACACTGAATAGACATTCAAATCTATATACTGAATATACATTCCAGTCTATAAACAGAATACACATTCCAACCTATACACTGAAAATACATTCCAGTCCATACACTGAATATACATTCCAGTCTATAACCTGAATACACATTCCAGTCTATACACTGAATATACATTCCAATCCCTACACTGAATACACATTCCAGTCCATAGAATGAATACACATTCCAGTCCATACACGGAATAGACATTCCAGTCTATACATGGAATAGACATTCCAGTCCATACACTGAATATACATATAATCTATACATTGAATATTCATTCCATTCCGTACACATTCCAATCCATACACTGAATATACATTCCAATCCATACACTGAATATACATTCCAATCTATACACCGAATACACATTCCAATCTATACACTGAATATACATTCCAATCTATACACTGAATATACATTCCAATCCATACACTGAATATACATTACAATCTATACACTGAATACACATTCCAGTGCTCACACTGAATATACATTCCAGTCTATACACCGAATACACATTCCAGTCTATACACTGAATATACATTTTAGTCTATACACTGAATATACATTCCAGTCTATACACTGAATATACATTCCAATCTATACACTGCATATACAATCCAATCCATACACTGAATATACATTCCAGTCTATACACTGAATATACATTCCAGTCTAGGCACTGAATATACATTCCAGTCCATACACGGAATATACATTCCAGTCCACACACTGAATATACATTCCTGTCTATACACTGAATATACATTCCAGTCTATACACTGAATATACATTCAGTCTATACACTGAATATACATTCCAGTCCATACACTGAATATACATTCCAGTCTATAAACTGAATAAACATTCCAACCTATACACTGAATATACATTCCAGTCCATACACTGAAGATACATTCCAGTCTATACACTGAATACACATTCCAATCTATACACTGAATATACATTCCAATCCATACACGGAAAATACATTCCAGTCCATAGAATGAAGAGACATTCCAGTCCATACACTGAATATACATTCCAATCTATACAGTGAATAGACATTCAAATCTATATACTGAATATACATTCCAGTCTATACACTGAATATACATTCCAATCTATACACTGAATATACATTGCAATCCATACAGTGAATATACATTCCAGTCTATTCACTAAATTTACATTCCACTTCATACACTGAATATACATTCCAGTCTGTAAACTGAATATATATTCCAGTCCACACACTGAATATACATTCCAATCCATACACTGAATACACATTCCAGTCCATACACTGAACATACATTCCAGTCCACACACTGAATTTACATTCCAATCCATACAATGAACATACACTCCAGTCTATACACTGAATATGCATTCCACTCTATATACTGATTCAACATTCCAGTCTATACACTGAATAAACATTCCAATCAATACACTGAATCTACCTTCCAGTCCACACACTGAAAATACATTCCAAAGCATACACTGAATATACATTCCAATCCATGCACTGAATTTACATTCCAGTCCACACACTGACGATACATTCCAATCTATACACTAAATATACATTCCAATCTATACACTGAATATACATTCCAGTCCATACACGGAATATACATTCCAATCCATACACTGAATGTACATTCCAATCTATACACTGAATATACATTCCAATCCCGCACTGAATATACATTCCAGTCTATACACTGAATATGCATTCAGTCTATACACTGAATACACGTTCCAATCTATACACTGAATATACATTCCAGTCCACACACTGAATATACATTCTAGTCTATACATTGAATATATATTCTAGTCTATACACTGAATATACATTCCAATCCATTCAATGATTATACATTCCAGTCTATACACTGAATATACATTCCAATCCACAGACTGAATATACATTCTAATCCATACACTGAATGCACATTCCAGTCTAAACACTGAATATACATTCCAGTCAATGCAATGAATATACATTCCAGTCTATACACTGAATATACATTCCAATCCATACACTGAATATACATTCCAGTCGATACACTGAATATACATTCCAATCCAGACACTGAATACACATTAAGTCTATACACTGAGTGTACATTCCAATCCATATACTGAATACACATTCCAGTCCATATACTGAATACACATTCCAGTCCATACACTGAATATACATTCCAGTCTATACACTGAATATACATTCCAGTCTATACACTGAATTTATAATCCGGTCTATACACTGATTATACATTCCAATCAATACACTGAATACACATTCAGTCTATACACTGAATATACATTCCAGTCTATACACTGAATATACATTCCGGTCTATACACTGATTATACATTCCAATCCATACACTGAACATACATTCCTGTCTATACACTGAATATACATTCCAATCCATATACTGAATACACATTCCAGTCCATACACTGAATACACATTCAGTCTATACACTGAATACACATTCCAATCCATACACTGTGTATACATTCCGGTCTATACACTGAATATACATTGCAATCCATACACTGAATACAGATTCCAGTCCATACACCAAATATACAAAAGCAAAATACTGTGGATGGTGGGATCTGAAATAAAAACAAAAAATGCTGGAAATCACAACGGGTCAGGCAGCATCTGTGGAGAGAAACAGAGCGACTGTTTTGAGTTTGTCTCTCTAATCTCTCCTGTCTTCCACCTTATCACAGACATCCCATTTTGTTCTTTCCTCCCCTCCTCCTTTCATTGATTGTTAAAAATCTGTTCTTTTGCACATTCGCCAGTTCTGACAAAGGGTCTTCAGCCTGAAATATTAACTCCACTTCTCTTTGCAGATGCTGCCTGATTCGCTGAGATTTCCAGCATTTTCTGTTTTTATTACACATACATATACATTCCGGTTAGCACAACTGAGTAACCTTTTTACTTCTGTTTGCATGTACTTGTGCAGTCAAGTCTATTATTTCTGCAAAGTACATAAACTGACAGAAGGACATTTTTTCATTGTAAAGTTCACTGAAAGTCTGTCCTGCACTATAGGACTTGTTCATAATATTCAAATGGAACCCCATTCTGTCATCAGAAAAAGTGTACAGTTCCTGCTAGATGGAAGGTTTAGGTTTAGCACCTGAGTTAACCTCTTCAAGGAAACCTTCTGAACACTTGATAATTCCTCCACTATCAAATCATTCTCATTTTCCAATTGGTCAATCATTTTATTCTTGACTCCCAAAGTCACCACAAATGGTTTGGGTGACCTCCCCAGCACCATTCAAATACCCCTCATGCTGGGATATGTGGAGGGTGGAGGTTTTCCCCCCCCCCCCCACTGCCTGAGGCGGGGGGCAGGGGAGGTTGGGGAGGTAGAGGGAGAGGCTGGGGGGAATGGAGAGGGAAGAGAGGGAGAGGCTGAGGGGGGGAGAGAGGGAGAGGCTGGGGGGGAGGGAGAGGCTGAGGGGGGAGAGGGAGAGGCTGAAGGGGAGAGGCTGAGGGGGTGGGCCAGGGAGAGGCTGAAGGGGTGGGGAGAGAGGGAGAGGCTGGGGGGGGCAGGGAAGGGAGAGGCTGAGAGGCTGAGGGGGGGAGAGGGAGAGGCTGAGTGGGGGGGAGAGAGAGAGAGGCTGAGTGGGGGGGAGAGAGAGGGAGAGGCTGAGGGGGGAGAGAGGGAGAGGCTGAGGGGCGGGGGAAAGAGGGAGAGGCTGAAGGAGGGGGAGAGAGGCTGAGGGGGGAGGGAGAGGCAGGGGGGGTGAGAGAGAGAGAGAAGCTGAGGTTGGGTGAGAGAGAGGCTGTGGGGGGCGGAGAGAGAGAGAGGCTGGGGGGGGGGTGGGGTGAGAGAGAGCGGCTGAGGGGAGGTGAGAGAGAGAGAGAGAGAGAGGGGCTGGGAGGGGTGAAGAGGGGCTGGGGGGAAGAAGAGGGGCTGTGGGGAGGGGGAAGAGAGGCTGGGTGGAGGGTGGAGGGGGGAAAAGATGGGCTGGGTGGAAAAGAGGGGCTGGGGGTGAAAGAGAGAGAGTGAGCGAGAGGGGCTGGGGGAGAAGAGGAGGGGCGGGGGGGAAGAGGGGCTGGGGGGGAAGAGAGAGCGAGAGGAGCTGGGGGGGGGCTGGGGGGGGCAAGAGAGAGCAAGAGGGGCTGGGGGGGACAAGAGAGAGCGAGAGGGGCTGGGGGGGGACAAGAGAAAGCGAGTGGGGCTGGGGCTGGGGGTGGACAAAAGAGAGCGAGAGGGGCAAGAGAGAGCAAGAGGGGCTGGGGGGGACAAGAGAGAGCGAGAGGGGCTGGGGGGGGACAAGAGAAAGTGAGGGGCTGGGGGTGGACAAAAGAGAGCGAGAGGGGCTGGGGGGGGCAAGAGAGAGCAAGAGGGGCTGGGGGGGACAAGCGAAAGCGAGTGGGGCTGGGGCTGGGGGTGGACAAAAGAGAGCGAGAGGGGCAAGAGAGAGCAAGAGGGGCTGGGGGGGACAAGAGAGAGCGAGAGGGGCTGGGGGGGGGGACAAGAGAAAGTGAGGGGCTGGGGGTGGACAAAAGAGAGCGAGAGGGGCTGGGGGGGGCAAGAGAGAGCAAGAGGGGCTGGGGGGGACAAGCGAGAGCGAGAGGGGCTGGGGGGGACAAGAGAGAGCGAGAGGGGCTGAGGGGGGGACAAGAGAAAGCGGCTGGGGGTGGGGGCAAGAGAGAGCGAGAAGAGCTGGGGGTGGCAAGAGAGAGCGAGAGGGGCTGGGGGGGAGGGGAAGAGAGAGCGAGAAAGACTGGGGGTGAAAGAGGGACTGGGGGGGGAAAGAGAGGAAGAGGGACTGCGGGGGGAAAGAGAGCGAGAGGGGCTGGGGGGGCAAGAGAGAGCGAGAGGGGTTGGGGGGGGAAGAGGGGCTGGTGGGGGAAGAAAGCGAGAGGGGCTGGGGGGGAAGAGGTGCTGAGGGGGGAAGAGAGAGCGAGAGGGGCTGGGAGGGGAAGAGGGGCTGGGGGGGGAAGAGAGCCAGAGGGGCTGGGGGGGACAAGAGAGAGCGAGAGGGGCTGGGGGGGACAAAAGAGAGCGAGAGGGGCTGGGGGGGCAAGAGAAAGAGCGAGAGGGGCTGGGGGGGACAAGAGTGAGTAAGAGGGGCTGGGGGGGGCAAGAGAGAGTGAGAGGGGCTGGGGGGGACAAGCAAGAGCGAGAGGGGCTGGGGGGGAAGAGGGGCTGGGGGGGCAAGAGAGAGCGAGAGGAGCTGGGGGGGGGAAGAGGGGCTGGTGGGGGAAGAGAGCGAGAGGGGCTGGGGGGGAAGAGGGGCTGGGGGCTAGAGAGAGCGAGAAGGGCTGGGAGGGGAAGAGGGGCTGGGGGTTAGAGAGAGCGAGAGGGGCTGGGAGGGGAAGAGAGGCTGGGGGGAAGAGAGAGCGAGAGGAGCTGGGGCCGTGGGGGGCGGGGGGGAAGAATCTGCTCAGATTCCCCCCAAAGGGTCTCACCCAGATATTCAACCTCCGCAACATTATTTGAAATGGGAAAGGGGACAAGTACTTGAAAAGGAAGAATATAATAGGATACTAGGAAAGGATGGGGAAATAGGATTAGAATGCATAGCTCCCGATTGAAAGCTTGAAGTGGTATTGGTACAAGATGATATTCATGGCTTATTTTGAATTTGTTTGCTTTTTAGGGACTTTGTTGAGGGTTTTTTTTTGCTAGTTTTCTAGTTTGGCATATACGGTATTGGGGAAGAGAAATAGAAACTTTTAAAAAGAAACCTACCCAACGTATACTCCACCTGATCCAGACAGATGACCCCCCTCCGAAAAAGCTAGTTCTCTTGTAGCTAAAAGTTAACAGGAGAAGAAGGTGAAGAGTACATTGTGTTTCATAATTAATTTGAATCGTGGAAATGTACTTATTTTTGTGAGTTTGAGGAATCATTGAACATTTTGCATCAACCTTCTGCAGGTTTTCATCGTATGAGACTGGCCCAAGGATTTCTCATGCAGTAAAATGATGTGAACAGACGGTGGAGCTGTTGTCTTTAATGTGTCATTTCCTCCCAGAACAAGTCTGGGCCTCAACCCCAAGCAGATTTGATCATGTCATTTAATAAACAGAAATATTTAGCTAGTGAATCTTTTAGATGTTTTATTGTGCATGGAACAACACTTAAAATAAACCAGATTGATTTCTTGTATTTTTTCCTGGGCAGAAAAGAGTTGCATTTCTATCGGACCTCAAGATGTCCCAAGCGCTTTACATTTTATAGCAATGTTTTACAATGGTCCTGACTGATAAACTGTAAGGGTTCAACAACAGCCCTTAGAGCCACCCATGTAACTCTGTAGCAATGCTGGGAAACCACACTGTTGGAGTGATGGCAGCTTTAATCATAACTGCGTATGTTTACATTCCTTACCTCACTGTTTGATACTAACAATTATAGAATCTAACAGCACATACGGAGACCATTCGGCCCATTGTGCCTATGCTGGCTCTTTGAATGAGCTATCCAATTAGTCCCACTCCCCTGCTCTTTCCCCACACAGCCCATCAATTTTCACAAAGTTACCATCGAATCTGCTTCCACCGTCCTTTCAGGCAGTGCATTCCAGAGATCAACAACTCACTTCGTTAAAAAAAAATCTCCTCATCTCTCCACCAGCTCTTTTGCCAATTGTCATAAATCTGTGAACTCTGATTATCGATCCTCCTGCCAGTGGAGACAGTTACTCCTTGTTTACTCTATCAAAAAGTAAGAGGCAACAACAATGATAAAAACACCCCATGCACACATGTGCACTAACATCCCGAGCAGGCACAGGTCCATGTTTGACATGGCTGTTGGGGACGGTCTCCCTGGCTGCCTGTCTCTTTTCCGCATTCTTGTCCATGTCCAGGTGGCCCTGGAGAAGGAGCACGCCATATCCGCCAGTACGCTTAAGGCCTTCCGAGACCGATGGGCACCGCAGGGACTGGAGGGCGTATTCGACACTGTAAATAATATTATGATTTAAGCTGATCAATTTCCTTTGTTTTATGGTTTAGTTCCTTATTAGTCGTGCCCTCTAAAAAGTGTGTGTGTGTTTAGTGGAACTGGGGCACCTCAGGGCTGGAGTGCACATTGGATAATAATAGTAAGATTGAGTTCAGAAGAATGAGAGTGATCTCATTGAAACATATACGATTCTGACGGGGATTGACAGAGTAGATACTGAGAGGTTGTTTCCCCTGTCTGGAGAGTCCAGAATTAGGGGGCATAGTCTCAGTATAAGGGGTTTGCCATTTAAGACTGATTTGAGGACGAATTTCTTAACTCAGTGTTGTGAATCTTTGGAATTATCTACCCAAAAGAGTATATTCAAGGCTGAGATAGAATGATTTTTCGACTCTTGGGAATCAAGTGATATGGGAATTGAGCGGGAAAGTGGAGTTGAGGTCGAAGATCAGCCATAATCTTATTGAATAGCGGAGAAGGCTTGAAGGGCCACATGGCCTACTCCTGCTTCTATTTCTTATAGAATCGTCAAAATTTACAGCACGAAAGGAGGCCATTTCGGCCCATCGTGTCCAGTGCAGGCTGACCAAGAGCTATCCAGCCTAATCTCACTTTACAGCTCTTGGTCTGTAAGTTACAGCATTTTAGGTGCACATCCAAGTACTTTTTAAATGTGGTGAGACTTTCTGCCTCTACTACTCTTTCAGGCAATGAGTTCCAGACCCCACCACCCTCTAAGTGAAGAAATCCTCCCTCAAATCCCCTCTAAACCTCCTACCAATTACTTTAAATCTATGCCCCCTGGTTGTTGACTCCACTGCTAAAGGAAGTAAGTGCATTCTATCCACTCTATCTAGGCCCCTCATAATTGTATACACCTCAATCAGGTCTCCCCTCAGCCTCCCCTGTCCAAGAAAACAGATCCAGCATCTCCAATCTTTCCTCATAGCCAAAATTCTCCAGTCCAGGCAACATTGTTGTCAATCTCCTCGGCACCCTTTCCAATCCAATCACATCTTTCATGTAATTGTTTTCTCTGTTAAGTTAGTATTTAGTCTTTAAATAAAGGTTAGTTAAATCAGTTAATTGCTGAGTAGTTGCTGGGTGTGTTTTGCTCAGGTTTAGAGTTTATTTTTGCTTGATAGTTCCAAGTCTAACTAAAGGGATGGCAGGGCAGCTCAGTCCGTAGATTGCACATCCGGTGGCATATGGGCAGTCCTGGACGCTTCACATGGCCGGGTCAACCACGTGTGCAGGAGGTGTCTCCAGCTGCACCAACTCGAGCTCTGCGTTTTGGAGCTTGAGCGGTGGCTGGAGTCACTGCAGTGCATCCACGAGACTGAGAGTTACGTGGATAGCACGTTTCTAGAGGTGGTCACCCCGCAGCTTAAGAATGTGCAGGTAGAGAGGGAGTGGGTGACCGCCAGACAGAAGAGGAGGACTCGGCAGGTAGTGCAGGAGATCCCTGAGTCCATCTCGCTCAGCAACCGGTATTCTCTTCTGAGTACCGGTGGGGGTGATGGTGCCTCAGGGGAGTGCAGCCAGAGCCAAGACCATGGCACCACAGGTGGCTCAGCTGCACGGGGGGGTGGGGGGAGGAAGAAGAATGGAAGAGCTATAGTGGTAGATTCAATAGTCAGGGGAGCAAACAGGCATTTCTGCGGCTGCAGAGGTAACTCCAGGATGGTACGTTGTTCCCTGGTGGTCGAGGATGTCACCGAGCGGCTGCAGGGTATTCTGGGGGGAGAGGGTGAACAGCCAGAGGTCATGGTCCATATCGGGACCAATGACATAAGTAGAAAGAGGGATGAGGTCCTGCAGGCAGAGTTTAGGGAGCGAGGAGAGAGATTAAAAAGCAAGAACCTCCGGATAAACTCCCAGTGCCACGAGCTAGTGAGTACAGAAATAGGAGGATAGAGCAGTGAATGCGTGGTTGGAGAGATGGTGCAGGAGGGAGGCCTTTAGATTGCTGAGGCATTGGGACCGCTTCTGGGGGAGGTGGGTCCTGTACAAGCCGGATGGGTTGCACCTCAATAGAGCCGGGACCAGTATCCTCACGGGGTTGGGGGGTGGCGGTTTGCTAGTGCTGTTGGGGAGGTTATAAGCTAGCTTGGCAGAGGGATGGGAACCTGAGAATAGATTCAGTCGGGAGGTGATTAAAGCTCGAATTAGAAAGCAAAAATGGAGAAAGTGAGTTTGAAGGACAGAGGAAACAAGCAGGAAAAAAGGGTAACAAAACAAATTTAAAAGCTCTTTGTCTAAATGCACGTAGCATTCATAACAAAATATATGAGTTGAAGGCACAAATACATACAAATGGGTATGATCTGATTCCAGAGATGTGGTTGCAAGGTGACCGGACTGGGAACTAAATATTCAGGGGTATTTGACAATAGAAACATAGAAACATAGAAAATAGGTGCAGGAGGAGGCCATTCGGCCCTTCTAGCCTGCACCGCCATTCAATTAGTTCATGGCTGAACATGCAACTTCAGTACCACATTCCTGCTTTCTCGCCATACCCCTTGATCCCCCTAGTGGTAAGGACTTCATCTAACTCCTTTTTGAATACATTTAGTGAATTGGCCTTAACTACTTTCTGTGGTGGAGAATTCCACAGGTTCACTACTCTCTGGGTGAAGAAGTTTCTCCTCATCTCGGTCCTAAATGGCTTACCCCTTATCCTTAGACTGTGTCCCCTGGTTCTGGACTTCCCCAACATTGGGAACATTCTTCCTGCATCTAACCTGTCTAAACCCATCAGAATTTTAAACGTTTCTATGAGGTCCCCTCTCATTCTTCTGAACTCCAGTGAATACAAGCCCAGTTGATCCAGTCTTTCTTGATAGGTCAGTCCCGCCATCCCGGGAATCAGTCTGGTGAACCTTCGCTGCACTCCCTCAATAGCAAGAATGTCCTTCCTCAGGTTAGGAGACCAAAACTGTACACAATACTCCAGTTGTGACCTCCCTGCCCCTGTACTCAAATCCCCTCGCTATGAAGGCCAACATGCCATTTGCTTTCTTAACCGCCTGCTGTACCTGCATGCCAACCTTCAATGACTGATGTACCATGACACCCAGGTCTCGTTGCACCTCCCCTTTTCCTAATCTGTCACCATTCAGATAATAGTCTGTCTCTCTGTTTTTACCACCAAAGTGGATAACCTCACATTTATCCACCTTATACTTCATCTGCCATGCATTTGCCCACTCACCTAACCTATCCAAGTCACTCTGCAGCCTCATAGCATCCTCCTCGCAGCTCACACTGCCACCCAACTTAGTGTCATCCGCAAATTTGGAGATACTACATTTAATCCACTCGTCTAAATCATTAATGTACAGTGTAAACAGCTGGGGCCCCAGCACGGAACCTTGTGGTACCCCACTAGTCACTGCCTGCCATTCTGAAAAGTCCCCATTTACTCCTACTCTTTGCTTCCTGTCTGACAACCAGTTCTCAATCCATGTCAGCACACTACCTCCAATCCCATGTGCTTTAACTTTGCACATTAATCTCTTGTGTGGGACCTTGTCGAAAGCCTTCTGAAAGTCCAAATACACCACATCAACTGGTTCTCCCTTGTCCACTCTACTGGAAACATCCTCAAAAAATTCCAGAAGATTTGTCAAGCATGATTTCCCTTTCACAAATCCATGCTGACTTGGACCTATCATGTCACCTCTTTCCAAATGCACTGCTATGACATCCTTAATAATTGATTCCATCATTTTACCCACTACCGATGTCAGGCTGACTGGTCTATAATTCCCTGTTTTCTCTCTCCCTCCTTTTTTAAAAAGTGGGGTTACATTGGCTACCCTCCACTCGATAGGAACTGATCCAGAATCAATGGAATGTTGGAAAATGACTGTCAATGCATCCGCTATTTCCAAGGCCACCTCCTTAAGTACTCTGGGATGCAGTCCATCAGGCCCTGGGGATTTATCGGCCTTCAATCCCATCAATTTCCCCAACACAATTTCCCGACTAATAAGGATTTCCCTCAGTTCCTCCTCCTTACTAGACCCTCTGACCCCTTTTATATCCGGAAGGTTGTTTGTGTCCTCCTTAGTGAATACCGAACCAAAGTACTTGTTCAATTGGTCCGCCATTTCTCTGTTCCCGTTATGACTTCCCCTGATTCTGACTGCAGGGGACCTACGTTTGTCTTTACTAACCTTTTTCTCTTTACATATCTATAGAAACTTTTGCAATTCGTCTTATTGTTCCCTGCAAGCTTCTTCTCGTACTCCATTTTCCCTGCCCTAATCAAACCCTTTGTCCTCCTCTGCTGAGTTCTAAATTTCTCCCAGTCCCCGGGTTCGCTGCTATTTCTGGCCAATTTGTATGCCACTTCCTTAGCTTTAATACTATCCCTGATTTCCCTTGATAGCCACGGTTGAGCCACCTTCCCTTTTTTATTTTTACGCCAGACAGGAATGTACAATTGTTGTAGTTCATCCATGTGGTCTCTAAATATCTGCCATTGCCCATCCACAGTTAACCCCTTAAGTATCATTCGCCAATCTATCCTAGCCAATTCACGCCTCATACCTTCAAAGTTAGCCTTCTTTAAGTTCTGGACCATGGTCTCTGAATTAACTGTTTCATTCTGCATCCTAATGCAGAATTCCACCATATTATGGTCACTCTTCCCCAAGGGGCCTCGCACAACGAGATTGCTAATTAATCCTCTCTCATTACACAACACCCAGTCTAAGATGGCCTCCCCCCTAGTTGGTTCCTCGGAAGGAGAGACAGAAAGGAAAAGGAAGTGGGGTAGCACTGTTCATAAAAGATGGAACAGTATGTAAGTGAGAAACGACATTGGTTGAGGATCAAGATGTTGAATCAGTTTGGGTAGAGATAAGGAATAAAAATGGGAAAAAGTCACTGGTGGGAATAGTCTATAGGTCCCCTGACAGTAGCTATACTATTGGACGGAGTGTAAATTAAGAAATAATGGAGGCTCGTAATAAAGGAATGGCAATAATCATGGGTGATTTTAACCTTCATATAGATTGAACAAAGCAAATTGACCAGGGTAGCCTTGAGGAGGCATTCATAGAGTGTATCCAGGATAGTTTCCTTGAACAGTACGTTGTGGAACCAGCCAGGGAGCAGGCTATCTTAGATCTAGTACTGTGTAATGAGGCAGGATTAATAAATTATCTTGTAATAAAAGAACCTCGAGGAATGAGTGACCATAATATGGTTAAATTTCAAATTCAGTTGGAGGGTGAGAAAGTTGGTTCTTAAATCTGGATCCTAAGCTTAAATAAAGGAGACTACAAAGGTATGAGGGCAGAGTTGACTAAAGTGGACTGGGAAAATAGACTAAAGAATGGGACAGTTGATGAGCAATGGCAGATATTTAAGGAGCTCTCAACAAAAATATATCCCAATGAGAAGAAAAGACTGTAAGAGAAGGGATAACCATCCATGGCTAAGGAATGAAATAAGGGAGGGTATCAAATTGAAAACAAAGGTATACAATGTGGCCAAGACTAGTGGGAGGCCAGAGGATTGGGACATTTTTAAAAGCCAACATAGAATGACTAAAAAAATGATTAAGAGAGGGAAGATAGATGATGAAAGCAAACTAGCACAAAATGTAAAAATAGATAGAAACATAGAAACATAGAAAATAGGTGCAGGAGCAGGCCATTCAGCCCTTCTAGCCTGCACCGCCATTCAATGAGTTCATGGCTGAACATGAAACTTCAGTACCCCCTTCCTGCTTTCTCGCCATACCCCTTGATCCCCCTAGCAGTAAGGACCTCATCTAACTCCTTTTTGAATATATTTAGTGAATTGGCCTCAACAACTTTCTGTGGTAGAGAATTCCACAGGTTCACCACTCTCTGGGTGAAGAAGTTCCTCCGCATCTCGGTCCTAAATGGCTTACCCCTTATCCTTAGACTGTGACCCCTGGTTCTGGACTTCCCCAACATTGGGAACATTCTTCCTGCATCTAACCTGTCTAACCCCGTCAGAATTTTATATGTTTCTATGAGGTCCCCTCTCATTCTTCTGAACTCCAGTGAATACAAGCCCAGTTGATCCAGTCTTTCTTGATAGGTCAGTCCCGCCATCCCGGGAATCAGTCTGGTGAACCTTCGCTGCACTCCCTCAATAGCAAGAATGTCCTTCCTCAGGTTAGGAGACCAAAACTGTACACAATACTCCAGGTGTGGCCTCACCAATGCCCTGTACAACTGTAGCAACACCTCCCTGCCCCTGTACTCAAATCCCCTTGCTATGAAGGCCAACATGCCATTTGCTTTCTTAACCGCCTGCTGCACCTGCATGCCAACCTTCAATGACTGATGTACCATGACACCCAGGTCTCTTTGCACCTCCCCTTTTCCTAATCTGTCACCATTCAGATAATAGTCTGTCTCTCTGTTTTTACCACCAAAGTGGATAACCTCACATTTATCCACATTATACTTCATCTGCCATGCATTTGCCCACTCACCTAACCTATCCAAGTCGCTCTGCAGCCTCACAGCATCCTCCTCGCAGCTCACACTGCCACCCAACTTAGTGTCATCCGCAAATTTGGAGATACTACATTTAATCCCCTCATCTAAATCATTAATGTACAGTGTAAACAGCTGGGGCCCCAGCACAGAACCTTGCGGTACCCCACTAGTCACTGCCTGCCATTCTGAAAAGTACCCATTTACTCCTACTCTTTGCTTCCTGTCTGACAACCAGTTCTCAATCCATGTCAGTACACTACCCCCAATCCCATGTGCTCTAACTTTGCACATCAATCTCTTGTGTGGGACCTTGTCGAACGCCTTCTGAAAGTCCAAATATACCACATCAACTGGTTCTCCCTTATCCACTCTACTGGAAACATCCTCAAAAAATTCCAGAGTAAGAGTAAGAGTTTCTACAGGTATATAAAAAGGAAAAGAGTAGCTAAAGTAAATGTTGCTCCCCCGGAGGATGAGACTGGGGAATTAATAATGGAGAACAGGGAAATGGCAGAGACGATAAACAAATATTTTGTATCGGTCTTCACGGTAGAAGACATTAAAAACACCCAATAGTGGATAATCAAGGGGCTAGAGGTCGGGAGGAACTTAATACAATCGCTATCACTAATGAAGTAGTACTAGGTAAAATAATGGGACTAAAGGCAGACAAGTCCCTTGGACCTGATGCCTTACATCCTAGGATCTTAAGAGAAGTGGCTGCAGAGATAGTGGATGCATTGGTTGTAATCTACCAAAATACCTTGGATTCTGGGACGTTCCCAGCAGATTGGAAAACCGCAAATGTAACGCCCCTATTTAAAAAAGGAGGCAGACAAAAAGCAGGAAACTATAGACCAGTGAGCCTAATATCTGTCGTTGGAAAAATACTGGAGTCCATTATTAAGGAAGCAATAGCCAGATATTTGGAAAAGCATAATTCAATCAAGCAGAGTCAGCATGGTTTTATGAAAGGGAAATCCTGTTTGACAAATTTGCTGGAGTTCTTTGAGGATGTAACGAGCAGGGTGGATAAGGGGGAACCAGTGGATGTGGTATATTTGGATTTCTAGAAGGCATTCGATAAGGTGCCACATAAGAGGTTACTGCACAGGATAAAAGCTCATGGGGTTGGTGGTAATATATTAGGAAGATTGAAAAGAGGGTTGGAACGATGACACAGACCTGTTTGACCCCAGTTTGGACGTGGAATGGGTCTGTAACGGATCCGCTGGTAAGGGTCACAGCCTGCATGTCATCGAGGAGCAGGCGAAGGACGTTGACAAACTTTTGGGGGCACCCAAAACGGATGAGGCCGCTCCATAAGCCTTCACGGTCGACAAGCTCCCCGCCGGAGTGGAACTAAACTACAGAACCAGTGGGAAGCTGTTTAACCTACGCCACCTCCAGGCCAGGTCCAAGACCACCCAAACCTCTGTCATTGAACTGCAGTACGCGGACAGCGCCTGCGTCTGCGCACATTCCTGAACTCCAGGAAATAGTCAATGTATTCACTGAGGCATATGAAAGCATGGGCCTTATGCTTAACATCCGTAAGACAAAGGTTCTACACCAACCTGTCCTCGCCGCACAGCACTGCCCCCCAGTCATCAAGATTCACAGCGCGGTTCTCGACAACATGGACCACTTCCCATACCTTCGGCCGCCTGAGGAAAAGAATGTTCGAAGACCAAGCCCTCAAACCTACCACCAAGCTCATGGTCTCCTTTATGGATCAGAGACATGGACAACTTACAGAAGACACATCAAATCGCTGCAGATGTATCACCAACGATGTCTCCGCAAGATCCTGCAAATCCCCTGGAAGGATAGACGCACCAATATCAGTGTCCTCACCCAGGCTAACATCCCCAGTATTGAAGCACTGACCACGTTAGATCAGCTTCGTTGGGCAGGCCACTTAGTTCACATGCCAGACACGAGATTCCCTGAACAACTGCTATATGCGGAGCTCCTTCATGGCAAACGAGCCAAAGGTGGGCAGCGGAAACGGTACAAGAACACCCTCAAAGCCTCCCTGGTGAAGTGCGACATCACCACTGACGCCTGGGAGACCCTGGCCGAAGACCTAGGTGAAGAAAGTGCATCCGGGAGGGCGTTGAGCTCTTCGAATCTCAACGCTGCGAGCGTGAAGAGATCAGGCGCAGGTAGCGGAAGGAGCATGCGGCAAATCAGTCCCACCCACCCCTTCCCCCGACAAATATCTGTCCCACCTGTGACAAAGTCTGTGCTTTCGTGTTGGATTGTTCAGCCACCAAAGAACTCACTTTAGGAGTGGAAGCAAGTCTTCCTCGATTTCGAGGGACTGCCTATGATGATGATGATGAATTTATTAGTATGGATAGAGGATTGGCTAACTAACAGAAAACAGATAGTCGGGATAAATGGGTCATTTTCCGGTTCGCAAACAGTGACTAGTGGGGTGCCACAGGGATCGGTTCTGGGTTCTCAACAATTTACAATCTATATTAATGACTTGGATGAAGGGACTGCATGTAACGTAGCGAGTTTGCTGGTGATACAAAGATGAGTGGGAAAGCAAATTGTAGGAGCACACAAAAAATCTGCAAAGGGATATAGACAGGCTAAGTGAGTAGGCAAAAATTTGGCAGATGGAGTATAATGTGGGAAAATGTGAGGTTATCCACTTTGGCAGAAATAACAGAAAAGCAAATTATAATTTAAATGGAGAAAAATTGCAAAGTGCTGCAGTACAGAGAGACCTGGTGGTCCTTATGCATGAAACACAAAAAGTTAGTATGCAAGTAATCAGGAAGGCAAATGGAATATTGGCCGTTATTGGAAGGGGGAATAGAGTATAAAAGCAGAGAAGTCCTGCTACAACTGTACAGGGTACTGGTGAGGCCTCACCTGGAGTACTGCATACAGTTACATAAGAACATAAGAAATAGGAGCAGGAGTAGGCCATACGGCTCCTTGAACCTGCTCCGCCATTTAATACGATCATGGCTGATCCGATCATGGTGCCAGGTCCACTTCCTTGCCTGCTCCTCATAACCACTTATTCCCTTATCGATTAAGAAACTGTCTATCTCTGTCTTAAATTTATTAAATGATCCAGGTTCCACAGCTCTCTCAGGCAGTGAATTCCATAGATTTACAACACTGAGAGAAGAAATTTCTCCTCATCTCAGTTTTGAATGGGCGGCCCCTTATTTTAAGATCATGCCCTCTAGTTCTAGTCTTCCCCATCAGTGGAAACATTTTCTCTGCATCCACCTTGTCAAGACCCCTCATAATCTTATACGTTTTGATAAGATCACCTCTCAGTCTTCTGAATTCCAATGAGTAGAGGCCCAATTTACTCAACCTTTTCTCATAAGTCAACCCCCTCACCTCCGGAATCAATCTAGTGAATCTTCTCTGAACTGCCTCCAAAACAAGTATATCCTTTCTTAAATATGGAAACCAAAACTGTACGCAGTATTCCAGGTGTGGCCTCACCAATACTCTGTATAACTGTAGCAAGATTTCCCAACATTTATTCTCCATCCCTTTGCAATAAAGGCCAAGATTCCATTTGCCTTCCTGACCACTTGCTGTACCTGCATACTAACCTTTTGCGTTTCATGCACCAGGACCCCCAGGTCCCACTGTACTGCAGCGCTTTACAATTTTTCACCATTTAAATAATAACTTTATCATTGATTTTTTTCTGCAAAGTGTATAACCTCACATTTTCCAACATTATACTCCATCTGCCAAATTATTGCCCACTCACAGCCTGTCTATGTCCTTTTGCAGATTTTTTGTGTCCTCCTCACACATTGCTTTTCCTCCCATTTTTGTATCACCAGAAAACTCAGCTACATTACACTCGGTCCCTTCATCCAAGTCATTAATATTGATTGTAAATAGTTGGGGTCCCAACACTGATCCCTGCGGCACCCCACTAGTCACTGATTGCCAACCCGAGAATGAACCATTTTTCCCGACTCTCTGTTTTCTGTTAGTTAACCAATCCTCTATCCATGCTAAGATATTACCACAAACTCCGTGAACTTATATCTTGTGCAGTAACCTTTTATGTGGCACCTTCTCAAGTGCCTTCTGGAAGTCCAAATACACCACATCCACTGGTTCCCCTTTATCCGGGGAGTCGGAGGAGGCCTATAAAAGGCCCAACGTCGTCGGGAGGTGGGAGTTCGGAGCAGCGCGAGTCCGGGGAGTCCGAGGAGGCCTATAAAAGGCCCAACGTCATCGGGAGGTGGGAGTTCGGAGCAGCGCGAGTCCGGGGAGTCGGAGGAGGCCTATAAAAGGCCCAATGTCGTCGGGAGGCGGGAGTTCAGAGCAGCGCGAGTCCGGGGAGTCGGACGAGGCCTATCAAAGGCCCAACTTCGTCAAGAGGCGGGAGTTCGGAGCATCGCGAGTCCGGGAAGTCGGAGGAGGCCTATAAAAGGCACAACATCATTGGGTGGCGGGAGTTTGGAGCAGCACGAGTTTGAGTCGGGAGGCCTATAAAAGGCCCAACAGTCGGCGGAGGCAGGAGTTCGGAGCAGCGCGAGTCCGGTGAGTCGCGAGGTCTATAAAAGGCCCAACAGTCGGCGGAGGCCAGCTGGTGCAGCTGCAGCAGGGGCAGAAGGTAAACAAAGAAGTAGAAAGAAATTGAAAGGTGACTTCACAGCCAAGGGGGTAAATGATTGGCTGGTGATTGGTGAGTAGTTTTTCTTTTTCTTTTCCTTTATCAGTAGGTAACCTTTATCATTGTTGTTGCCAAATTAAGTTAATCTAGGGGTTAAGTCATGGCAGGAGAGCTTGGACACGTGTCATGCTCCTCCTGTGCTATGTGGGAACTCAGGGAAGCTTCCAGTGTATCCTGCTGCGGCTCCTGACAGACCGCATTGCAGCACTGCAGCTGCGGGTGGATTCACTCTGGAGCATCTGCGATGCTGAGGATGCCGTGAATAGCATGTTTAGTGAGTTGGTCTTATAGCAGGTAAAGGTTACACAGACAGATAGGGAATGGGTGACCAACAGGAAGAGCAGTGGAAGGAAGGTAGCACAGGGGTCCCCTGCGGTCATCCCCCTCCAAAACAGATAAACCATTTTGGGTACTGCTGGGGGGGGGATTACTCATCAGGGGAGGGCAGCAGCAGCCACGTCCATGGCACCATAGGTGACTCTGCTGCACAGGAAGGCAGGAAAAAGAGTGGGAGAGCTATAGTGGTGGGGGATTCTATTGTAAGGGAAATAGTTAGACATTTCTGCGGCCACAATCGAGACTCCAGGATGGTATGTTGCCTCCCTGGTGCAAGGATCAAGGATGTCTCGGAGCAGTTGCAGGACATTTTGGTGGGGGAGGGTGAACAGACAGTTGTCGAGGTGCATATAGGTACCAACGATATAGGGAAAAAACAGGATGAGGTCCTACAAGGTGAATTTAGGGAGCTAGGAGTTAAATTAAAAAGTAGGACCTCAAAGGTAGTAATCTCAGGATTGCTACCAGTGCCACATGCTAGTCAGAGTGGGAATCGCAGGATAGCTCAGATGAATATGTGGCTTGAGGTGTGGTGCAGAAGGGAGGGATTCAAATTCCTGGGACATTGGAACTGATTCTGGGGGAAGTGGGACCAGTACAAACTGGACGGTCTGCACCTGGGCAGGACCGGAACCAATGTCCTAGGGGGAGTGTTTTCTAGTGCTGTTGGGGAGGAGTTAAACTAATATGGCAGGGGGATGGGAACCTACGCAGGGAGACAGAGTAGAATGGGGGCAGAAGTAAAAGGTAGAAAGAAGAAAATTAAAAGTGGAACGCAGAGAAACTCAAGGCAAAAATCAAAAAGGGCCACATTATGGCAAAATTCTAAAGGGGCAAAGTGTGTTAAAAAGATAAGTCTGAAGACTCTGTGCCTCAATGTGAGGAGTATTCGTAATAAAGTGGACAAATTAACTGCACAGGCAGCAATTAATGAATATGACATAATTGGCATCACGGAGACATGGCTCCAGGGTGACCAAGGCTGGGAACTCAACATCCAGGGGTATTCAAGATTCAGGAAGGATAGACAGAAAGGAAAATGAGGTGGGGTAGCGTTGCTGGTTAAAGAGGAAATTAACGCAATAGTAAGGAAGGCCATTAGCTTGGATGATGTGGAATCTGTATGGGCAGAGCTGCGGAATACCAAAGGGTAGGAAATGCTAGTGGGAGTTATGTACAGACCACCAAACAGTAGTAGTGAGGTTGGTAGTAGTAGTGGAGACAGCATCAAACAAGAAAGTGGGATGCATGCAGTAAAGGTGCAGCAGTTATCATGGGCGACTTTAATCTACATATAGATAGGGCTAACCAAACTGGTAGCAATACGGTGGAGGAGGATTTCCTGGAGTGTATTAGGGATGGTTTTCTAGACCAATATGTCGAGGAACCAACTAGAGGGCTGGCCATCCTAGACGGGGTGATATATAATGAGAAAAGACTAATTATCAATCTTGTTATGCTAGGCCCCATGGGGAAGAGTGACCATAATATGGTAGAATTCTTTATTAAGATGGAGAGTGACACAGTGAATTCAGAGACAAGGGTCCTGAACTTAAGGAAAGGTAACTTCAATGGTATGAGACATGAATTGGCTAGTATAGACTGGCGAATGATACTTAAAGGGTTGACGGCGGATAGGCAATAGCAAACATTTAAAGATCACATGGATGAACTTCAACAATTGTACATCCCTGTCTGGAGTAAAAGTAAAACGGGGAAGGTGGCTCAACCATGGCAAACAAGGGAAATTAAGGATAGTGCTAAATCCAAGGAAGAGGCATATAAATTGGCCAGAAAAAGCAGCAAACCTGAGGACTGGGAGAAATTTATAATTCAGCAGAGGAGGACAAAGGGTTTAATTAGGAGGGGGAAAATAGAGTATGAGAGGAAGCTTGCTGGGAACACAAAAACTGACTGCAAAAGCTTCTATAGATATATGAAAAAAAAAGATTAGTGAAGACAGAAGTAGGTCCCTTGCAGTCAGATTCAGGTGAATTTATAATGGGGAACAAAGAAATGGCAGACCAGTTGAACAAATACTTTGGTTCTGTCTTCACGGAGGAAGACACAAATAACCTTCCGGAAATACTAGGGGACCGAGGATCTAGTGAGAAGGAGGAACTGAAGGAAATCCTTATTAGGCGGGAAATTGTGTTCGGGAAATTGATGGGATTGAAGACCGATAAATCCCCGGGGCCTGATAGTCTGCATCCCAGAGTACTTAAGGAAGTGGCCCTAGAAATAGTGAATGCATTGGTGATCATTTTCCAACAGTCTATCGACTCTGGATCGGTTCCTTTGGACTGGAGGGTAGCTAATGTAACACCACTGTTTAAAAAAGGAGGGAGAGAGAAAATGGGGAATTATAGCCCGGTTAGCCTGACATCAGTCGTTGGGAAAATGTTGGAATCAATTATTAAAGATGACATAGCAGCGCATTTGGAAAGCAGTGACAGGTTTGGCCCAAGTCCGCATGGATTTGTGAAAGGGAAATCATGCCTGACAAATCTTCTAAAATTTTTTGCGGATGTAACTCGTAGAGTGGACAAGGGAGAACCAGTGGATGTGTTGTATTTGGACTTTCAAAAGGCTTTTGAGAAGGTCCCACACAAGAGATTGGTGTGTAAAATTAAAGCGCCTGGTATTGGGAGTAATGTATTGGCGTGGATAGAGAACTGGTTGGCAGACAGGAAGCAGAGAGTTGGGATAAACGGGTCCTTTTCAGAAGGCAGTGACTAGTGGAGTGCCGCAGGGCAGTGTGAGCTGTGAGGAGGACGCTAAGAGGCTGCAGGGTGACTTGGACAGGTTAGGTGATTGGGCAAATGTATAGCAGATGCAGTATAATGTGGATAAATGTGAGGTTATCCACTTTGGTGGCAAAAACAGGAAGACAGAATATTATCTCAATGGTAACAGATTAGTAAAAGGGGAGGTGCAATGAGACCTGGGTGTCATGGTACATCAGTCATTGAAGGTTGGCATGCAGGTACAGCAGGCGGTGAAGAAGGCAAATGGCATGTTGGCCTTCATAGCTAGAGGATTTGAGTATAGGAACAGGGAGGTCTCACTGCAGTTGCACAGAGCATTGGTGAGGCCAAACCTAGAATATTGTGTTCAGTTTTGGTCTCCTAATCTGAGGAAGGACATTCTTGCTATTGAGGGAGTACAGCGAACGTTCACCAGACTGATTCCCGGGACGGCAGGACTGACATATGAGGAGAGATTGGATCAACTAGGCTTGTATCCACTGGAGTTTAGAAGAATGAGAGGGGATCTCATAAAAATATAAAATTCTGACGGGATTGGACAGGTTAGAGGCAGGAAGAATGTTCCCGTTGCTGGGGAGTTCCAGAACCAGGGGTCACAGTCCAAGGATAAGGGGTAAGCCATTTAGGACCGAGATGAGGAGAAACCTCTTCACTCAGAGAGTGGTTCACCCGTGGAATTCTCTACCGCAGAAAGTTGTTGAGGCCAGTTCGTTAGATATATTCAAAAGGGAGTTAGATATGGCCCTTATGGCCAAAGGGATCAAGGGGTATGGAGAGAAAGCAAGAAAGGGGTACTGAGGTTGAATGATCAGCCATGATCTTATTGAATGGCGGTACAGGCTCGAAGGGCCGAATGGCCTGCTCCTACACCGAATTTCTATGTTTCTATGTTTCTAAACTCCCTTATTGTCTATTTTCTAGCCTGTGTTTCCTCTGCCTTCCAAATTGACTTTCTAATTTTCTGCTTTCCAATTCCAGCTTTGCTTTGCTCCCTTCTGAATCTACTCTCAGGTTCCCATCCCCTGCCAAGCTATCATCATCATTTTAGGCAGTCCCTCGAATCGAGGATGACTTGCTTCCACGTCAAAAGTTTCAATGATGGACCTAAAATTCCAGGTCCGAACTAAATCTTGAAGGGTAGAAGATGCCTGTGTTTGGATTTTTCAACGTGTGGTGACCGTTGCACACAAGCCACCACAAGGGCTTGACAGAGCTAGGTCTTGGTCCAGTAGCCAAGGCGACTGGAGACCCCCTCTGCTGCACGGACCTAGTGCACACACATAATCACAGTGTGGGCTGGCCCATGCTGCCCCAGGCCCTCGCCTCTTCTGGGTCCCGAACTCGCGCCTCTCCTGGGCCCTTCAACTCTCCCCAACAGCACTAGCAAACTCCCTGCTAGGATATTGGTCCTGGCTCTGTTGAGGTAAAATGTGTCTGGCTTGTACAGGTCCCACCTCCCCCAGAAATGGTCCCAATGCCTCGGGAATCTAAAGCCTTCCCTCCTGTACCATCTCTGCAGTCAGCATTCATCTGTTCCAATCTCCTTTTTCTGTACTCACTAGCACGTGGCACCGGGAGTAATCCGAACATTACTACTTTTTGAATCTCTCTCCTAGCTCCCTAAAATCTGCCTCAGGACATCATCCCTCTTTCTACCTATGTCATTGGTACCCATATGTGCCACAATCTCTGCGGGGCTCTGCGCTCCCTTGTCGATCGTCTCGGTACAAATGTTGGTGTGGTTGGGTTGGTCAGTCCTTCATTGGGCTGTTGGGCAGCCAGTCTTGCCGGGCTGCTGGGGATGATGAGTTCTGTTTCATGGTCAACTGTGATGTGTTGGAAGGTCAAAGTTGGTGGTGTCTTCTTCGGGTTGTACATAGCTGTCGGTGAACCGCAGTTTAATTTGGTCCAAGTGTTTTCTGTGCGTTTGTCCATTGGTCAGTTTGACCCAAAACACCCTGCTCCCCTCTTTGGCTGTGACTGTGCCAGCAAGCCATTTGGGACTATGTCCATAATTGAGCACAAACACAGGATCGTTGATCTCAATATCGCGTGACAAGTTTGCACAGTCATGGTACACACTCTGTTGATGCCGCTTGTCCTCCACGTGATCATGTAGATCAGGGTGGACCAGAGAGAGCCTTGTTTTAAGTGCACTTTTCATGAGCAGCTCGGCTGGGGGAATCCCTGTGAGTGAGTGGGGTCTGGTGCATTAGCAGAGCAGTACTCGGGACAACCGTGTCTACAGGGAGCCTTCCGACACGCGTTTCAAACTTTGCTGATGGTCTGGACTGCCCGTTCTGCCTGGCCGTTGGATGCGGGCTTGAACAGCGCAGATGTGACATGTTTGACCCCGTTGCGGGTCATGAATTCTTTGAATTCAACACTTGTGAAGCACAGCCCATTGTCACTGACTAGGACATTGGGCAGGCCGTGCGTGGCAAATATAGCTCGTAGACTTTCAATGGTGGCCGTGGACCTGCTTCCAGACATTATTGCACATTCAACCCATTTTGAGTAAGCATCCACGACAACCAAAAACATTTTGCCTAGGAATGGGCCTGCATAGTCTACATCCTCGACCACAGTTTGGAGGGCCAGGACCACAAACTTAGTGGTGCCTCTCTGGGTGCATTGCTCAACTGAGAGCAAGTGTTGCACTGGCGTACACATGACTCTAAATCTGAGTCGGTGCCTGGCCACCACACGTGGGATCTGGCTATGGCTTTCATCATCACGATGCCCAGGTGGGTGCTGTGTAGTTCCCCAATAAATGTGTCTCTGCCTTTCTTGGGCAAGACCACACGATTGCCCCACAAAAGACAGTCCGCCGGCAGGGACAGCTCACCTTTGCGTCTGTGGAATGGCTTAATCACTTCCTGCATCTCCACTAGGACATTGGACCAGCTCCGATGGCGAACACAGTTTTTTACCAGGGCCAGTAAAGGATCCTGCCTGGTCCAGGTCCTGATCTGGCGGGCCGTAACAGGGATTTCTCGTTCTCGAATGCCTCCATGACCATAAGCAAGTCCGCTGGCTGTGCAATTTCCACCCGGTGGTGGGCAACGGTAGCCGACTGAGCGCATTCTGTGCAGTTCTCTGTGCCCGGTCTGTGACAAATTGCATAGTTGTATGCCGACAGCATGAGCGCCCATCTTTGGATGTGGGCAGAGGCATTGGTATTGATCCCTTTGCTCTCCAAGAATAGCGATATGAGCGGCTTGTGGTCTGTTTCAAGTTCGAACTTGAGGCCAAACAAGTACTGGTGCATTTTCTTTACACTGTAAACGCACGCCAGAGCCTCTTTTTCAACTATGCTGTAGGCCCCTTTGGCCTTGGACAAACTCCTGGATGCATACGCAACCGGTTGCAAAATTCCCGATTCATTAGCCTGTTGTAACACACACCCGACCCCATATGACAACGCATCGCAAGCTAACACGAGTCATTTACATGGGTTATACAGGACAAGCAGTTTGTTAGAACACAGTAAAGTTCTGGCTTTCTTAAAGGCAGCATCTTGTGAATTCTCCCATACCCAGTCGTCTCCCTTGTGCAGTAGCTCATGCGGGGTTCTGGCAGGGTGCCTAACCCAGGTAGGAAATTACCGAAGTAGTTAAGGAGTCCCAGAAACGCCCGCAGCTCTGTCACGTTCTGTGATCGCGGCGTGTTCTTGATGACCTCCGTCTTGGCGTCGGTGGGTCTGATGCCATCTGCTGCGATCCTTCTTCCTAAGAATTCAACGTCCTGTGCCAGGAAAACACACTTTGAGTGTTTCAACCTGAGCCCCATGCGATCCAACCGACTAAGAACCTCCTCCAGGTTCTTCAAGTGCTCCATGGTGTCCCGACCTGTAACCAATATGTCGTCTCGGAAGACCACTGTACAAAGGACCGACTTTAGCAGGCTTTCCATGTTTTGCTGGAAGATCGCTGCAGCCCAGCCGACCGAATCCTGAACGGACACTGGTTGTAAATAAATAGACCTTTGTGCATGTTGATGCAGGTGAGGCCTTTCGAAGACTCCTCCAGCTCCTGTGTCATGTAGGCCGAGGTCAGGTCCAGCTTGGTGAACGTCTTCCCTCCAGCCAGGGTTGCAAATAGGTCGTCTGCCTTGGGTAGCGGGTATTGGTCCTGCAGCGAAAAACGGTTAATTGTTACTTTATAGTCACTGCAAATTCTAACTGTAACGTCCTCCTTGAGTACCGGAACAATCGGACTGGCCCAGTCATTGAACTCCACCGGCGTGATGATGCCCTTGCATTGCAGTCTGTCCAGCTCGATTTCCATTTTTTCACGCATCATGTACCGTCCGAGCCTTGTGGTGGATGGGTCATGTACGGGGAACCAAATGGATCTGCACTTTCGCCCTCGAGAAACTTCCAATGCCTGGCTCGAATAACGATGGGAACTTGCTCAGAACTTGGATACATGCGGTGTTGTCAACGGACGAAGGCGCTCGGATGTCGTCCCAGTTCCAGCGGATTTTCCCCAGCCAGCTTCTGCCAAATAACTATCCCCTGGCACAATCCATAGCGGGAGTTTGTGTACTGCTCCATCATAGGAGACTTTGACTTCAGCACTGTCAATTACCAGGATTAGTTCCTTTGTATAAGTCCTTAACTTTGTGTGAATGAGGCTGAGCTTGGGCCTGTGTGCCTTCTTCCCCCACAGCCTGTCGAAGGCCGTTTTACTCATTATGGACTGACTTGCCCCCGTGTCCAGCTCCATAGACACTGGAATACCATTCAGTTCAACTTTCAACATTATTGGTGGGCATTTCGTCATGAACGTGTGTACCCCGTATACTTCTGCCTCCTCCAATTCCACTGTGGACCGATCTTCCTCTGCAATGTGGTGGTTTGCAGCTCTCCTTCACATTCGTTGGAGGTGTCCCATTGTTCTGCAGCCATTGCACGCATAGCGGCATAAAGCGGCATTGATGGGGCCGATGATCACCCCCACAGCGCCAACAGGGTGTTAACTGCCTTGCATTAACAGATGATGGCGGACTCTGGGTCAATTGAATTCGGGCCACAGCAGCCGGCATGTACATTCTGCCCTGTACATTTCTGCTCAAAGCCGACATTACTTTATGCACAGTACTGGCCGAAACTTCCTTGTTCTGCGAAATTTGCTTGGTGTTGTCACTGGTGAACATAAATGCTTGGTCTATCGTTATGGCTTTGCTCAGATTCGGAGTTTTTACAGTCAACAGTTTGCAAAGGATTGTCTCATGTCCGATGCCCAGTACAAAAAAGTCTCTGAGCATTTGTTCTAGAAATCCCTCAAACTCACAATGTCCTGCAAGTTGCCTTAGTTCGACGAAGTAGCTCGCCACTTCCTGGCCCTCTGATCGTTGACACGTGTAGAACCAATATCTCGCCATCAAAATGCTTTCCTTAGGATTTAGGTGCTCCCGGACCAGCGTACACAGTTCTTCATAGGATCATCGAAATTTGCAGCACGGAAGGAGGCCGTTTTGGCCCATTGTGTCCGTGCCGGCAGGCGGGGCTCTCCGTCCGTGGCCCTGTGGGTTGCGGCACTTCAAGTGCACAGCCAAGTACTTTTTAAAGTAGTGGGCAAAATGATGGAATCAATTATTGAGGAATTCATAGCAGCGCATTTGGAAAGAGGTGACCTGATAGGTATAAGTCAGCATGGATTTGTGAAAGGGAAAGCATGCTTGACAAATCTTCTGGAATTTTTTGAGGATGTTTCCAGTCGAGTGGGCAAGGGAGAACCAGTTGATGTGGTGTATTTGGGCTTTCAGAAGGCTTTCGACAAGGTCCCACACAAGAGATTAATGTGCAAAGTTAAAGCACATGGGGGTAGTGTGCTGATGTGGATTGAGAACTGGTTGTCAGACAGGAAGCAAAGAGTAGGAGTAAATGGGGACTTTTCAGAATGGCAGGCAGTGACTAGTGGGGTACCGCAAGGATCTGTGCTGGGGCCCCAACTGTTTACATTGTGCATTAATGATTTCGACGAGGGGATTAAATGTAGTATCTCCAAATTTGCGGATGACACTAAGTTGGGTGGCAGTGTGAGCTGCGAGGAGGATGCTATGAGGCTGCAGAGTGACTTGGATAAGTTAGGTGAGTGGGCAAATGTATGGCAGATGAAGTATAATGTGGATAAATTTGAGGTTATCCACTTTGGTGGTAAAAACAGAGAGACAGACTATTATCTGAATGGTGACAGATTAGAAAAAGGGGAGGTGCAGTGAGATCTGGGTGTCATGGTACATTAGTCATTGAAGGTTGGCATGCAAGTACAGCAGGCGGTTAAGAAAGCAAATGGCATGTTGGCCTTCATAGCGAGGGGATTTGAGTACAGGGGCAGGGAGGTGTTACTACAGTTGTACAGGGCCTTGGTGAGGCCACACCTGGAGTATTGTGTACAGTTTTGGTGTCCTAATCTGAGGAAGGACATTCTTGCTATTGAGGGACTGCAGCGAAGGTTCACCAGACTGATTCCCGGGATGGCAGGACTGACATATCAAGAAAGACTGGGTCAACTGGGCTTGTATTCACTGGAGTTCAGAAGAATGAGAGGGGATCTCCTAGAAATGTTTAAAATTCTGATGAGTTTAGACAGGTTAGATGCAGGAAGAATGTTCCCAATGTTGGGGAAGTCCAGAACCAGGGGTCACAGTCTAAGGATAAGGGGTAAGCCATTTAGGACCGAGATGAGGAGAAACTTCTTCACCCAGAGAGTGGTGAACCTGTGGAATTCTCTACCACAGAAAGTTGTTGAGGCCAATTCACTAAATATATTCAAAAAGGATTTGGATGTAGTCCTTACTACTAGGGGCATCAAGGGTATGGCGAGAAAGCAGGAATGGGGTACTGAAGTTGCATGTTCAGCCATGAACTCATTGAATGGTGGTGCAGGCTCGAAGGGCCAAATGGCCTACTCCTGCACCTATTTTCTATGTTTCTATTTATCTGTAGGTTTAGTCGGGTCCAGGAGATTCTTCATGAGGCCATAGGTAGTGGCCCCACCGACGGTTAGGAGGATCGCCCTTCGTTTGGTTGCGGTCTCGTTCCCTTCCAGCTTGTTGGCTACGAAGTATTGGTCGAGTCTATCCACCAAGGCCTCCCAATCATCCCCCTCCGAGAACTTCTCCAGGATGCCGACTGTTCTTTGCATTTTCGCGCGGTTGTTCGTTACCTTATTGCCAATTGTTCTACTCATAATAAATGGTCAGACCGAGTACTGTGTGTCATGTGCAAGTGTGACCTTAGCTCCTTTATTAAGGTTCCAGAGTGCAGGTACCTCGTGGGTGGCCTGCTTATATACTGTGCTCCCATGGGATGCTGGGATCCCTTGGGACTCCAACAGGTCGGCCCTCTGGTGTGATGCAGGTTACAAGGGGTTAAATACATAGCAATAAGTTTCCTTATTAGTTTTGTGTTTGGAAGGGGACCCTTTTGTTTGGCTTGTAGTTGGTGAGTCTCCTCATTGGTTCACTTAGAAAAGGCACGACGAGCAGGATTATCAAGAGGTGTTTTAATGGGCAGGAGCTGAATACGAAATGAACCATTCCCCGCCCCATCAAGGGGTGGTCATACGACGTAATAATCCGGCACCAATGTCGGTTGGAGCGAGTGACGGGAGCAACTCGGCTGCGAGTGTCCTGCCAGCGGCCCGTGGGTTTAGAGGCACTGGCTAGGATCATGGCGACGGCCGTACGGCGGCGGCATAGCTCCCGCAAGGACGTGTTAGTGCGGAAAGCGGCGGGCGCCCTGCAGCCGCTGGTGAGCGGCCTTTTCTTGCTGCTGTTCTCCAGCACGGCGCTGCCCGATCAGGTAAAGCCCAGCTCATCCGAGACACGGAAGTGGGAGCTGGAACAGGCGCAGGGAAGTGGGAGTCAGATTGGGATATTGGGCGGGGGAAGAGAGAGGATGGGATGGGGACTGTGTGGCCCATCCCGGGTCCCCTTGGTCTGCAGTTCCCTCCGAGAGAAGGGTAGGAGGAGGAGGAGGAGGAGGAAGAGAGGGAGAGAGGGAGGGAGGGGGGGGGGGTGGTGGTTGGTTCAGTGAGCAGCGGGTTCCACGATCCAGCCTTGTACTTACAGCCCAGGACTTCCTCCCTCCAGAAGCTACAAGCCGATTTCACCATAATGCCTGGGGATTTGTCAAACATTAGCTGACTGACTTAAATGTGGGGTCTTTCTGATTTGAATTGGTCGAGAACTTGCTCTGTGGTAATGGTGTATCGACAGGGTACGCCACTATTGCGGCGTGGAAATTGTGGCACAAGTGGCTTGCGCCATTGTGTACCACCATGCCATAATTTTGCTGGGCCTTGTGGGCTGATCAACAGAGAGACCCGTGTTGTTCCGCTAGCCCCGTTTAAAATCAACGGCGAGATGGAGTTTATTAATTTTTACATTTTATATAGTGTCTTTAATGTAGTAAAACTTCCTAAGGTGCTTCACAATAGTGTTACAAGACAAAACATAAATTTGACACCGAGCCACAAAAGAAGAAATTAAGTCAGATGACAAAAAGTTTGTTTAAAGAGGGAGGTTTTAAAGAGTGTCTTAAAGAAGGAGAGAGGTGGAGAGGTTTAGGGAGGGAGCTCCAGAGCTTAGGGCCCAAACAGCTGAAGGCACGGCCACCAATAGTTGAGCAGTTATAATGAGGGATGTTCAAGAGGCCAGAATTTGAGGAGCGCAGACATCTTGTGGGGTTGTGAGGCTGAATAAGATTACAGAGATAGGGAGCGGATTTGTAAACCAGGATGAGAATTTTGAAATGGAGGTGTTGTTTAACCGGGAGCCAGTGTAGGTCAGAAAGCACAGGGGTGATGGGTGATCGTGACTTGGTGCGAGTTAGTACACGGGCTGCTGAGTTTTGGATGACCTCAAGTTTACGTAGTGCAGAATGAGTTGACGTGACTGTGATCGCCACATCCAATTGGACCTTTGCAGAATGGTGCTGGAGGGCTCCGAATCAGTAGAGTATTCAATCACCAAAGCAGGTTACACGCAGGTTGAAATTGTTCCAGGAACTTAATTGAAATCTTAAACCTCATTTACGTACAGTCCCCACTGAATACAGCAGGTGTGTTCGTGCTAATGTGATTTCCCTCTACACGGAGTGAACAGTAAGATCATTGGCACAGAATTTGTTGGGAAACTAATGGTGAGTTAAAGGTGCGCACCTTATTAAAGAGCAATTTGTGGCGAGGAAGGGACTCGCCATGAGTTGCTGGATGATTGGCGCTGTTTCGCCATTAGCTTCGTGTAAATTGGAACTCTCCGTCGACCTCCCCGTGAGTTTCAATATAATGTTGGATTTGCACCGTAAATATGGATTAAACTTGACCTGGAAAGTTAGAGCTGGTATTTAATGATATCAGATCGTTTTAGTTACTAGATTTATCTTCCTGTATTGCCACTCAACCTTGGAAGCCTAGAAAGAGAACTGTTCAAACAGTGGCGTATCATTGCTATGGGTTGTAAATTGTTCCTCAAGGTTGTTAAATTTAAAATGTTTTAATATTTTACTTTTTCTCTATCTTTCTCTTCAATCCAATCTTTCTCTCTTTCTCTTTCTGCATCTAATTTGACTCTAATTCACCTGATTTCCTTCCCTGTCATTTGTTCTGTTTCTTTTTCTATCCTTAAATTTAATTGTTTAAGGAGATACACTGAGGTGCCAAATGCCCTTTTGCCCTTGCAGCAAGTTGTGCATTTTGAATTCTGTACTCCATATAACTAGGGTCATTCTGCTGGTGCCGTACCCTGGAATAGCTGTGTGGCATCCAGCTGCTTAAGCACATTGTGTAAAAATTTCCTCCATTCTCACTTTTTTCCAACACACTCCTGGCTGGTCTCTCTCTTTCTACTCTTTGTAAACTTGAGCTTATCCAAAACTCTGCTGCCCGTATCCTAACTCGCACCAAGTCCTGTTCAACCATCACCCCTGTGCTCACTGACCTAGATTGGCTCCTGGTTAAACAATGCCTTGATTTTAAAATTCTCGTCCTTGTTTTCAAATCCCTCCATGGCGCCTCCCCTCCCAATCTCTGTAAGCTCCTCCAACCTCATAACAACTCAGAGCTCTGCTCTGTTCAGAAGTTGATCACCGCCTCACAGAACAGTTTGGTTCCACAGTGTAGCGTGGTTAACAATTGAAGCATTGAGAAATAATTGCAATCATATAGATGAGCAACATGTTAAATTCAATCATAGAGGAACAACATTTGAAAATAGATGCAACAAATAAATCATTATAGACCTGCACAAGTAATTCCATCATCTCCAACCTATGGCAATTAACGCCAGCACATGACTTGAGGTAATTTTCTAAACATGGGAAGTCTATGAAGAAATCGAGAGCCTAGATCTGTCCAGCACCTGCCTCTGTATGGTGATGCCTCTGCTCTACTAGTCTGATGCCTCTTGACTCTAGGATATGTGAAATGTAGCAAAGTTAGTCAGCATGGAGGTAACTGCTTTTATCCATTTTGTAAAATGCTACTGGCTATGTGTGTGAGAGGTTGGTTACAATAATGGGGAGAAAAGAAAGACTTGCATTTGTAGAGTCTTTCATGACCACCGGACGTCCCAAAGTCCCACAGCCAATGAAGTACTTTTGAAGTGTAGTCACTGTTGTAATATAGGAAATGCAGTTACCACTTTGGGCACTGCAAGCTCCCACAAACAGCAATGTGATAATGACCAGATAATCCGTGTTAGTGATGTAGACTGAGGGATAAGCATTGGCCAGGTCACTGGGGAGAACTCTCTTGTTCTTCTTCGAAATAGTACCGTGGGATCTCTTGTGCCCACCTGTGAGAGCAGACGGGGCCTTGGTTTAATGTCTCATCTAAACGAAGGCACCTCTGGCAGTTCAGCGCTCTCTCGGCACTGCACTGGGAGTGTCAGCCTAGACTTTTGTGCTCAAATCTCTGGCGTGGGACTTGAACCCACAACCTTCTGACTCAGAAGCGAGATTGTTACCCACTGAGCCACAGCTGACACTTAACCCGATCAAAGTCCATGGAGAGTAATATTAGGCGATGTGTTCCACTCGATCCCATGGGATTCCCACCTGGCAAGTTACATAGAAACATAGAAAATAGGTGCAGGAGTAGGCTATTCGGCCCTTCTAGCCTGCACCGCCATTCAATGAGTTCATGGCTGAACATTTAACTTCAGTACCCCATTCCTGCTTTCTCGCCATACCCCTTGATCCCCCTAGTAGTAAGGACCTCATCTAACTCCTTTTTGAATATATTTAGTGAATTGGCCTCAACAACTTTCTGTGGTAGAGAATTCCACAGGTTCACCACTCTCTGGGTGAAGAAGTTCCTCCGCATCTCGGTCCTAAATGGCTTACCCCTTATCCTTCGACTGTGACCTCTGGTTCTGGACTTCCCCAACATTGGGAACATTCTTCCTGCATCTAACCTGTCTAACCCTGTCAGAATTTTAAATGTTTCTATGAGGTCCCCTCTCATTCTTAACTCCAGTGAATACAAGCCCAGTTGATCCAGTCTTTCTTGATAGGTCAGTCCCGCCATCCCGGGAATCAGTCTGGTGAACCTTCGCTGCACTCCCTCAATAGCAAGAATGTCCTTCCTCAGGTTAGGAGACCAAAACTGTACACAATACTTCAGGTGTGGCCTCACCAATGCCCTGTACAACTGTAGCAACACCTCCCTGCCCCTGTACTCAAATCCCCTTGCTATGAAGGCCAACATGCCATTTGCTTTCTTAACCGCCTGCTGCACCTGCATGCCAACCTTCAATGACTGATGTACCATGACACCCAAGTCTCTTTGCACCTCCCCTTTTCCTAATCTGTCACCATTCAGATAATAGTCTGTCTCTCTGTTTTTACCACCAAAGTGGATAACCTCACATTTATCCACATTATACTTCATCTGCCATGCATTTGCCCACTCACCTAACCTATCCAAGTCGCTCTGCAGCCTCACAGCATCCTCCTCGCAGCTCATACTGCCACCCAACTTAGTGTCATCTGCAAATTTGGAGATACTACATTTAATCCCCTCATCTAAATCATTAATGTACAGTGTAAACAGTTAGGTTAGAATTCCCCCCACAGACCAAAATGCTGGTTGCTTCCATGCATGTAGTTAATGAGAAAATGGTGGAAATACTCAGCCAGTCAGGCAGCATCTGTGGAGAGAGAAACAAGAGTTCATGTTTGAGTTCTGACGAAAGGTCCTCGACCTGAAACGTTAACTGTTTCACTCTCCACAGATGCTGCCTGACCTGCTGAGTATTCCCAGCATTTTCTGTTTTTTTTAAACTTCAGATTTGCAGTATCTGCATTATTTTGCTTTTGTATGTAATTATTGAATTATTTTATTCTGATGTCTGATTCTCTGCATTTCTTTCATGCAGCGACTTTTACAGCAGTGAAGTTTGTGCAAAGTAATGGAATCGATTAGTGCTGAGTAGTTTCAAGTGTTTGTTTTATTTCAATGGTTTGTTTGTTTAATCAAGATTACATAATTTTGTACAAATAATAGGCCTTGATCCAATTCGCATTGCAGACAGGCTGCTTTCCACTGTGTTGACTAATTCTGAAAGTTCGAAGCTGAATTGTGTTCAGTGGTTTGACAACGCAGGATAGGCAGTGTTTACTGACCATTCCTCCTGCTTTGAAAAGGTGGTGGTGAGCCACTATCTTGATGCGGTGGGTCAACTAGATAGTCTGCAAGACTAGGTCAGGGGGCATTGGGGTTCAACCACATGTGCCTGGCCTAACCCTGACGTTGATTGGGTAAGGTGGGTTGGAGGGCTGGGCAGAAGGTTCCCGTAAGGATAGTCTGAGGTGCCGCCTTTCGGATGAGCCGTTAAGCCCAGGCCCTGTCTGCCCCCTTGGGTGGATGTGAAAAAATACCACGGCCCCAATATTTCTGCTAATCTGCCTGACCACGCAAATCTGCCTGACCACGCAGCTGTCCGGAGTTCCTGTGCAGGCCGCTAACTGACTTTTCAATGGGCGACATGTGAAAACGTTTAAAGGGGCCATGCACCCTAAAAAATTGGGGGGGGGGGGGCGGGGAGAGGGGAGAAACATTGCAAGGTACTATTTTGAAGAAGAGCAGGGAGTGCTGCTGTGTGTCCTAGTCAACATTTATCCCTCAACCAACATCACCAAAGCAGATTATCTTGCTGTGTGCAAATTGACTGCCGCATTTCCTACATCATAACAGTGATTACACTTCAATAGTACTTAATTGGCTTTTAAGGAATCATGAAAGATGCTGCATAAATGCAAGCTCTTTTTCTTTTTCTTTTTATTTTGCTATTAGTGAACCAGTATTGAAGCACAAACCACACACTATCAGCTTCGCTGGGCAGGCCACATAGTTCGCATACCAGATAAGAGACTCCCTAAGCAAATGCTTTAAGCGGAGCTCCTTCATGGTAAACGAGCCAAAGGTGGGCAGCGGAAGCGTTACAAGGACACCCTCAAAGCCTCCCTGGTAAAGTGCAACATCACCATTGACACCTGGGAGACCCTGGCCGAAGACCGCCCAAGGTGGAGAAAGTGCATCCGGCAGGGCGTTGAGTTCTTCAAGTCTCAACGCAAAGAGTGTGAAGAGGTCAAGCGCAGACAGCGGAAGGAGCGCGCGGCAAACTAGCCCCACCCACCCCTTCCCTCGACGAATGTCTGTCCCACTTGTGACCGGGTCTGTGGCTCTCGTATTGGATTGTTCAGCAACCAGAGAACTCACTTGGAGTGGAAGCAATTCTTCCTCGATTCTGAGGGACTGCCTATGATGATGTGAACCAGTGTAGATTCTTCTGATGCCAAACCATAAATGATCAGATTTGAGGAATTGAATTTTACAACTTGTCATGAACTCTCAATCTTTGTGTTGCTAGTCAATTAGGAGGATAACAACTACATTACTATACTCTGGTTAACTGATGCTACCTGGGGCAGACATTAGTTCACAGGTTTTCTGGCTTAATGTCCACGCCAGACATTGGTAAAATTCAAAACTTTGTAACTGTCACGATCCATCATATTAATCGTGGTTAGTTTGGTTTGGAGATAATTTTGTGCTTTTTGAGCCAAAAGGAATCAGCAGTGGAGAAAGAACATTTTTCCCACATGTTGCTCAGTATCAGCAATGAGTACACCCAGATCAGATCTAGTACATGTTCGGAGTCCCTGGACTCTGCCTCTGCATTGTGCTTTACCCCACTCTGACGATGTACTGTCCCAGGATGATGATGTCAGGTCCCACATCCGCCATTGTAAGATTAAAACAGAATTACAATTAAAATGGATTTTTAACAATTTTTGGTCAAATATGTCCACTGTACCTTGTGAAATGATTTCAATGTGAAATATTGCTTCTGAGATGCAAATTAAAAAAAAAAATTCCTATCAAGATTAGGAACAGGGATAGGCCATTCAGCCCCTCGAGTCTGTTCTGCTATTCAATTAAATCATGGGTGATCTGTATCTTAACTCCAATTACCCACCTTGATTCCATCTCCCTTAGTATCCTTACCTAAAAAAATTCTCTGTCTCCATTTTGAAGTTTTCAATTGACCTCGAGCCTCAACTATTTTTGGGGGAGGGAGTTGCAGATTTTGTCTACTCTGTGAAGAAGTGCTTCCTGACATCACCCCTGAACAACCTAGCTCTAATGTTAAGGTTATATCCCTTAGTTCTGGTCTGTCCCACTAGAGGAACTAGTATCTCTCAATCAATCCTTTCAAATCCCTTTAATCATCTCAAATACTTCAAATAGATCACTCCTTAATCTTCTATATTCAAGGGAATACAAACCTAGTCTATGAACGTGTCCTCATAATTTAACCATTCTGCTTTGCCCAGTGAAGGAGGTCATGTGGATGACTGCAGCTGGCGTGTTGTATAATACATTCCACCCTGTTTTTCTTCCAGATCAAGCCAGTCATTGAAAGTGAACAGTTATTGTGGATAAGTGGCATTATTGGCCATATCGACACCTTCAGGGTCCCCCTCATCTCACTCACGCCCCAAAATAACCTCATTGCCGTGGCGGAGGCAAGAAAGCACTCGGCGGCCGATATTGGTGCTAAGTTCATCGCCGTCCGCACATCTAATGATAAAGGTGATTGATTAATGTTGCGTTTCATAAGGAATGAAAGGTCTGCATAAATCTTTGATTGAGGGAGCTCCATCTCCTTAACGCCCTACAGTCAAATAGTAACGTTTGTACTGGCAGTTCAACTATTCAAATGCTGCAAATAATCAGCGCATAATCATATTTAAAGCCAGAAATGCAGTTGACTAAACAAACTGGGTGAATTTTCCAGTCCTATGTTGTTCCGAATGATTTTCCACAGTAACACAAAGTGAACCAAATGTCTTTGAGAACAGGTTAGCAGTATAGCAACCGTTGTCTGACCTGATCCTGGTTTACAGTCAAACCATTGGACATGTGCTCAGTGAAGGGATTCAAAACTCTGGATCACAATCACTCCACAGAATCAGAATTTTTTAATGGCGTGGTACTGAAGGCACTTTGTTTGAAGCAGAACATGGCATGGGAGGTAGAAGGTGAATGAACTGTGCAAGGTGCAAATCTGAGATTTACTGCACTGACCAAGGGTCGTACTATTGTAGATACTGGGCACTGCCTTTTGTGGGGGAAGCAAAATGTGGTTTTCTCCAATTTGCTTAGTAAGCATCTTAAACAGCAGATAGACTGCCATGAAAACAATAGTGCAGATTGAGCCTTGATACATAACCTGGAAAGATAATAGGACGTTTTCACTTAACCCTCTGCACTGCAGGATTCCAGTTGTAAACTTAAAAATAACTAAATTAACTGGTGGTTTCGTCTCTTCTCTTTTTCTCTCTCCACTTCCCCCCCCCCCCCCCCCCCATAAGATATTCATAAAGTTCCAATTTGTGCATTCACAGTGCAGACATAAAGATGTCTTGAATGTGGTTCATATGCACCTATTGTGAACACACCTATTGGTGCTTTCTGGATTATATATAGTGGATATGCAATGGTCTGATGTGAAATGTCAAATCCTTTTTTTTTTTAAAACTCGTAAGGCAAAACTATTAGCTAGTGCCTTCCAGGTTCAGATATCGAGTTTCCAGAGTTTTCAGTAATTCATAAGTTTGGCCATTTCTGGTGCCCTACATGCATGATAGACAGACCTTTCATTTATATAGTGCCTTTCATGACCTCGACGTCCCAAAATACTTTACAGCCAAGAAAATACTTTAAATGTAGTTACTATTGTAATGTAGGAAACCTGGCAGTCAAGAAGGCACACAGCAAGCTCCCACAAACAGCAGTGAGACAAATGACCAGATAATCTGCTTTTTAGTGATAGTTGAGGGGTAAATTGGGCTGAACTCCCTGGCTCTTCTTCAGAATAGTGCCACAGAATCTTTGACATCCACCTGAGAGGGCAGGCAGAGGAAATGTGCCTCAAAAGTGCTACGGTATTGGCAAAGAACAATTGCATATATGCCTCACTGCTTGCATGCAATAGACTGTCCTTCCTGTCTTTAAGTGTTGGTGTGTCTGCTGTTTAGAGCATAATTCTACAGTCATCACCAACTGTGTCTGTAATCTGGTTAGTTCTACAGTTGAAATCTCTTGTCCGGTAACCAATTGTCTTTTGTTAAATTCAGATGCTCTTAAATTAATTTTAACACTGTAGAAAGAATCAGTAAGTAAAATGGCAGGAGTTTCTAATGGCTCAGTGTGGAACTGAACCAAGCACACCAGGATAGTCTTGGGTTCAGCCCTTCTGGATTGTGCTGGAACAGCAGCAAGAGTGCTTGAATTGACAATGCTCTTGGGCTAGGGACTGATTGCTGCTACTGATTGCTATCCAGTGACCCCCTCCCCCCCTTTGCTCCCCAGCTCGCGGCACTACTACTTTGCGAGAAAATTGCAGGCAGCAATCCAATCTCCATGTTGGAACCAGAGATTTCCTCTGCTTTGCTTTGCAGAGCAAAAGCAAAGACCTGTTTACAATTTTAATATGATAATGAGACTGGAAGCCTCTGATTTAACCTGCTTTGTTTGTTTCACTATGCAGTCAATGGAACTGAATAACAGGCAGCCAATCCAATACTGCCTGTTTTGCACCACCGCCCAATACGAATTTCGAGGCTTATATGTCAGCTATCGGGTCCTAATTGACCCTCTCGACACCCTGCTGGGTAAGGCATATCACACAAAATCACCCATGCCATGGCACAAATTGCCAGTTCACTCAATATCTGTAACAGTTGTTAATGTGGGCAGTGGAAGTGTCACCTTGGTGCAGAAGCATGTGCTGCTCTTGAGTCTGAGGTTAGGTATGGTATTATAGTCGAGTCCATCTCCCGGGAATAGAAAAACTGATACAGTATGACTAGAATGGAAGAGTACTTCATGCCCTAACACTGACATTTTCCAATTGCTTCATAATTACCTTCCTTCAGGTGAGACCTGGAGCCCCACCACCTTCCTTGACAACGATGGTTCAAAGATCGATGGCCTGAACTTGGGTGTAATACTGGTCGATGAAGAAAAGGCTATCATTTTTATCATGTACACAATGTGTGCCCACCACTATCATTGTAACGTTTCCAGCACACTCCTGATCGAGAGCGTGGATGATGGAAGGACCTGGAGCCAACCGAGAAACCTGTCCAAAATGATTGGCACCAAGGTGTTTGTGCCAGGCCCTGGATCTGGAATCCAAGTGAGTTAAATGGGAGGGGGAGAGATGCAGAGCTTTTGACTAGATTAGAAGGGGAACTGGCTGGTACAGTTGATAAGCACACTGGGGTAGAGTTTCTGCTTTGACCACAATTTGAAAATCACACCCACAATGTGCTTGAAATTGTGCTGGTTTGGTTACACTTCATTTGCATAATCATAAACTTAAAAATTGTCCATGAACCAGTACAATTAGGCAGAGTGATGGAGCGTAATCATTTTTTTTCTTTCCATTAAAAAGTATTCCTTGATGTATTTAAGATTGGTAACCTGGTGCAGTTTTATTGATGCAGTTGAAAATGGATTTATCAGCAAAAATAAACCTTTTTTAATATCTGTGTGTAACTTGATTGATTTAAAATCACTGAAAAATTATATAAAAAAAATACTTAACTATTTACTAGTTCAATGTACACTAGTCAGTTTTTTTTTTAGTAAATGAAGCATTTTTTGATAGGCGCAAGGGCACGTTTGAAAATTTCCCATAAGAAAATGGGAGCAATTGAGAAAGCCTTCCCGAACCAGTGCAATGGGCAGAATCTCTCCATTTTGGCAACTTGAATCTTGAACCACTGTAAAAGATTGCAGAAAACATGACGCAAGTGGTTTTGGATGTAATTCCCGATGTTTGGCACTGGTTCATCTGCTTCCATCTTGATTGTGCTGATATAACTAGCGGAGATGATCAGAAACTAGACCAGGTTGACTGGATTAGAATCTGACACCAAATGTTTGCTAACTATAAAGATCCTAAAATAATCTCTGGGCAGTGTCAACCCAACAGTTAATAGGCACACATTTGTGCAAATTGGCAATAACTTAGCGACTACATGCCAAGATTATTAAGAGTTCTAGTGCTGGGAATTGAAACTTTTAGTTACCTCCTCCTTAGAACATAAGAATTAGGAACAGGAGTAGGCCATCTAGCCCCTCGAGCCTGCTCCTAATGTGTGTGAGCAACGGTTGAGAAACATTTGAGAAAGAGCAGGGAGAGTTTTTTTACATTTATACTGTGTGCCAAATTTTTAAAAAGTCATCCTTTTCACACTATTAACATCCCTCTACTAATGAACTGAAAAGTTCAACAGTTAAAATTCTCAAAACAGCTGCAATGCTCCCTATGGACAGTGGAAGGGCCTGATTGACTGTTCAACTCGAAGGAAAGTTTAAGATGCAACTATAGCTTAGAAATAAATAAATTCCTTGGTTACAATAGAATTCAATATCTGGCAGCCAATTCCATACTACCTGTCTTCCACTCCCACCCAAGGCTAATTTCTACCCCAATAAGCTAAGCTTGCACATCTCTGGAGTTCCGATCATTTTCTCAAGATAGAAAATCTCCTTCCCCTAGAAAAAATACAATCCAAAGAAAGGCCGTTTGATTGCCTGCGGGCATGGAACAATTGAGGATGATGGGATATTCTGCCTTTTGAGCGACGACCACGGCAAGACCTGGAGGAATGGAGGAAGTCTGAATGGAATTCCATACAATCAGCCAAAAAAATTCAAGGACTTCAACCCGGATGAGAACCAGGTAATGACCTCCTTTCAGTTGGCCTGAGTGGCATATGAGGGTTTCTGATAAGGGAACAGACGAAGTGGACACTACTTTGGGGTGAGGGGTCCATTCATGTGCCTTCCCAGGCACATTTAACTATAAAATGCTGACAATTGAGCCCTAGAGCAGAATGTTGAAAACTTGGGAGGACTCGGAGGACAGTCTGGCCTACATTAACAAGTACAGCAGCCACCTCTGTAGCCAGTAGAGGTGCATTACAACAACAACTTATATTTATCTAGCATCTTTAACGAAGTGAAATGTCCGAAGGCGCTTCACAGGAGTATTATGAGACAAAAATTGGACACCGACCCTCATGAGATATTGGTCAAACTGATAGGTTTTAAGAAGCGTCTTGAAGGAGGAAAGAGAGGTGGTGAGGTTTAGGCAGGGAATTCCAGAGCTTAGGCAACTGAAGGCATGGCCACCAATGGTTGAGCAATTATAATCGGAGATACTCAAAAGGGCAGAATTAGAGGAGCGTATACATCTCGTCATGGTCGCGGGGGTATGGGGCTGGAGAGATTAGAGATGGGGAGGGGCGAGGCTATGGAGAGATTTGAAAACAAGGATGAAAATTTTGAACGAGGCGTTGCGTTGTGTAAGTCAGCAAGCACAGGATGACTGGTGAGTGGGACTTGGTGTGAGTTAGGACACGGGCACTGAATCATCACGAGTAACCATAAAGTCCGCTTTAAGATCCCGGCGGTTCCATTTTCCCATGATCTCATTGGTGCCAGTGAGTCAAGTCGTGATGTCCCTTGAGAATGGGTTCATGCGTTTGAGTCAGTACACACGACCTTGGCCAACAGTGGAGAGGACCAACATCTTCTCTTTCTGCTGGCTGCAAAGATCTTTGCCGAAATGTGTTTCAGTCCCTCACTGGGCCCACAGCACTAACTGCCATCCAATCGGGAATCTTCCTCAGAGACCATCATCATAGGCAGTCCCTTGGAATCGAAGACCTGCTTCCACTCTTAAAATGAGTTCTTAGGTGACTGAACAGTCCAATAAGGGAAATTACAGTCTCTCTCACAGGTGGGACAGACAGTCGCTGAGGGAAGACCACAGGGATAACGAGTGCAGGAAATGAAAGAATTACCTGACTGCCATGTGGGAGGCTAGTTTGAGGTTGACTAGATAGAAATTTAATTTACATCAGTGTTGTAGGCAGGATTGGTTTTAGAAGGGGAGAGGATGGGTATTTGGATATGAGATTGCCAAACCAAACAAGACTACTTCAGAAGGTTGGGTTCAAGTCCCACTCCAGGGACTTGAGCACAAAAAAAATTCTAAGCTGACACTGTTGGAGGTGCTGTCTTTCGGATGAGACGTTAAACTGAGGTCCCGTCTGTTCTCAAGTGGACGGAAACGATTCCATGGCATTATTTCGAGGAAGAGCTTGGGATGCTATTCCTGGTGTCCTGGCCAATATTTATCCCTCAATCAACATAAACAGATTATCTGCTCTTTATCACATTGCTATTTGTGGGAGCTTGCTTGAGTGCAAACTGGCTGCCGCATTGCCCACATTACAACAATGACTACACTCCAAAAGTATTTCATTGGCTGTAAAGTGCTTCGAGATGTCCGGTGGTCGTGAAAGGCGCTGTATAAATCCAAGTCTGTCTTTACTTCAAAAGGTCGATTTTGCAAACTGGCATTTCACAATAAGGTTCAAATATAAACATTGGCCACAATCTTGCTGGAGTCCCATTAGTTTGACTTTTCCCCTCACTCTTCAGCTGAGAGGTTTTTATGGAACAATCTCAGCAATGTTTGAATCCCCATAATTCTAGAAGAAAGACTTGCATTTATACAGCACCTTTCGTGGTCTTGAGATGTCCCAGAGTGCTTTACAGCCAATGAAATACTTTTGAAGTGTAGTCACTATTGTAGCAGCCACTTTGTGCACAGCAAGGTCCCACAAATAGCAGTGTGATAACGACCAGATCTTTGATGTTGGTTGAGGGATAAATATTGCCCATGACACGGGGGAGCTCCCCTGCTCTTCATCAAAATAGTGCCGTGGGATCTTTTGCATCCACCTGAGGGCAGATGGGGCCTTGGTTTAACATCGCATCCAAAAGATGACACCTCTGACAGTGCAGCACTCCCTCATTGGAGTGTCTGCCTGGATTATGTGCTGAAGTCCCTGGAGTGGGGTTTGAACCCATGGTCTTCTAACTCCAAATCGAGAGTGCTGCCGACTGAGCCTTGGCTCACACTGGCCTAGAGAAACTAGTATTTATTTCTGTGAATCTAAGATATATGACAATTGATCAGTCCCAATTGGGCACTGTTCCCCTTTCAATGTGATCATCGGTTGATGCTTTTTATTTCCATCAAATATCGTGTTTTTTTTTAAAGCCGTATGAATTACCGGATGGTTCTGTGGTGATTAACGCAAGGAATCAGAATTTCTACCACTGTCGCTGCCGGATAATAGTGAAGAGTTACGATGCGTGCGAGTCCCTGCCGTTAGAAAACGTGACCTTCGACGAGGCTCTGATAGACCCAGCTGTAGCCGCTGGAGTTTTAGTCAAAGACAACATTGTTTTCTTCAGCAATCCCGCAAACCCATCTAAACGTGAGTACCATACTGCTGGCACTGGGGCTGTTGTCATCGTGGATACCATCCCATCGGTATGTTCTCCTGGGGTTGAGGACATTCTAGCATACACTCAAAAGGGTATAGAATCCAGTCCAGATGGATGGGATGACTGTGAAATAAAATTGAGTTTGGGTGATTTCAACTCCGTTCTTACTGAGTGCAAGTGTAACAAATCTAGGGTTTAGAAATTCTCCAGTGTGAGGGTACCAGTCACTCTTGTAAGCGATCTGAGCATCTCTTCATTCAGAGTGTATCTGTACTTCTCAATATCTAAACATATATAATATAACATGGGGAGGGGATTTGCACGTTTTTCCCTTGTGCCCCTATGTCTTTCTGAAAGCGGATCGAGGGAGCAACTGGTAAAGAATTAATCATTGAGCTGCTTCAGTTTGTAGCAAGTGAAGGTATAGAGCCACAATTGTACTTCGATTCACTTAATTCCATCTGTACAACTTGTCGTCATGTAACAACACAAAATAATGAACACTCTATGCTTCCCTTGAGTTATTCTCGAGTGTGAGCTACCGGTCACTCTTGTGAGGAATCTGAGCATCTTTTACTTGAATGCATCTGTACTTCTCAATATCAAATCATACGAAAGTATAATATGGTTAGCGGGGGGTGGGGGGGGGGGGGGGAGGAGGAGGGAAGAGGAACATGATATTTTCCTCCTAGTGATCTGCACATTTAAACCCCAGTGCAAACGAAAAACCAGAAAGAACTTGTACCTTTCACAACCTCAGCGCATTACAGCCAATGAAGTACTTTTGCAACATCACTTTTCCATTGTAGGAAATGCAGCAATTTGCACAGAGTTCTCTCAAACACCAATGAGGTAATGACCAGATCATGTATTTTTAGTGATGCTGATTATGGGGAAAGAATTTAAATGGTAGTGTTGTTGATCCAGGTAGTAAATTGTTGTTGGAGATTTTTTTAATTTAACATTTTTTAATTTTTTTGTACTCCACCATTCTGTCTCTTTTCTCTCTCAATCAACTCTTTCTTTCCCTCTCAATTCTTTCTGTACCTGATTTGACTCCAACTCACCCTATTTCATTCTTCATCATTCCTCTGTTTTGTTCTCTATTCTTAAATCTGATTTGTTCAGGAGATAGACTGTTGCTCCTGTCATTCACCAAGGTCCCAGATGCCCCTATTATGCTGCTATTATCCGCTCACCCTTTCGCCAACTTGCAGAGAAAACATTTTTGAGTTGAAGCATGAGGGAAAAATTCTAACTAACGGAGCATCCGTTCCAGCAAAATCTGGTCTATAGCTGGTGTCTAATATTGTACATCTGTTATAATTACAACTTTTCAAATCATCTTATTTTTCCTCCTCTTTTAATCCCTAGGTGTAAATCTGACCCTTAGATGGAGTTATGACGATGGGAAGTCATGGCTAAAAGACAAAATCGTTATCTGGCATGGCCCAAGTGGCTATTCCTCTATGACAACCTTAAGCAACACAAGCAATGAACGATACATCTATTTGATTTTTGAGAAGGGGCGCCTAGATATAACGGAATCCATTTCATTCGTGAAGATTCGCATTAATTGAGAGCCTTGATACCTCTTCTCGTCACCTGAGAACCTCCATAGGCCATGGGTGCATGATCCGACCAAGTCTTAATGAACCACAGGCTCCGATTTACTGGGGGGAATCTTTTTTTTACACTCTGCTGCATAAATTCATAATTTTCCATTACTTCGTCTGTTACAATTGGTTTTCCGTATTTTAAGTTGAAATCCATGTAGTAAAACTCTTTCTTTATACTCCTCTCACTTTGTAGCCAGTATTTATTCCTCCTCTTAAAGGTGAGCAAGTGACCCGGACTTGTCACCTGACTTCAATGGATGTGCCACATGAGAAGTTTGTATCTGTGGCGGGCCCCATTCTTTATCTGACTTGAACGTTTGAACTTCATCAGGACTATATTGAAACTGGTGCTAAATCTACACTAATTTTTTATTACAATAGGGTAAGAATAGTTAGCTTGCTGAACTGTTAGTGTGACAGTCAGTATGTTGCAATCTGAGTTGGAGGAGAGCACCACTGGGTCTCTGGCTTGGTGAGAATGAGTTTCCCTACTTGGTCCAAGCTCATTGGACAGTGGGCCCAGTTCCAGCCATTGGTGTCTACTGAAGGATGTAGCCCAGTAGAAGAGGCCTTTTGGGAAAACTGCAAGGAAACCCCATTTAGACCATGTAGCCTTAAGACAATCCTTTCCAGTCCTGTCGGAGAAAGATGAAAGTACTGGAAGCTGCTGCATTACGTGACTTTTTAAACAACCAGCTGAGCTGGATGGGTCAGGTGGCCTTTCTCATTTCCCTTGCGTTGTGGTCTATGGATGCGAGGCTCTGCTCCTCAAGTGACGTCAGCTGAGCAGGCTGACTCTTTGGAATAAAGTCTTGTATATTTTAAATCTGAGCCTGGCTAGCGACAGTCCTCTTGCCTCTATGTGGGGGAAGAGCATTTAGAGGGTGGGGGTGCAGTATTTTATGCATATACTGTATATGTGACGGAGAAAATTCTTTTAAAATAAAACAAGCACATGGGCAATGATTAGGGGCTCTATAATTGGCTGCTGCATATCTGGGCGATTTAATAGAACTGGTACCTGGGCAACGGTTAGGAGCTCTATAATGGGTTGTGGCACATCTGGGGTAGAGAAGGGTACAAATATGCAGCCATGGTGTCTCCTCCTGACTGCCAGCCAGTGTCTCTTGCCCAAATGTGTGCACATTGGAGGCTGAGGGATAGCAGGATGAGCCTCGGTTGCAACATCCTCCATTTTGAATAGCCTGCTGACTTTGCTCGCACGTGATGACTGCCCATTTTGGTGCTGGAATATTGCCAGCGCCCACGGAACCATTCCCCAGTATGTCAGTGCATTCAAGTTTTTTTTGGTGGGGTCAAAAGGGTTAAAAAGTAACTAGCCCATAAGAGAAAATTTATTTGACTAGGTAGTTCAGATTTGTATATTTAATCAGGGCAATATTTTTTTAACCTGTCCCTGAAAATATTGTTCCAGGCTATAAGATATCTTTCTCTCTAGCATAGGGCAGCATCCTTGAATCAGTGCTGAGACAGGGAGTGGGTCCCACTGCAAAGGTTGAAGTCCCTGTCCACAATCTCGGCTCAGATTCCCTCTGTTCAATGATGCAAATGTAACTATTTGAGTTTCAATACCTATTTTACTTGTACATTCTGTTTTCAGGTTTTCTCTGAAGAGTATTGCATTGTGTTGAAACCTGTAAATAAATAAAGCTGGAGCCTGACCATGGCAAATGTCAATTAGTGCTTTATGGATTTTTACTGTTTGCCAAATAATCCTATTATTTGTACAATAAAATTTCATAAGAACTTTCATAAACCGTGTCCTGTTCTTGATTGAAGTTGTCGTATATGCATAAAATATATCTGTAGTTTCACATTTTACTGATACCAATGCTAAGCACAACAAAGGGTACAGTTGTACCTCTTTGACCAAGTTTATGACTCACCTGTCCTAATGCCTCTTTGTGGCCCACTTCTGTGGAAGCGCCTTGGGTCATTTTACTACGTAAAGGTGCTGTATAAATGCAAGTTGTTAAAATCTATCTCATTGACCAAGCTCAACTAGGGATGGGCAATAAATGCTGCCCTTGATAGCGATGCCCATATGCCCAGAATTAATTGCAAAAAAGATAAGCTAAAACTAACAAGCCAGCATCAAAAGTAAGAGATAGCTACAACCACAAAGTGGGAAATACAGCCAAACCAGAACCATTTCACCACATTGGATATAGCAGAAACAAACAGGAGTTGCACACAGCTGAGGAAGTGGTAGTGTACACTGCCGTATTGCAGCCATAACCAAGTCTGTACCTCTGTAAACGACCCATATATACTGAAGCAGTGTCACGCATCTAATTAACTGTACCACCACAAAATGATATACAAGAGTAAACAGTAAATTGCCTCAGTACATTATTGTGTATTTTATTTCTTTCTATAATATTTTATAATGTTCTGTTTATAACTGGGAGCTAATGTGACATTCCTGTTTGAGAAAGGGGTAGAAGGATAAGGCAGGAAATGATGGGCCTATTCTTTGTTGTGGTTAAACTTCCAGACTCTACAAAAAGTAAGATGTGCATATAGCGCCTTCCATGACCACCGGATGTCCCAAAGCACTTTTCAGCTAATTAATAAGTACTTTTTGAAGTGTAGTCACTGTTGTAATGTAGGAAACGTGGCAGCGAGTTTGCGCACAGCAAGCTCCCACAGGCAGCGATGTGATAATGACCAGATAACCTGTTGTAGTGATGCTGGTTGAGGGATAAATATTGGCCCAAGGCACCGGGGAGAACTCCCCTGCTCTTCGAAATCGTGCCATGGGATCTTTTACGTCCACCTGAGCGAATAGACAGCGTCTCAGTTTACATGTTTCATCACAAAGATGGCACCACCGACATACTCCTTCAGCACTGCACTGGAGTGTCATCTGAGATTTTTGCGCTCGAGTCTCGAGTGCGATTTGAACCCACAGCCATCTGACTCCAAGGTGAGGGTGCCACTGGCTGACTAAGGGATGAAATTAAAAAACACTTAGAAAGGCATAAGCTAACTAGGAACAGTCAGCATAGATTTGGAAAGGGCCGGTTGTGTCTGACTAATTTAACTTACATTTTTGAAGATTATGAGGGTGATAAAGGGATTGCTGTGGTATATATGAAATTTTAGGAAATCGTGGATTGAAGCAGTGCTGCGAGAGGTAAGGAAAAAACAGGAAAAGAAACCAAGGGCCGAAATGGGAAAACAAAATCTGGAAACATTCCTTTTCACCCATCAGGCAATAGAAACCAGTCCAGGCGATTATATTGACCATACCTATGTTAACTGTTGAATCACTTACCTTTCCCTCTCCCTAGCATCTATCTAAGGCTGAACCAGACTGTTCGCAACCTAGGTGTCATATTTGACCCTGAAATGAGCTTCTTGCCACATAGCCACAGCATAACTAAAACCGCCTATTTCCACCTACGTAACTTCGCCCCCCTCTGCCCCTGCCTCAGCTCATCTGCTGCTGAAGCGCTCATCCATGCCTTTGTTAACTCTAGACTTGACAATTCGAAGGCACTCCTGGCTGGCCTCCCATATTCTACACTATGTAAACTTGAGGTCATCTAAAACTTGGCAGCCTGTATCCTAACTCGCATCAAGTCCCACTCACCCATTACCCCTGTGCTTGCTGACATCCATTGGCTCCCAGTTAACACCTCAATTTCAAAATTCTCAGCCTTGTTTACAAATCCCTCCATGGCCTCACCCCTCCCTATTTCTGTAATCGCCTTCAGCCTCACAACCCCCCCTCCAAGATATCCTCGCTCCTCAAATTCTACCCTCTTGAGCATCCCTAATTAGAACTGCTCAACCGGTGGCTGTGCCTTCAGCTGCCTGGATCCTAAGCTCTGAAATTACCTCCATAAACTCTCTACCTCTCTTTCCTCCTTTAAGATGCACCTTAAAACTTACCTCTTTAACCAAGTTTTTGGTGATCTGCCGTAATTTCTTATGTGGCTCGGTGTCAGATTTCTGTTTTGTCTTATAACACTGCTGTGAAGCGCCATGGGATGTTTTACTACGTTAAAGGTGCTATATAAATAAAGTTGTTGTTGTAAGATGCGATCTCTGCCCTAGCCAAGCTCCCTTTTGAAGGCGTGCTGTGAGTCAACACACACTGCACAAGCCAACAATGTATTTCAAAAGTACATAGGAACAGCAGTCAGCCATTTAGTCCTCGAGCGTGTTCTGTCATTCAATTAGATCATGGCTGATCAGTTGTGAAATTTTCATTTGACCCCTAGCATCAACAGCTTTTTGGGAGAGTTCCAGATTTCTACTACCCTTTGTGCAAAGAAGTGCTTCTTGACATTACCCATTATCGGCCTAGCTCTAATTTTAAGGTTATATCCTCTTGTTCTGGACTACCCCCCACCAGAAGAAATAGTTTCTCACTAGCTACCCGATCAAATCCTTTAATCATCTTAAACACCTCATTTAGTTCATGACGTAATCTTCTATATTCAAAGGAATACAAGATTACATTGATAGCTCTCTTATATTGGTAACTTCAATATTGTTGATATTTATTTGCGTACTACAGTACGACAACCTTGAGTATCCAACAAATGTTTAATTGGGGGGAAAAAACATGAACTGCCTTTGTAATCTGTGGCAGCCATTCTGAATTTGAATCCGACAAGCACTAGGACCCGGAGGAATCCGTCTTCTCTTTCAGCATCATCTGGTACCTGGTCTCGGAGGAGAGGCAGAGACACAGAGAGAAAATAAAATGGCCAGCCAGTCACAGGGAATACAGCAGCTTCTCCATGCTGAAAAACGAGCTGCAGAGAAGGTTGCTGAGGCCAGGAAACGTAAGATCTTTCCGATTATTCTGTCTACTTCTTTGAGACATATGGGGATTTTAAAATGGCACCTGTGCTGTGTTTTCCTAATGGATTCCTTTTTGGCTTATGCTTTAAGGCTTATGCTTTGCTCCAATCTCCCATCTAATACAAATATTTTGGGAGTTTTTTTACATTTGGCACAGGGCAGATTAATAATTTGATCAAGATTAAAAGTAAAACTGAATTGAAAATAATATGAATGTATTGAGGCTGACTAGCTAATATTTTTCAAGTATAACTTCCTATGATCCAAACATCAGGATATAAGCCAGGCTTTATTAAGTATTTTTGATGAATGAAAATTAACGTTAGAAAATAGTGCGATCTGTTCCCTTAATAACGTCATTCAGCGTCAACCTTCCATCGAGGAAAAACAAGGATTAAAAGATTTGTGCTCTTCTGGAGATCTGCCAGAAATGTTAACTGACATAATGTCCAGATAACGTGAGGGATGACATTGAGTCTGCCTTGTTTTTTTTAAATGATCTACTTATTTATATATTTTTAATTTAAATTATTTCCTCCCCATTGCTCTTGGATTCCCTCAACCCTTCATATATACTGGCCGGAGAACAAAGTGGCAGGCAACCTGCTTTTAGGTCTCTCTCTGCCTGTAGCCTTCTGTAACCAGCTGGCAGACAGCGACCAAGGGCATCACTCTGTCTCCATACTGAGTAAAAAATCTTCCTTGCCCTTGTCACCCTTCCTGCATTTGTGAAGGAACAAACCTTTGGCCTGTTTTTACAACATTCCCACATTACAGCAGTGACTACATTTTTTAAAAGTACTTTATTGGCTGTAAAGCACTTTGGAATGTTCTGAGGCAATGAAAGGCGCTGTATCAATGCAAGTCTTTTTTTTACGCTATTACAAGGTGTCTATTACTCATTTTTTATATTAACTAATCAGAAATGCTAATCTGCATATCTGGATTCCCAATTCATCACATTTGGATTTCCAATTCACCACATCTGGATTCCCAATTCACCACATCTGGATTTCCAGTTCCGTCACATCTAGTTTCCCAATTCGCATTTGGATTACTAATTCATCACATCTGGATTCCCAATTCACCACACCTGGATTTCCAATTCACCAGATCTGGATTTCCATTTAACATCTGGATTTCAAATTCACACTTGAATTTCTAATTTCACCACATCTGAATTCCTAATTCACAACATCTGGATTTCCAATTACACCACATCTGGATTCTCCATTGACCACACGTGACTAGTGCCTGACTTATTTGTCAACACTGCTGTAGCATTGCTTCTTTTGTTCCCTCACCCCCAAAATGGGTGTGTGTGGTTGACATCTGATATTCTTACCACCAGTGAGGCTCTGTACAGCTGCCAGAGCCTTGTAAAAAACCAGCCCTGACAAACCTACGTGGAGAGACTTGGAAAAACTGGGACTGTATTCACTGGAGCACAGCTGAAGGGGAGAACTGAAAGAGCTGATCTAATTTTTGAGGGTGGACAGTTTCCACTGGTCAATGCATCAGAAAAAGCAGATATAACAACTTAGCATTTGTACTAGAGGCAATTTCACCTGGAATATTGTGTTCAGTTTTGGTCTCCTAATCTGAGGAAGGACGTTCTTGCTATTGCGGGAGTGCAGCGAAGGTTCACCAGACTGATTTCCGGGATGGCTGAACTGACATATGAGGAGAGACTGGATCAACTGGGCCTTTACACATTGGAGTTTAGAAGGATGAGAGGGGATCTCATAGAAATATATAAAATTCTGAATGGACTGGAAGGTTAGATGCGGGAACAATGTTCCCGATGTTGAGGAAGTCCAGAACCAGGGGACACAGTCTTAGGATAAGGGGCAGGCCATTTACGACTGAGATGAGGAGAAACTTCTTCACTCAGAGAGTTGTTAACCTGTGGAATTCCCTGCCTCAGAGAGTTGTTGATGCCAGTTCATTGGATATATTCAAGAGGGAGTTAGATATGGCCCTTACAGCTAAAGGGATCAAGGAGTATGGAGAGAAAGCAGGAAAGGAGTACTGAACGAATGATCATCCATGATCTTATTGAATGGTGGTGCAGGCTCGAAGGGCCGAATGGCCTACTCCTGCACCTATTTTCTATGTTTCTATAAAGGAGGAGCTTTTACACGCAACAACTTATTAGAATAATGAATACATTATGTAATCACAAATGGCTATTGCAGCTGATTAAATCATAATATTTAAGATGGGAGGGTACAGAGAAAGAATGGAGAAATGGAATTAGAATCAGGCAAGTTATAAGGTTAACTGCATTCTAGACACTGTAGTCTAGAATCAGATAAATGAGAAGTTACTATTTCCAGGAATTAGATAATTTCAGAAGTTACTGTCTGGAGAATAAAGTAAATGTGAGGTTACTATTCTCAGCCCATTGTAAATGAGGGGTTACTGCCATTGAATATTGGTTAAATGACAGATTGCACACTCCAAATGTAAATCAGAGGTTACTGCACTTCAGAGTCATGCAAATGAAAGGTTAGTGAGGTTCAAGCCAGTGAGCAGCTCTTGTTCTTCTTTTAGGGAAGGCTCGGAGGCTGAGGCAAGCGAAGGAGGAAGCACAGGGTGAGATTGAACAGTACCGTCTGGAGAGGGAGAAGGACTTCCGACATAAGCAAGAGGCGGTAAGAAACGCTTGGCAATGTTTCTCGTGGTGTCTCCACCTTGCCACTGGTTTAAAAGGTTTCGCCTCCACGCCACGTATTTGTCAGATTTTGAAAGGAAGCTTTCAAGCTATAACATTTCTAACATCAACAGCACCTGCTGCACTTTACAACTCTGACGCTGAAATGCTCACAAAGAACAGGGTAGAAGTTTGTCTCGGGTGGTAAACTGACGTTATCGCATCGGCCACCTATTATATGTCCTGCTTGAGATTCAGTTCTACTGAAGTCAATGGTTATATTCCCCTCACCCATCGTAGTGTCAGCTGTGGCTCAGTGGTAGTACTCTCTCCTCTGAGTCAGAAGGTTGTGGGTTCAAGTCCCACTCCACAAAAATCTACACTGACACTTAGTACAGTACTGAGGGAGCACTGCACTGTAGGAGGTCTTTCAAATGAGACATTAAACTGAGGTCCTGTCTTCTCTCTCAGATGGAAATAAAAGATCACTTGGCACTATTTTGAAGAGCAGGGGTGTCATCTCTGGCCAAATTTGATCCCTCAATCAACATCACTAAAGCAGGTTACCTAGTTATTATCACATTGCTGTTTGTGGGAGCTTGCTGTGCATAAATTGATTGCCGCATTTCCTACATTACTACAGTGACTACACTTCAAAAAGTACTTCATTGGCTGTAAAACGCTTTGAGACATCCAATGATTGTGAAAGGCGCTATATAAATGCAAGTCTTTCTTTTTTTCATAAAACCACACCTTTTTTGCTCTCTTCCAGACATTTGTGCCATCAGCTTATTAAATATGTTTAATTCTATACAACTGTGAGTGTTATAGCGTCCAATAAAAGAAAAACACATTCTGTATTCTACGTGTTTATGTGTCTGCATGTAATTTCATCCCTTAGGCCAACCATGTACTCTGTTAGAGATGCGCAAGAATGGCCTGGGATGATTACCGTGAATTTTCACTGCTGTTAGATGGGGATGTGCCTGCATGTGGAGAATAATGAATACAAAAGAAGTCTCGACTTATAATTGGTGGGTGTGTTCAAATCCCACCATGGCAGTTTGAGAATTTGAATTCAATTTTAAGAAAATCTGGAACTAAAAAGCTGGTGTCGGTAAAAATGAACGTGAAGCTTTCGGATTGCCGTAAACACCCATCTGGTTCACGAATGTCCTTCAGGGAAGGAAACCTTCCGCCCTTACTCCGCCTGGTCCATATGTGACTCCAGTCCCACATCGACGTGGTTGACCTCTAACTGCCCTATAAAGTGGCGTTGCAAGCCACTCAGCTGTATCAAACCGCCACACCCAGAGGTATAAGAACGTGGCCCACCACCACTTTCTCAGGGCAACTAGGAAAGGGCAATAAATGCGACCTTGCTAGTGATGCCCACATCCCGAGAATTCATAAAAAAATAAAGACAGACTTTCTGCTACCACATAGCATATTAAAGCATGACTGTGCTGCATTTGGCCACTCACTTTTAATGATTGCAATAAGAGAAATGTTTCAAGCAGCCCAGGAGCTCAATGAGTTCATTGAGTAACAGCAGCTTTATCCCCAGTTTGTGCTGAGTTAGCTGATCTCACCTAGCACCGCAGTAAAGACACTGCAATTGACTTAAGTGTCCCTGGGCTAAGGGGGAAGATACTATCTTGTCTTTCCTTTTCCATGATCATAGTCCAGTGACTGCTGCTGGGAGTGCACTCATGAATGTCAGGTGACAAAAGGTTTGATAAGAGCAAAAGAAAACCCACAAATACTGTAAATAAACAGCAGTTCAGTCTGCATAAAAACATAAGAACATAAGAAATAGGAGCAGGAATAAACCATTTGGCCCCTCGAGCCTGCTCCGCCATATAATAAGATCATGGCTGATCTGATCTTGGCCTCAACTCCACTTCCCTGCCCACTCCCCATAACCCTTGACTCCCTTATCGCTCAAAAATCTGTCTATCTCCACCTTAAATATATTCAATGACCCAGCCTCCACAGCTCTCTGGGGCAGAGAATTCCACAGATTCACAACCCTCTGAGAGAAGAAATTTCTTCTCATCTCAGTTCTAAATGGACGACTCCTTATTCTGAAACTATGCCTAGTTCTAGATTCCCCCACAAGGGGAAACATCTTCTCTGCATCTACATTGTCAAGCCAACCAGTATCTTATATCTTTCAATAAGATCGCCTCTCATTCTTCTAAACTTAAATGAATATAAGCCCAACCTGCTCAATCTCTCTTCATATGTCAACCTCTTCATCTCAGGAATCAACCTGATGAACCTTCTCCGAACTGCCTCCAATGCAATTATATCCCTCCTTAAATGAGGAGACCAAAACTGTACGCAGTACACCAGATGTGGTCGCACCAATACCCTGTACAGTTGTAGCAGGACTTCCTTGCTTTTATACTTTATACCCCTTGCAACATTCCATTTGCCTTCCTGATTACTATTTTTGTGTTTCAGGCACAAGGACGGCCAGGTCCCTTGTACTGCAGTATTTTGTAATCTCCATTTAAAAATAATTTGCATTTTTATTTTTCCTTCCAAAGTGGATAACCTCACACTTTCCCACATTATACTCCATCTGCAAAATGTTTGCCCACTCATTTAGCCTGTCTATATCCCTTTGCAGATTCTTTGTGTCCTCCTCATCAGCAAACTTGGCTACATTACACTCGGTCCCTTCAGCCAAGTCATTAATATAGATAGAAAATCGTTGGGGACCCAGCACCGATCTCTGTGGCACCCCACTAGTTACCGTTTGCCAACCGGAAAATGACGCACTTACCCGACTCTCTGTTTTCTGTTAGTTAGCCAATCCTCTATCCATGCTAATATATTACCCCCAACCCCGTGAGCTCTTATCTTGTTCAGTAACCTTTTAGCTGGCACCTTAGTGAATGCCTTCTGGAAATCCAAATATACCACATCCACTGGTTCCCCCTTATCCACCCTGCTCGGTACATCCTCAAAGAACTCCATAAGAACATAAGAAATAGGAGCAGGGTTAGGACATTCGGCCCATCGAGCCTGCTCCTCAATTCAATATGATTGGATCATGGAATCAGTTCCACTTTCCTGCCCATTCTCCATAACCCTTCACTCCCTTATCGCTCAAAAATCTGTCTATCTCTGCCTTAAATATATTCAAAGACCCAGCCTCCACAGCTCTCTGGGCAGAGAATTCCATTGATTTACAACCCTCTGAGAGAAAAAATTCCTCCTCATCTCAGTTATAAATGGGTAGCCCCTTATTCTGAGACAATGTCCCCTAGTTTTAGTTTCCCCTATGAGTGGAAATATCCTCTCTGCATCCACCTTGCCGAGTCCCTTCATTATCTTATATGTTTTAATAAGATCACCTCTCACTCTTCTGAACTCCAATGTGTAAAGGCACAACCTGCTCAACCTATCTTCATAAGTCAACCCCCTCATCTCCGGAATCAACCTAGTGAACCTTCTTTGAACAGCCTTCAATGCAAATATATCCTTCCTTAAATACGGAGACCAAAAACTGAACACAGTACTCTAGGTGTGGCCTTACCAATACCCTGTACAGTTGTAGCAGGACTTCCCTGCTTTTATACTCTATCCCCCTTGCAATAAAGGCCAACATTCCATTTACCTTCCTGATCACTTGCTGTACCTGCATACTCACTTTTTGTGTTTCATGCACAAGGACCCCCAGGTCCCTCTGTACTGCAGCACTTTGCAATTTTTCTCCATTAAATTGTAATTTGTTTTTCTATTTTTACTGCCAAAGTGGATAACCTCACATTTTCCCACATTATACTCCCATCTGCCAGATCTTTGCCCACTCACTTAGCCTGTCTATATCTTATATCTCTGCAGATTTTTTGTGTCCTCCTGACAGTTTGCTTTCCCACCCATCTTTGTATCATCAGCAAACTTGTCTACATTATACTCGGTCCCTTCATCCAAGTCATTAACATAGATTGTAAATAGTTGAGGATCCAGCACCGATCCCTGCGGCACCCCACTAGTCACTGTTTGCCAACTGGTAAATGAACCATTTATCCCGACTCTCTGTTTTCTGTTAGTTTACCAATCCTCTATCCATGCTAATTTATTACCACCAACCCCGTAAACTTTTATCTTGTGCAGTAACCTTTTATGTGGCACCTTATCGAATGCCTTCGGGATGTCCAAATAAACTAGATCCACTGGTTCCCCCTTATCCACTCTGCTCGTTACATCCTCAAAGAACTCCAGCAAATTTGTCAAATATGATTTCCCTTTCATAAAACCAAGCTGGCTCTGCTTGATTGAATTATGCTTTTCCAAATGTCCCGCTACTGCTTCTTTAAGTATTTTTCCAACATCAGATGTTAGGCTAACTGGTCTATAGTTTCCTGATTTTTGTCTGCCCCCTTTTTTAAATAGGGGCGTTACATTTGTGGTTTTCCAATCTGCTGGGACTGCCCCAGAATCCAGGGAATTTTGGTAGATTACAACCAATGCATTCACGATCTCTGCAGCCACCTCTTTTAAGACCCCAGGATATAAGCCTTCCTCCTTTAGTCCCATTATTTTACCGAGAACTACTTCATTAGTGATAGCGATTGTATTAAGTTCCTCCCTCCCTATAGCCCCTTGATTGTCCTCTATTGGGATGTTTTTAGCACCTTCTACTGTGAAGACCGATACAAAATATTTGTTCAACATCTCTGCCATTTCCCTGTTCTCCATTATTAATTCCCCAGTCTCATCCTCTAGGGACCAACATTTACTTTAGCCACTCTTTTCCTTTTTATGTACCTGTAGAAACTCTTACTATCTGTTTTTATATTTTGTGCTAGTTTATTCTCTTCCCTCTCTATCATTTTTTTAGTTGTTCTTTGCTGGCTTTTAAAAGTTTCCTAATTCTCTGGCCTCCCACTAGGTTTTGGCCACATTGTATGCTCTTGTTTTCAATTTGATACCCTCACTTATTTTCTTCATTAGCCATGGATGGTTATCCCTTCTATTACAGTCTTTCCTTCTCATTGGGATATATTTATGTTGCTATTTATGGAATATCTCCTTAAAGCGGCATGCGGAGGCCCAGGAGCAGCATGGAGGACCCGACCTGCGGGAGAACACCAGCGGCAGGTCGGGGCCATAAAAGGAGCAGCGTGGAGACATACTACTTCAGGGGGCAGCACGAGCTGCAACAGCAGCGAAGAGTGATGTCATCAAGGTCCAGGTCGTTGATTGGACCGTGGGCAGGTACAGCAGGAGCGGCGAGAGACTGGGTGAAGGAGCGTCGAGAGACTGTAGAGGGATGTAATCGGGGCCCAGAGAGGCGTGAGTTCGGGCAAGGGGCAGCACGGTCCAGCTCACACAGTGATACGTGTGCGCGCTAGATCCGTGCAGCAGAGCAGATCTCCAGTCGTCTTGGGTAATCCTTGCCACTGGACCAAGACCTAGCTCTGTCAAGCCCGTGGGGTGGCTGGTGTGCAACGGTCTCCACACGTTAAGAAAATTCACGCACAGGCATCTTCCACCCTTCAGGATGTAGTTCGGGACCTGGAAGGAAGGAAGCAAGTCATCCTCGTTTCGAGGGACTGCTTATGATGATGATGATAATTGTTGTGTATCTGTAAAGCATGCACTCCCATGTTCCGCCACCAGGGAGCGCATCCCCTGAAGTCCCAAGGGATCCCAGCATCCCTTGGGAGCACTGTATATAAGCCGGCACCTAAGGCCTGTTCCTCACTCTGGAGTGTCTTAATAAAGACTGAGGTCACTGTTACTTTAACCTCCCTGTGTGCAGTCTCATCTGTGTTCGGAACACAATAACTGGTGACGAGAATACGAATCCAACACAAAGATGCTGTGGGCATCCTGGAGAAGTTCTCGGAGGGTGAGGACTGGAAAGCCTATGTCGAATGGCTAGACCAGTACTTTGTAGCCAATGAGCTGGACGGAGAAGGAAGCGCTGCAAAAAAGAGAGCGGTCCTCCTCATGGTCTGCGGGGCACCAACCTACAGCTTCTGGCTCCGGTGAAACCCACAGATAAGTCATATGAGGAGCTGTATACACTGGTTCGGGAGCATCTTAACCTGAGGGAGAGCGTGCTGATGGCGAGGTATCGGTTCTACATGTGCCAGCGATCTGAAGGTCAGGAAGTGGTGAGCTACGTCGCCGAGCTAAGGCAACTTGCAGGACAATATGAGTTTGATGGCTACCTGGAGCAAATGCTCAGAGACCTTTTTGTACTGGGTATTGGCCACGAGACCATACTACGAAAACTTTTGACTGTAGAGACATCGACCCTCAGTAAGACCATTGCGATAGCACAGGCATTTATGTCCACCAGTGATAACACCAAACAAATCTCTCAGCACACAAGTGCTAGCAATGTTTATAAATTAACTGGAACTGTGTTTGCGAGCAGAAATGTACAGGGCAGAAACCACGAGTCTGCAGCTGCCAGCAGGCCTCAGGTGACCCAGATGACTCGGAGTCCGTAACAAAGGATGAATGCAAGGCAATTCACACCTTGTTGGCGTTGTGGAGGCTTCCATTCAGCCTTTTCATGCCGTCTCAAAGGGTATGTTTGTAAGTGTCATGGAACAATGGGACACCTCCAATGAGCTTGCAGACAAGGTCAAGCTTTGCAAAACCTGCTAACCACCACGTGGCAGAGGAAGATCGGTCCATGGTGGATCAAAGCAATTTCGAGCCTCAGAGAGAGGAGGCAGATGCTGAAGTACACAGGGTGCACACATTTGACGAAATGTCCACCTATAATGTTAAACGTAAAATTGAATGGCTTACCCGTAACCATGGAACTGGACACTGGCACTAGCCAATCCATCATGAGTAAAAAGATGTTTGAGAGACTGTGGTGCAACAAGGCACTCAGACCAGCCCTGAGCCCCATCCACACGAAACTGAGAACGTACACCAAAGAGCTTATCACTATTCTGGGCAGCGCCATGGTCAAGGTCACCTACGAGGGCACGGTGCACGAACTGCCACTCTGGATTGTCCCGGGCGATGGCCCCACACTGCTTGGAAGGAGCTGGCTGGGCAAAATCCGCTGGAACTGGGATGACATCCAAGCGCCATCACATGTCGATGAGGCCTCATGTACCCAGGTTCTTAACAAATTTCCTTCCCTTTTTGAGCCAGGCATTGGAAACTTTTCCGGGGCGAAGGTGCGGATCCACTTGGTCCCAGAGGCATGACCCATTCACCACAAGGCGCGAGCGGTATCTCACATGATGAGGGAGAGAGTGGAAATCGAGCTGGACAGGCTGCAACGCAAGGGCATCATCTCCCCAGTGGAATTCAGCGAGTGGGCCAGCCCGATTGTTCCAGTACTCAAAAGTGATGGCACGGTCAGGATTTGTGGCGTTTATAAAGTAACTATTAATCGTTTCTCGCTACAGGACCAATACCCGCTACCTAAGGCAGACAACCTGTTTGCGACGCTGGCAGGAGGCAAAACGTTCACCAAGTTCGACCTGACTTTGGCCTGCATGACGCTGGAGCTGGAGGAGTCTTCGAAAGGCCTCACCTGCATCAATACGCACAAGGGACTGTTCATCTACAACAGATGCCCGTTTGGAATTTGGTTGGCTGCAGCGATCTTCCAGAGAAACATGGAGAGCCTACTCAAGTCGGTACCATGCACGGTGGTTTTTCAGGATGACATATTGGTCACGGGTCGGGACACCGTCGAGCACCTACAAAACCTGGAGGAGGTCCTCCAGTGACTGGATCACATAGGGCTGCGGCTGCAGAGGTCGAAATGCATTTTCATGGCAACAGAAGTGGAGTTTTTGGGGAGAAAGATCACGGCGGATGGCATTCAGCCCACAGACGCCAAGACAGAGGCTATCAGGAACACGTCCAGGCCACAGAATGTCACGGAGCTGCGGTCGTTCCTGGGACTCCTCAACTATTTTGGTAACTTCCTACCGGGGTTAAGCACCCTCTTAGAGCCCCTACATGTGTTATTGCGTAAAGGTGAGAACTGGATATGGGGAAAAAAACCAAGTAATTGCTTTTGAGAAAGCCAGAAACATTTTATGTTCCAACAAGCTGCTTGTATTGTATAACCCGTGTAAAAGACTTGTGCTAGCATGTGATGCATCGTCGTACGGAGTTGGGTGTGTATTACAACAAGCTAACGTTGCGGGGAAGTTGCAACCTGTCGCCTATGCTTCCAGGAGTTGGTCTAAGGCCGAGAGAACCAACAGCATGATTGAGAAAGAGGCATTAGCGTGTGCATTCGGGGTAAAGAAAATGCATCAGTACCTGTTGGGCCTCAAATTTGAGCTGGAAACCGATCACAAGACCCTCATATCCGTGTTCGCTGAAAACAAGAGGATAAATACTAATGCCTCAGCCTGCATACAAAGGTGGGCACTCGCGCTATCAGCGTATAACTATACCATCCGCCACAGGCCAGGCACCGAGAATTGTGCGGATGCTCTCAGTCGGCTACCATTGCCCACCACTGGAGTGGAAATGACGCAGCCTGCAAACTTGTTGATGGTGGCGCAGCCCGCAGACTTATTGATGGTCATGGAAGCGTTTGAAAATGATAAATCACCTGTCACGGACCACCAGATTAGGACTTGGACCAGCCAAGATCCTCTGCTGTCCCTAGTAAAAAACTGTGTACTGCATGGGAGCTGGGCCAGCATCCCCATTGAAATGCAAGAGCTAATCAAGCCGTTCTAGCGGCAAAAGGATGAGCTGTCCATTCAGGCAAGACTGCCTGTTATGGGGTAACTGCGTAGTGCTACCAAAAAAGGGCAGGGAGATGTTAATCTTGGATCTCCACAGCACACACCCGGGTATAGTAATGATGAAAGCGATAGCCAGATCCCACGTGTGGTGGCCCGGTATCGACTCTGACTTAGAGTCCTGTGTAGGGCAATGCAGTGTGTGTGCTCAGTTGAGCAACGCGCCCAGAGAGGCACCACTAAGTTTGTGGTCCTGGCCCTCCAGACCATGGTCGAGGATCTATGTCGGCTATGCGGGCCCGTTTCTTGGTAAAATGTTCCTGGTGGTGGTGGATGCTTTTTCAAAATGGATTGAATGTGAAATAATGTGGGAAGCACCGCCACCGCCACCATTGAAAGCCTGAGGGCCATGCTTGCCACCCACGGCCTGCCTAACATACTGGTCAGTGACAACGGGCCATGTTTCACCAGTGCCGAATTTAAAGAATTCATGACCCGCAATGGGATCAAACATGTCGCCTCGGCCCCGTTTAAACCAGCCTCCAATGGGCAGGCAAAGCGGGCAGTACAAACCATCAAACAGAGTCACAGAAGGCTTACTCCAAACCCGCCTGTCCCGAGTACTGCTCAGCTACCGCACTCGCTCACAGGGGTGCCCCCGGCTGAGCTACGAATGAAAAGGACACTTAAAACCAGACTCTCGCTGGTTCACCCCGACCTGCATGATCAGGTAGAGAGCAGGCGGCAGCAACAAAATGTAAACGATGGTCGCGCCACTGTGTCACGGGAAATTGATCTGAATGACCCTGTGTATGTGCTAAACTATGGGCATGGTCCCAAGTGGATCGCGGGCACGGTGATAGCTAAAGAAGGGAGTAGGGTGTTTGTCGTCAAACTCGACAATGGACTGCGGTTTACACTGTGGCCCTGAACAGCCCACAGCAGACACCACCTTTTCTGAGCCCACAACACACACCCAAAGGATCAACGACACCACACCGGACCACGAAATCAAACCTATCACGCCCAACAGCCCAGCAAGACCAGGCTCACCCAGCAGCCCTGCAGGGCCAACAACACGCCAGCGCAGCAAGGGCACAGCCAACACACCAGAGCAGACATTTGTACCGAGGCGGTCCACCAGGAAAAGAAAGGCTCCCGACCGCCTCACCTTGTAAATAGTTTTCACTTTGACTTTGGGGGGGGAGTGATGTTGTGTATCTGTAAAGCATGCACTCCCATGTTCCACCACCAGGGAGCACATCCCCTGAAGTCCCAAGGGATCACAGCATCCCTTGGGAGCACTGTATAAAAGCCGGCCCCTAAGGCCTGTTCCTCACTCTGGAGTGTCTTAATAAACACTGAGGTCACTGTTACTTTAACCTCCCTGTGTGCAGTCTCATCTGTGTTAGGAACACAATAATGATCTCCTTAAATGTCCTTAAGGCTGCCCATGCCAATTTGCTTTGTCCAATCAATATGAAAGTTAAAATCGCCCATGATTATTGCCGTTCCTTTCATTGGCAAATTTGCCAAACATGATTTGCCTTTCATAAAACCATGCTGACTCTGCTTGACTGTATTATGCTTTTCCAAATGTCCTGCTACTGCTTCCTTAATAATGGCCTCCAGTATTTTCCCAACGACAGATGTTAGGCTAACTGCTCTATAGTTACCTCCTTTCTGTCTCTCTCATTTTTTAAATATGGGCATTACATTTGCGGTTTTCCAATCCGCTGGGACCTTTCCAGAATCCAGCGAATTTTGGTAGATTGCAACTAATGTACCCACTATCTCTGTAGCCACTTCTGTTAAGACCCTAGGATGCAGGCCCTCAGGTCCAGGGGACTTGTCTACCTTTAGTCCCATTATTTTACTGAGTACTTTTTCTTCAGTGATAGTAATTGTTTTAAGTTCCTCCTTTCCTATAGCCCTTTGATTATCTAATATTGGGATGTTTTTAGTTACTTCTACTGTGAAGATCGTTACAAAATATTTGTTCAAAGTCTCTGCCATTTTCCTGTTCCCCATTATTAATTCCCCAGTCTCTTCCTCTAAGAGACCAATGTTAACTTTAGCTACTATTTTTTTTTATATACCTGTAGAAGCTCTTTCTATCTGTTTTTATATTTCTTGCTAGTTTACTATTATAATCCATCTTCTCTCTCTTATTTTTTTAGTTGTCCTTCGCTGGTTTTTAAAAAAAAATTCCCAATCCTCTGGCCTCCCGCTAATCTTGGCAATATTGTATGCCATTGTTTTCAATTTGATACCATCCTTTACTTCCTTAGTTAGCCACGGATGGTTCATCCTTCTCTTAAAGTCTTTCCTTCTCACTGGAATATATTTTTGTTGAGAGTTATGAAATATCTCTGGATCAGTTCCTATGGACTGGAGGGTAGCTAATGTAACCCCACTTTTTAAAAAAGGAGGGTGAGAGAAAACAGGAAATTATAGACCGGTCACCCTGACATCGGTGGTGGGGAAAATGTTGGAATCAATTATTAAAGATGTAATAGCAGTGCATTTGGAAAGCAGTGACAGGATCGATCCAAGTCAGCATGGATTTATGAAAGGGAAATCATGCTTGACAAATCTTCTAGAATTTCTTGAGGATGTAACTAGTAGAGTGGACAAGGGGGAGCCAGTGGCTTTTGACAAGGTCCCACATAAGAAATTAGTGTGCAAAATTAAAGCACATGGTATTGGGGGTAATGTATTGACGTGGATAGAGAACTGGTTGGCAGACAAGAAGCAAAGAGTAGGAATAAATGGGTCCTTTTCAGAATGGCAGGCAGTGACTAGTGGGGTACCACAAGGTTCAGTGCTGGGACCCCAGCTATTTACAATATACATTAATGATTTAGACGAAGGAATTGAATGTAATATCTCCAGGTTTGCAGATGACACTAAGCTGGGTGGCAGTGTGAGCTGCGAGGAGGATGCTAAGAGGCTGCAGGGTGAGTTGGACAGGTTGGGTGCGTGGGCAAATGCATGGCAGATGTGGTATAATGTAGATAAATGTGAGGTTATCCACTTTGGTGGTAAAAACAGAGAGGCAGATTATTATCTGAATGGTGACAGATTAGTAAAAGGGGAGATGTAATGGGACCTGGGTGTCATGGTGCATCAGTCATTGAAAGTTGGCATGCAGGTACAGCAGGCGGCGAAGAAGGCAAATGGCATGTTGGCCTTCATAGCGAGAGGATTTGAGTATAGGAGCAGGGAGATCTTACTACAATTGTACAGGGCCTTGGTGAGGCCACACCTTGAATATTGTGTACAGATTTGGTCTCCTAATCTGAGGAAGGACATTCTTGCTATTGAGGGAGTGCAGTGAAGGTTCACCAGACTGATGCCCAGGATGACAGGACTGACATATGAAGAAAGACTGGATCGACTAGGCTTATATTCAATGGAATTTAGAAGAATGAGAGGGGATCTCATAGAAACATAAAATTCTGACGGGATTGGACAGGTTAGATGCAGGAAGAATGTTCCAGATGTTGGGGAAGTCCAGAACCAGGGGTCACAGTCTAAGGATAAGGGGTAAGCCATTTAGGACCGAGATGAGGAGAAACTCTTTCACTCAGAAAGTTGTGAGCATATGGAATTCTCTACCACAGAAAGTTGTTGAGGCCAGTTTGTTAGATATATTCAAAAGGGAGTTAGATGTGGCCCTTATGGCTAAAGGGATCAAGAGGTATGGAGAGAAAGTGGGAATAGGGTACTGAAATGCATGATCAGCCATGATCATATTGAATGATGGTGCAGGCTTGAAGGTCCGAATGGCCTACTCCTGCACCTATTTTCTATGTTTCTATCTCCGTAAATGTCTGCCATGGCTTATCAACCATCTTAGACTTTAATCTATTTTCCTAGTCCTTTAGCCAACTCTGCCTTCATACCTTTGTAATCTCCTTTATTTAAGATCAGGACACTGGTTTGAGACCCAACTTTCTCACCCTCCAACTGAATTTGAAATTCAACCATGCTATGATCACTCTTTCCTAGAGGTTCCTTTACTATGAGATTATTTATTAGTCCTGTCTCATTACACAGGACCAGACTTAAGATAGCCTGTTTCCTGGTTGGATCCACAATGTACTGTTCTACGAAACCATCCCAGATACATTCTATGAACTCTTCCTCAAAGCTACCTTGGTCAATTTGATTTGACCAATCACGATAAAGATTACAATCACCTGTGATTATTGCCGTAACTTTCTTACAGGCCTCCATTATTTCTTGATTTATACTCTGTCCAAAAGTGTAGCTACTGTTAGGGGACTATAGATTATGCCCACCAATGATTATTTCTTATCTCCACCCAGATTGATTCTGCATCTTAATCCTCTGAGGCAATATTATTTTTCACTACTGCACTGATCTCATCCTTTATTAACCGAGCTACCACACCTCCTTTTCCTTTCTGTCTATCCTTCTGAATTGTAAAATACTTCTGAATATTCAGTTCCCAACCTTGGTCACCTTGCAACCACTTCTCTGTAATGGCTATCAGATCATAACTATTTATATCTATTTGTGCTGTCAACTCATCTATCTTGTTACGAATGCTGTATGCTTGTCTTTGTACTATTTTTCCCTGCTTTGACCCCACTTTCTGATACACCCTGGCTATCATTTCCCCCATTGCTACCCTGCTCTATTGCCTTCTCCTTTTTCTTTGACTTTTTAAATTTCCGCTCATCTGAACCCTCCACCACACTATTTAGTTTAATCAGTGCATCTGTGGAGAGAACAGACAAGTTAATATTCCAGGTGTAACTCTTTACTTTGGCAAAAGATTACACTCGAAATGTTAACTTGTCTCTTCTTTCCACATATGCTGATTGACCTGAGAGAGTCGAGTTTGATTGTGATGCCTCTGTAGTCAAATAGCTTGCCATACTCCGTCTCAAGATTCATACATGAATAATGGCCGCTCGAACAAGGTATCTGAGGGCAACCAGTACCCTGGGAAGCGTACAAGGTAATAAGTCAGTATTTTCTAGCGAGGAGGTGGAGGGGCAGGGGGGGCAAGGAAATCAACAATAATCTTTTTTGTTACAAGGCAAGTTTTAAGTTTGAGCGCTTGAAAAGCACCAAGAAAAACAGCAGCAAAAATTAACTTTGGATAATTTAGCCTTCCACTTCCTCTTACAAATACCACCCCTGGTCTGCTCCTAATCATTTGTTTGCTCTTTCTCTTTTTGTTGAAGGTTATGGGGTCCCAGGGTAATCTGGCAGCAGAGGTCGAGCAACAGACACGTCAGAAGATCCAGGCGATGCAAGCCAATCACCACCGCAACAAGGAGAAGGTCCTTCGCCAACTGCTGACACTCGTGTGCGATATCAAGCCTGAAATTCACCAGAATTATCGCGTGAACATGTAGGCAAGCATCAAATTGGATGGTCCACTCCTGCACCATCACTGGGGCCTCACCGACAATGGGCTACCCGCTCGTCAAAGAAATCAAACTCCTTTTGGACTAAGTCGTAATCGACTAGAGCAGTACTTCACCTGTTAGTCCTATACCCATTGTATGTTATAAATTATTGTGTCCCTCCCAGTTATTCCATGGTAACAGTTCAGAATACGTGAAGTTGTGTAAAATATGCTACATGTAGAGAGCATTGATATAAAAAGCACTTGTCATCGCTGTTAGATCCAACATTCCAAAACTAGAAGTTCATTCAGTTCCTTATGTCCAAGGACTCTAGAGAATTATGAAAGATTGTTGCTAAATTGCAGGAATTTTTCCTCATTTCTTGCAGAGAAATTGCAGATATGGATTCTCCAGTGCTAAATAACATTGTTACATTATTCTTAAATTGTTTATTAATCACCCTCTTCTCGGAGAGCCACTCTCCATTCCCTCACCTGTATTTCAGGCCGTAACTCTTCTCTCTCATTCCCCCATTTCCTGCAGGATCCATTCTTCCCTGTCCCAGTTCCCCTCTTCCCTTTTTCCTGGTTTTCATTGCAACTTTCCTCCTTGATGGATGGCCCTAAGTTACCCTCCCTTCTGATTTTCCCTTCTCCCCGGTGGCATAGCTGAAGTTAGTAACTTAGCATGTGAAGTATTGCAGATGCCAAACCATCTAGTACCATTCTCTGGTGCAGTATGCTGGCGTTCCAGTCAGCTATGGTATACCCGCCATATAAACTGGTTCTAATAACTACTTAACATGAAAGGTATTTCAGGATTTAAACCATGGATACTAGTGCACGTTAAACTCCATAAATAACAATGTAAGCGCAGGTGATCAGAGTAATTCATTTCTGCCTCAAGCCACAAATAACAAGGAATCCCCACATTTGTCTAGAATTCATTCCTGACATTCATATTTCATAAAATATGTACTTACAAGATACTCTTTTTTCCACCAGCTTGGGCCTCTATCATATTTAGTTTGAGCTGGCTACCCAGGATGTCTACAATGAAAACAGTCAACATCAATATTAAAGCAACATAATTGGCATGTACTTTATGTAAGAACAAATATTACATTTTCATAAAATGGAAGAAAATAAAATGCTTTTGTATACAACGGGGCGGGGGGAATTTCGCTAAGAGGCGGGAATGGGGCGGTAAGGCTTTGCCGCCCGGGGGCAGGAGGCGTGGCCAACCCATCTGGAATTGCCCCCCCGGGTTTCTGCCGTGCCCCATATTTCCGCCCCGCCTGGCATGTGGACCCATTGTCGGCCGCGCGCCGACCCCTTACCGACTGCCGGCAACCCCTTTTTTGCCCTGCAGGGGAAATTGCCCCGCAGGAGCACGGACGGCGCCAGTCAGTGCCACTGACAGCTTCAAGAGTCAGGAAGCTGCCGGTGGCTGGACGGTGCAGCTGCCCTTAAAGGGGAGGGCGCAGCGCTGTGGCCGCCATTTTGTTTTAATTGTCGGTTGACTCCTGAATCGACAATGGTGGCCGCTGGTTCGGCCGGGCCACTGGCCCAGCTGAAACCCTCCCTGGTGACCCAGTGGGCTCGACGTAGGCCGCGCAGCATCCCTCGCCTTTAAGTGAAGGGGAGGGACATTGCGACGCGTCAACTCATTCGGCGGTGATGGACACCGTCCCACTCCATGCTCAATTCTTCCCCTACATCGTCTCAAACAGTGCTGCAAAGCACTGGGAGGCGGTGTCAGAGTTAAAGAGACAAATTTTCCGGCACTTCCCCTGACTCCCTCTGGGCAGAAAATTTTCAGATTATTCAAATTGCCTTCCCCAATTTCCCGCTGAGGATAATTTCGGCCCCAACATGTTTTAAAGGAAGAAGATGGTATGATAAATCGATACTAAAAACTTGATTATTACATATTTAATCAGCAGTTTCATTACTAACACAGAGAACAGCAAATGATTGGCATTGAATTCAAAGTTGTAACAAAGTTGATGATACCATGAACTATAAGAACATACTAAATTTCATTTAAATTCCAAGGGTGCATTATATCCTTAAACATGCAAGGGTCATGTTTTTTTCCTATATGATGGATTGTCCTATGAGGAGAGATTGAGTTGACAAGGCCTATATTGCCTACAGTTGAGAAGAATGAAAGGTGATCTCATTGAAACGTATAAAATCTTAAGGGACTTGACAAGGTAGATGCAGGGAGGATGTTTCCCCTGGTTGGGGAGTCTAGAACCAGCGTCACAGTCTCAGAATAAGTGGTCGACCATTTAGGACTGAGACGAGGAGAAATTTCTTCACTCAAAGGGTTGTGAATCTTTGGAATCCAGAGGCTGTGGATGCTCAGTCGTTGAGCATATTCAAGACAGACATCGATAGATTTTTGGGAACCAAGGGATATAGGGATAATGCAGGAAGGTGGAGTTGAGATAGAAGATCAGCCATGATCTCATTGAATGGCGGAGCAGGCTTGAAGAGCCAAATGGCCCGCTCCTGTTCCTAGTTTTTAATGGTATAGTCTTCTATTGCTTTCCACCAATAAACATTCATTTTTGACACTGACATCATAGCAGCTATTACTATTTCCCTCACACAATTAACTGCTACAGTTATAGCTCTTGAATTTTGCAGTGTGGCTTAACACCTTGTGGCCGGAAGAACTTTTTTTTTTAAAGAACTAGATTAGTTTTGCTGGACCAGTGAAAATAATAAGCTCCCTATCACTGCGTTTCTTGTAAGTAATGGCACATTAATGGTTTTGCAGTTACAGTGTTACTTTGTGAAACTTACAATATTACAGCAATGCTTTACACGCGAGATGTTCTTTTAACAGTTCTTTCGTCGCATAACGATGCCAATGTGAAATCGATTTCCACGTAGTGTGGATGCCGTCGCAGTCATTTTGGTGTGCATATGGAGAATATTGTATTTGGTAATGTGCAAGGTGTTGATCTGTGGGGCTCTTGGTATGCCAATTACTGTGAATAAACATAAGTGGATGCCAATTATTTGGGTGGTTCGTAAATGTACAGCTGCTTTGGAATGCGTTACGGAAACTGTTTATAATTGCATCCTGTTTTGGAAAGCGACCTTGCACTGCTCTGCCCCAGGATGTAATTTGTCAAGAACCTCCCCGCCCGCCACCCCATGCCAAGGCTGAGGGCCAGCAGTCATAAGGTTCGCGAAGCTGGGCCTCAGTATAACTATTGTTATACTGAGGCCCAGTATAACTAGGACAATAGTTATACTGAGGTCCTTGGTAGTTATAGGACAATAGTTAGACTGAGGCCCTTGATAGAGCAGGCTTAATGAGCAGAATGGGAGTTTCTCATGTTCTTATATTAATACCTGTAATTACACCAACTATAGCTCTGCTATTACCACACAGCATCTCCATTATTCAAATAAAGATTCCCACAGGCTTGACCATAAAACGAGACCTTAGGGGGACAAATTCAACTTATTGGCTTGGCCTGTTTTGTCCTGGTAAATTTTGTGCTGTGCTCTGTCCCACCCAATCTGTATCGGAAGTGCGCCAGAGACAATGGGGCCGAAATTCAGCCTCCAGATAAAACCTGTTACCGCTGGAAAGCGGCAGCCACGCGGTGGTGTCGAATAGCCGCCGATTTTCTGTCGAATGACCGCCGCTCGCGAAATTCTCCTCAGTGGTTTTTCCAGCAATCCCCACATTCGCCCTGCTGCTGCCGAACCCTCCTAAGTGCTTCATCAAAGCGCGCACCGCCAATCTCTTGCTCCGCAAGGAAAATTCATTTTAAAAAATCCCGTGGCTGCCGCGCGGTGCCCCCAGTTTTTTCTGTTGGTGCACTGTGTTTGCAGCGTGTGCAAAATGCCGGTATGGCCGCCATTAAAGGGAAGGGCATAATGCTGCAGCCGCCATTTAATTTTTTTTGTTGGCCGACTCCAAGGCCAGCCCGGCAATTATACCCCCGGGTTCGGCCGGGCCATCATCAGGCAGCCTGGCATCCCTTCTTAGATGCCAGTCCGCTGGCCCAACCGAAACCCTGGTGGCCCAGTGGACCTAACTAAAATAATCGCAGAGCTCGCAGCGGCCCTTCCTTTTAAGTGAAGGGGAGAAACATGGTTACGTGCCAGTGTGATGACATCTGTAGCGCTACGCTAATGACTGACAGCGGCGGACACGGCGCCAGCCCCCACTTCCGTCCTGCTTATGACCTGTTATGTTCAGAATAAATCAGCAGGACTATATCGCAAGCTCAAACTGTTGTGACCTTGGTCTCTTTATTCAGACTCCAGAGTGAGAAAGCAGCATGGTGAATCACCTTTTATACCTGCTTGCCCCAGGGTGCTCAGGTGACCCTTAGGTCTCCCACAGGGGTGCCCCTTAGTGGCAAGTCTTACATTTTGGTAAGGTTTACATATATACATAACATCACTCTTCCCCCAAAGTCTTATGTGCAGTTATTTGCAAGTTGAGGCAAAATGGTACCCCGCATCCCCGGGTCGATCGCCTGGGTTCAAGTCCTGACAGGGTGGGTTCATCCTTGTGGTTGATGGCGAGGTTGATAGTGTTAGTGGGTTGCTGGGGGCCAGGTCCTTTCACAGTGGTTCCTGGTTATCTGTAGTTCGCAATTTGGTCTCGTCCAAATGCTTTAGTCCGGTATATGGTTTCACAATCAAACGCTCTGTTTTCATCACATACATTGCATTCCCCCCGCCTTGGCTGATGCAGTGCTAGCAGCCTAACTGGGGCCCTGAATATGGTCTACATCACTTATTCTGATGTCGCTTGGAGGTGCCGTGTGATCATGGTGCATTCTCTGCTGATGGCATGCGGAAGGGTCGGTTCTGAGTGATTCTGTCTGGTGACTGCGTAACACCCAGGATAGCCGGGTCTGTAGGGAGTCTACCGTGACACGTGTGGTGCTAGGTTTAGTGATTTGGGCTGCCAGCTCCGGGCTATTGTCGCTGATCCTGAGGTTTAGCAAGCCCAGGATGGCCGCAATGGCCTTGATACTTTTGGTAGGCGGGAGGCCTAGTGGTCCCCGTGGACCTTGGGCCGTAGTATGGGGGCCCCGGACTACCGACTGTGTGTAGCCGCCCTGCCTTACTTTGCAACGTTGGGGTGCGTCTTTCTCTGCGATGGATAGTGTTATGTCTTGAATAAAGAATCTGACCAGAGACTGTAAGTTCAAAATAATGTGTGACCGTAGTTCTTTATTATAGGTCTCCAGAGTGCCTCTCCAGCCTATGAGGCCTCCTTATGTACAGGTGCTCCCAAGGGATTGTGGGATCCTTTGGGACACCAGGGGATGAGCCCTCTGGTGGTTAAACAAGATATTTACAGGTTTACATATATAACAACACTCCCCCCTCCCCCCGCCACCAATGTCAATAGTGTAACTACAATGTGAGTCGATCTGGGGCCTTCCTTTCCCTGGTTGATCGTCTCAGTGCAAATGCTGGTTTTGGTGAGTCGTTTGTTGGGCCTTCGCTGGGCTGCTGTGCAGCTGGCCTTGCTGGGCTGCTAGGGGTGGTGAGTCGTGCTGGGCAGGTGATAGGTTCTGCTTTGTGGTCAACCGCTGGGTCGGTTGCCACTTGTGTGTGTGTTGGGGGGGTTGAAAAAGGTAGAGTCTATTGTGGGTTGTACTGTATTGTCCGTGAATCTGAGTTTGATTTGGTCCAAGTGTTTTCTGCAGGTGAGTCCATTTGAAAGTTTGACCAGAAACACCCTACTCCACTCTTTGGCCACGACAGTGCCGGGAAGCCACTTGGTACCTTGTCCATAATTCATCACAAATACAGGATCATTAATCTCGATTTCGCATGACACATTTGCACGATCATGATATGTATTCTGTTGAAGCCGCCTGCTCGCTACCTGTTCGTGTAGATCAGGGTGGACTAACGAGAGCCTTGTCTTAAGTGCCCTTTTCAGGAGCAGTTCAGTGGAAAGAACCCCAGTGAGCAAGTGGGGTCTTGTGCGGTAACTAAGCAGGACTCGGGATAGGCGAGTCTGCAGTGAGCCTTCAGTTACCCTCTTCAAGCTCTGCTTGATTGTTTGCACTGCTCGCTCTGCATGACCATTGGATGCTGGTTTAAACGGGGTAGATGTGACATGTTTGATCCCATTCCGGGTCATGAACTCTTTGAACTCGGCACTGGTAACGCACAGTCCATTGTCACTCACAAGGACATCAGGCAGGCCGTGCGCGGCAAACATGGCCCGCAGGCTTTCAATGGTGGCAGTGGACGTGTTTGCCGACATTATCTCACATTCAATCCATTTGGAGTACGTATCTACAACCACAAGGAACATTTTTCCCAAGAATGGGCCTGCATAGTCGACATGGATCCTGGACCACGCTTTGGAGGGCCAGGACCATAAACTTAGTGGTGCCTCCTTGGGTGCATTGCTTAACTGTGAACATGTTACATTTGTGCACACAGGACTGTAAGGCTGCCTCGATACTGGGCCACCACACGTGGGATCTGGCTATCGCTTTCATCATTACAATGCCTGGGTGGGTACTGTGGAGGTCACTAATGAAAGTATCCCTGCCCTTTTTTGGCACTACTACCCAATTACCCCATAGGAGGCAGTCTGCCTGTCTGGACATTTCATCTCTGCGCCGCTGGTACGGCTTTATTTCTTCCTGCATCTCTAACGGGACACTAGACCAACTCCCGTGGAGCACACAGTTTTTTACAAAGAACAGTAAGGGGTCCTGGCTCGTCCAGGTTCTAATCTGTTGGGCGGTAACAGGTGATTGCTCACTCTCCAATGCTTCCATGACCATAACTAAATCTGCAGGCTGTGCCATTTCCACCCCTGTGATGGGCAATGGCAGCCTACTGAGAGCCTGGCCTGTGGCGGATCGCGTAGTTGTATGCGGACAACGTGAGCGCCCATCTCTGGATGTGGGCCGATGCATTCGTATTTATCCCCTTACTTTCAGAAACGAGGGATATAAGTGGCTTATGGTCGGTTTCCAATTCAAATTTGAGCCCAAACAGATATTGATGCATTTTCTTTACCCCATCAACACATGCTAACGCTTCTTTTTCGATCATGCTGTAGGCCCTCTCAGCCTTAGACAGACTTCTGGATGCATAAGCAACCAGTTGCAATTTCCCAGATTCATTAGCTTGTTGCAATACACCATATGACAACGCATCACATGCTCGTACCAAACTCTTACATGGATCGTACAACACAAGCAATTTGTTTGAGCATAACGGTTTCCTAGCTTTCTCAAAGGCATTTTCTTGGCTTTTCCCCCATACCCATTCATCTCCTTTATGCAATAAAGAGTGCAGTGATTCTAACAGTTTGCTAAGACCCGGTAAGAAGTTACCAAAGTAGTTCAGGAGTCCTAGAAACGACCGCAACTTCGTCACGTCCTGCAGTCTCGGTGCGTTCTTGATTGCCTCCGTCGTTGAATCGGTGGGCCTGATGCCGTCCGCCGCGAATCTTCTCCCCAGGAACTCCACTTCAGGCGCCAGGAAAATGCATTTGAGCATTTTAACCTGAGCCCCACACGATTAAGCCGACTAAGAACCTCCTCCAGGTTCTGCAGGTGCTTGACGGTGCCCCGAACTGTAACCAAGATGTCATCCTGGAAGACCATGGTGGGACCAACTTCAGCAAGCTTTCCATGTTCCTCTGGAATATCCCCGCAGCTGATCGAATCCCAAATCGGCATCTGTTGTAAATGAAGAGACTTTTGTGCATGTTGATGCAGGTGAGGCCCTTCGATGATTCCTCCAGCTCCTGCGTCATGTAGGCTGAGGTCAAGTCCAGCTTCGTGAAAGTTTTTCCTCCCGCCAGCATCGCAAATAGGTCGTCTGCGGGTATTGATCTTGCAGGAAGAAACGATTGATAGTTACTTTGTAATATGATAGGTCCAAGTCAGCATGGATTTGTGAAAAGGAAATCATGCTTGACAAATCTTCTGGAATTTTTTGAGGATGTTTCCAGTAGAGTGGACAAGGGAGAACCAGTTGATGTGGTATATTTGGACTTTCAGAAGGCTTTCGACAAGGTCCCACACAAGAAATTAATGTGCAAAGTTAATGCACATGGGATTGGGGGTAGTGTGCTGACATGGATTGAGAACTGGTTGTCAGACAGGAAGCAAAGAGTAGGAGTAAATGGGGACTTTTCCGAATGGCAGGCAGTGACTAGTGGGGTACCGCAAGGTTCTGTGCTGGGGCCCCAGCTGTTTACACTGTACATTAATGATTTAGACGAGGGGATTAAATGTAGTATCTCCAAATTTGCGGATGACACTAAGTTGGGTGGCAGTGTGAGCTGCGAGGAGGATGCTATGAGGCTGCAGAGCGACTTGGATAGGTTAGGTGAGTGGGCAAATGCATGGCAGATGAAGTATAATGTGGATAAATGTGAGGTTATCCACTTTGGTGGTAAAAACAGAGAGACAGACTATTATCTGAATGGTGACAGATTAGGAAAAGGGGAGGTGCAAAGAGACCTGGGTGTCATGGTACATCAGTCATTGAAGGTTGGCATGCAGGTTCAGCAGGCGGTTAAGAAAGCAAATGGCATGTTGGCCTTCATAGCGAGGGGATTTGAGTACAGGGGCAGGGAGGTGTTGCTACAATTGTACAGGGCCTTGGTGAGGCCACACCTGGAGTATTGTGTACAGTTTTGGTCTCCTAACCTGAGGAAGGACATTCTTGCTATTGAGGGAGTGCAGCGAAGGTTCACCAGACTGATTCCCGGGATGGCGGGACTGACCTATCAAGAAAGACTGGATCAACTGGGCTTGTATTCACTGGAGTTCAGAAGAATGAGAGGGGACCTCATAGAAACGTTTAAAATTCTGACGGGGTTAGATAGGTTAGATGTAGGAAGAATGTTCGCAATGTTGGGGAAGTCCAGAACCAGGGGACACAGTCTAAGGATAAGGGGGAAGCCATTTAGGACTGAGATGAGGAGGAATTTCTTCACCCAGAGAGTGGTGAACCTGTGGAATTCTCTACCACAGAAAGTTGTTGAGGCCAATTCACTAAATATATTCAAAAAGGAGTTAGATGAAGTCGTTACTACTAGGGGAATCAAGGGGTATGGTGAGAAAGCAGGAATGGGGTACTGAAGTTGCATGTTCAGCCATGAACTCATTGAATGGCGGTGCAGGCTCGAAGGGCCGAATGGCCTACTCCTGCACCTATTTTCTATGTTTCGAAGTAATCACCACAGATTCTGATGGTACCGTCTTCCTTGAGAACTGGAACAATCGGACTGGCCCACTCGTTGAATTTGATCGGCGAAATGATGCCCTCGTTGCAGCCGGTTCAGCTCGATCTCCACCCTCTCTCTCATCATGTACGGTACCGCTCTCGCCTTGTGATGGATGGGTCGTGCCCCCGGAATTAAGTGGAGCTGCACTTTTGCTCCTTGGAACTCCCCGATGTCCGGTTCGAACAGCGAGGGCAACTTGTTTAGGACCTGGGCACATGAAGTGTCGTCGATGGACAAAAGTGCTTGGACGTCGTCCCAGTTCTAGCGTATCTTTCCCAGTCAGCTCCTGCCGAACAGCGTGGGGCCATCGCCTGGTACCACCCAGAGTGGTAAATTGTGCACCACTCCATCGTCGGAGACCTTTACGGTAGCACTGCCGATTATGGGAATCAGTTCCTTTGTGTACGAATGGAAGTCAGGACTGGCCTTGAGGCCTTGCTGCACCACAATTTATTGAAAGTCTTTTTGCTCATTATGGACTGGCTCGTGCCCGTGTCCAGCTCCATTGACACCGGGAGTCCATTTAATTCAACATTCTGCATTATCGGGGGATACTTTGTGGTAAATGTGTGCACCCCATATACCTTTGCCTCCTCAGTCTGAGGCTCTGGTTCATCATGATCCACCGTGGACCTGTCCTCCTCTGCAACATGGTGGTTTGCAGGATTAGCAGGGTTTGCAGCTCGCCTGCACATACGTTGGAGGTGTCCCATTGTTCCACAGCCCTTGCAAACGTATCCTTCAAAGCAGCACGAATGGAAACGATGATCACCTCCACAGCGCCAACAAGGTGTTCATGGCCTTGCATTCACCACCCTTGATGGTGGACTCTGAGACATCTGCAGACATGCAGCTGCAGGCATATGAGTCCTGCCCTGTACGTTACGATGCGAAAACAACATTACTTTGTTCACAGTACTTGCAGCAGCACTCGTGTGTTGAGAAATTTGTTTGGTATTGTCACTGGTGGCGATGAACGCCTGGGCTATCGCTATGGCTTTACTCAAGGTCGTGGTCTCTACAGTCAAAAGTTTGCGAATTATTACTTCATGGCCAATGCCAAGTACAAAGAAGTCACTGAGCATGTGCTTCAAGTGTCCTTCAAATTTGCAATGTCCTGCAAGGCGCCTTAGCTCGACGATGTAGTTCACCACTTCCTGGCCTTCAGACCTCTTGTACGTGTAGAACCGGTACCTCGCCATCAGAAAGCTTTCCTTCGGGTTTAGATGCTCCCGGATCAGTGTGCAGAAATCATTGTACGACTTCTCTGTGGGTTTCACTGGAGCGAGCAGATTTTTCATGAGGCCATATGTTAGTGCTCCACAAACAGTGAGGAGGATCGCCCTTCGTTTGGCAGCGTTTGCTTCTCCTTCCAGCTCGTTGGCCACGAAGTATTGGTCGAGTCGCTCCACGAAGGCTTCCCAATCATCTTCCTCCGAAAATTTCTCCAGGATGCCCGCGGTTCTCTGCATTGTTGTGGTGGGGTTCGTCATCTGTATCTTGTTGCCAGTTGCTATGTCTTGAATAAAGAATCTGATCAGATAATGTAAGCTCAAAATAACGTGTGACCATAGTCCTTTATTACAGGTCTCCAGAGTGCTTCTCTAGCCTGTGAGGACCCCTTATGTACAGGTGCTCCCAAGGGATTGTGGGATCCCTTGTGGACACCTGTACATAAGGAGACCTCACTCTGGTGGTTAAACAAGGTATTTACAGGTTTACATATATAACAGATAGGTTGCTACATCCCGTCTTGCAGTTCACCTTTGGCAGGTGGTAACATGGGATCCTGGCTGGTCCAAGTCATAAGCTGGGAGGCTGTTACGGTTGATCCCTCACTTTCTAGCACTTCCACAACCGCGAGTGGGTCTGCAGGCTGTGCTGTTTCCACCCTGGTGGTGGGCAACGGTAGCCTACTGAGGGCATTAGTGCCGTTCTCAGTGCCTGGCCCGTGGCGGATCATGTTACAGTGCACAGACAGTGTTAGACATTCTCGAAACAACGCATCGATAATGGTGCCTCTGCTCTCCTAAACTTGTGGAATGAGCATCTTGTCTGACTCGAACACATATCGGGACACTCTTTGGTACGTCTCTTTAGTCCCGTGAATACAGGTTACTCCTTTGTTTAACTTATTGGATGCATGTTCAATCGTTTGGGGCTCGCCCATTACTTTTGCTTGCTGCACAACACTCCCGACCCCGTGCAGTAACATCCCACTTGCTACGAATACTTTGTTAGATACATATACAACTGGTTGAGGTTCGCCCGCTACTTTGGCTTGCTGTACAACATTGGCACATTTACAGAATAAACATTTGAAACTTTTAAAAACAATTCCCCGAAATGATGCACTTAACGCGCGTCCCATGGGCCTTAAAAAAACATGCATTTTTTTGGTGTACAATGTTATCGTTTAAAATTTTGAAACAAAAACACCCTCTTACTTTGAGCAATACAATACAAAACAAGCTTTTTTGATCACAAATAGACAAGTACCATAACACAAATGATAACACATCACTTGTTACAAGTACTTTGTCAGATACATATATGGCCGGTTGATGTTCGCCTGCTACTTTGGCTTGTTGTAAGGTACCCCCAACCCCATATAATGGTATATCATTGGGCGCGAAAGAATGCTCACAAGGGTTACATAGTGCACACAATTTATTGGAGCATAGTGGGTTCCTGGCCTTCTCACCGGCCACCCCTTTACCTTTGCCTCAAACCCAGTCATCTTCCTTGCTGGGCAACACATCTCTCCATTCCGTTGCAGAGACCTCCCGTGGTCTGGATGCTCTCTCGTCCTGTGGTCTGGACGCACTTTCGTCCTGTGGTCTGGATGCCTTCTCGTCTCGTGGTCTGGACGCACTCTCGTCCCATGGTCTGGACGCACCTTTCATCCGTGTCCGTAATGCCAACTGCCGTGATCTTCCTCCCCAGGTATTTTGCCTCTGGCGTCGGGATCATTTCTATCTCAGTGCTGTTTGTGGGAGCTTGCTGAGTGCAGATTTGTTGTTGTGTTTCCTACATGACAAGAGTGACTGTAAAAGTACTTCATTGGTTGTAAAGCACTTTGGGTCATCCTGATGTTGTGAAAGATGCTATAGAAATGCAAATTCTTTGATTTTTGTACAATGCAGTGCCATCCTGGTCTTCTGTTCCCATTTCATCCAGAATTTTAACAGAAAACCTTTTTTTTTCTTTTGGGTGTCATAGAAATTTATGGCACAGGAGGAGGCCGTTCGGCTCATCATGTCTGCTCCAATCGAAAAAGAGCTATCCAGCTTTGCAATGATGCTTAGATACCAGGCCCTGGACATTCCTCCTTCCCCTCTCTTTGACCTGACCCCATCTCTCCTTGCAATCTCACGCTTTGGGGTGTTTATACTGTGCTCTTTGACCTTCTCCCCTCTGACCCCAAAGGATCAGTCCTCAGCCAAGGCCTCAACTTCAACACCTGCCCTCCCCAGGAATGAATTAAAAAAAGACTGGGTTGTGGGCATCACTGGTAAATGCCAGCATTTATTGCACATCCTTAATTGCCCTTGAGAAGGTGGTGGTAAGCCGCCTTCTTTAACCACTGCAGACCTTGTGGTGAAGGTTCTAGCATAGTGCTGTTAGGGAGGGAATTCCAAGATTTTGACCCAGCCATGATGAAGGAATGGAGATATATTTCCAAGTCAGGATGTATGTGATTTAGAGGAGAACTTGCAGGTTGTTAGATCTCTTAATTTCAAATGAAATACGAACTCCGATGGTAGTTTTAACTTTTTAATCTTGGCAGAGAGTAACAAACTTCTTGGCTTCAAGCCAGGTCTTTGTTCTTACTGAGACACATGGTCAAAATGGCTGTATTTTATACCTGGATCAATTTACAGAAAAGAACTTGCCTTCTTTGACCTTATTGGCTCACTACCCAAGGTCCGAAAATGTCAAGTTGATTGATGAGTTAATGCAACATGCCGAACTGCATGTAGCAGCCTTGACTTGGGGGTCTGTGAATTTTCACAGTCTGTCTAAATGAGCCTGTTTGAATACTCTATCACAGGTGATGGTGTTCCCATGCGCCTGCTGCCCTCGTCGTTCTAGGTGGTAGAAGTCGCGCATATGGGAAGTGTTGTCAAAGAAGCCTTGGCAAGTTGCTGCATTGCATCTTGTAGATGGTACACACTGCAACCACGGTGTGCCGGTGATGGAGGGACTGAATGTTTAAGGTGGTGGAAGGGGTGCCAATCAAATGGGCTGCTTTGTTCTGGATGGTGATGAGCCTCTTGAGTGTTGTTGGAGCTGCACTCATCCAGGCAAGTGGAGAGTATCCATCCCATTCCTGACTTGTGCCTTGTAGGTTGTGGAAAGGATTTAGGGAGTCAGGAGGTGAGACTCTCGTCGCTGAATACCCAGCCTCTGACCTGCTCTTGTAGCCACAGTGTTTATGTGGCTGGTCCAGTTCAATTTCTGGTCAATGGTGACCCCCCCAGGATGTTGATGGTGGGGAGTTCGACGATGGTAATTCCGTTGAATGTCAAGGGGCGGTGGATAGACTCTCGCTTGTTGGAGATGGTCATCGCCTGTCACTTGTGTGGCGCGAATGTTACTTGCCACTTATCAGCCCAAGCTTGAATGTCGTCCAGGTCTTGCTGCATGTGGGCACGGACTGCTTCATTATCCGAGGAGTTGCGGACGGAGCTGAATATTGTACAGTCATCAGCGAACATAGAAAATAGGTGCAGGAGTAGGCCATTCGACCCTTCGAGCCTGCACCACCATTCAATAAGATCATGGCTGATCATTCACCTCAGTACCCTTTTCCTGCTTTCTCTCCATACCGCTTGATCCCTTTAGCCGCAAGGGCCACATCTAACTCCCTCTTGAATATATCCAACGAACTGGCCTCAACAACTCTCTGCGGCAGGGAATTCCACAGGTTAACAACTCTCTGAGTGAAGAAGTTTCTCCTCATCTCGGTCCTAAATGGCCTATCCCTTATCCTTAGACTATGTCCCCTGTTCTGGACTTACCCAACTTCGGGAACATTCTTCCCGCATCTAACTTGTCCAGTCCCGTCAGAATTTTATATGTTTCTATGAGATCCCCTCTCATCCTTCTAAACTCCAGTGAATACAGGCTCATTTGATCCAGTCTCTCCTCATATGTCATCAGTCTGGTGAACCTTCGCTGCACTCCCTCAATAGCAAGAATGTCCTTCCTCAGATCCCCACTTCTGACATTATCATGGAGGGAGGGACATTGTTGAAGCAGTTGAAGATGGTTGGACCTTGGATTCTGCCCTGAGGAACTCCTGCAGCAATGTCCTGGGGCTGTGATGATTGATCTCCAACCACCACAACCATCTTCCTTTGTGCTAGGTATGACTCCATCCTCAATTAATGATCATGCCCACACTTCTGTTGAAAGGTCGTGGTCCTGAGACTATAACTATATTTCTTCCTCCACCTTCTGAGTGTTTTCTGGCATTTTCTGTTTTCCATTTCAAATTTCCCCCCCACTCCCTCACCCTGAGCCTCGCGCGCGCAAAAACCGTTGCTGACGGTTGGCCGGTCGGGCCCCGCCTCCTCCGCCTTGACTGACATCCGCTGAGACCAACCAGCTTTCGCGGCGAGCTGTCGTTCACGGAGGGATCCCCGCCCTCCCCAGCAAATCAGGGCGCCCGCGGCCACGCCCCCTCGGCCCGGCTCAGCCGCTCTTTCTCTTTGATCCGAGTCGGACCACGCCCGGCGCACTCGACGTCAGCCGATTGACGCGGCGGCAAACCAATCGAGTGCCGGCTCGGCCCGTCAATCCACCGCGGTGTCGCCTTCACCTGGGACAGACGCACCAATAGCGGGCGTCGGTGACGGCGGTGGGGGGGCGGGGTTTGTTGCGATGTTAATGCGGAGCGTTGGTGGTTCAGTTGTGGAGGGGGGAGGGGAGGAGAGGAGAGGAAGGAAGGACCTAGAAAGAGTTTGAGTGAAAATTCGAGGAAATGGTCTGATGAAAGGGGGTAAGTGTTCATTTAAGGCTGGTTTTAACGATGGGGAAGGGTGGATAAGAGCAGTCTTTAGGTGGAAGGTGCGACCTGCATTGATAACCGTTGCCAGGAACTCAGGGTGATGCAAGGTACAACAGGCACCACTCATTTGCTGGGTTCCACTAATAATACCATGGTTCAAGGAATTCAGGAATTTGATGCTGTCTCTGTGAGAAAGAACTTGTATTCTTACAGCATCTTTCATGACCTCAGTTCGTCCCAAAAGCGCTTTACAGCCAATGAAGTACTTATTGAAATGTAGCCACTGTTGTAATGTGGGGAAACGTGGCAGCCAATTTGTGCACAGCAAGCTCTCACAAACAGCAATGAGATAATGACCAGATCATCTGTTTTACTGATCAGGCAGCATCTGTGGAGAGAGAAACCGAGTTAACGTTTTGGGTCGATGACCTTTCGTTCGAGTCTTCAACCTGAAACGTTAACTCGGTTTCTCTCTCCACAAATACTGCCTGACCCGCTGAGATTTCCAGCATTTTCTGTTTTTATTTCAGATTCCAGCATCTGCAGTATTTTGTTTTTGTCTTTCTGTTTTACTGATGTTGGTTTATGGATAAATATTGGCCAGGGCACCGAGGAGAACTCCCCCTGCTCTTCGAAATGGTGCCGTGGGATCTTTTACGCCCATCCGAGAGGCCAGATGGCAGCTCGGTTCGATGTCGCATGTGAAAGATGGCCCCTCCAACAGTGCAGTGCTCTCTCAGTACTAGATTTGAATGCCTGGAGTGGGACTTGAACCTACAACCTTCTGACCTGAAGGTGAGAGTGCTACCCACTGAGCCACACGGGACACCACCTGGCTGTGGCCAAAGCTGCCAGGATCGTGCAAAATCCCAGGTGTGAGATTCTCAGTCACGAGCCAACACGTCCTACCTCGCCTGAGGGTATGTTGCCTCAGGGGTCACAGTCTCAGGATACTGGGTAGGAAATTTAGGACCAAGATGAGAATTTTTTTCACTCAGAGGGTATTGAACCTGTGGAATTCTCTACCACAGAAGGCTGTGGAGGCCAAGTAACTGAATATATTTAAGAGGGCGATAGATTTCTAGAAACAAAAGGCATCAAGGGGTGTGGGGAAAATGCGGGAATATGGTGTTGAGATAGAGGATCAGCCATGACTTGAATGGCCGACTACTGCTCCTATTTGATATGTTTCTATGATCGTCGGGTCACCAACCCTCCAGGGTTGTCCTGGAGTCTCCAGGAATTACGAGCAACATCTGGGAGGGAAAAAAATCATGGGTGCATTTAAAAAAAAAACAATTGTGTGGTATTGTTTTAATTTTGCTCATTGGCTGTCGAAATATTGGAGATGGAGGGGACAAACTTCTATTTGACTGGGTGGTCATGTGATGGAACCGCAAGGAATATGTCAAAGCAGTGTTGGCAAAATCTTCGTGGCATGGTTGTGGCCACTCGATCACTGATTTTGTCAAAGGCCTGACTGTGATGCTGCATCTGGCAGCGATGGGGAGCAGCATGCTGACAGCGGAAGCTCAGTGAGTCATGCTCCATGGGCCTGATTGAGCAAGTGCTTGGAACTCCACCTCGCTCAACTTCACAATGAGCGTTGGTGAAAATGTACAAATAGCTTGCGTTGCTAAAATAAAACTGACGCTGCTCCCTTCAGTGCTATGTGAAGCCCCGTTAAAATATTCATCCCTCTTACCTGTTGTCCCTCCTTTTCTATCTCATAGCATCTTGCAGCTCCATCATGCCTGTGCCAGCTCTTTGGTAGAGCTATTCAATTAGTCCCACTCTCCCTGCTCTTTCCCCTGTAGATCTGCAATTTTTTCCTTTCAAGTACTTCTCCAGTTCCAATTTGAAAGTTACTATTGAATCTGCCCTTCAGGCAGTGCATTCCAAATCATTCTTACTGCATAAAAAACAAAATCTCCTCTCTCCTCTGGTTCTTTTGCCAATTATCTTAAATTGGTGTCCTCTGGCTACATATCCTCCTGCCAATGTGAACAGTTTCTCCCTATCTAATTATCTAAACCCTTCATAATTCCCTCTTGTACTCACCTTTTTGCTTCTTACCATTCCTCTTATTTTTTTCTCTCTCTCTTTCTCCCCCCCCCCCCCACCCCCGGCCCCCTTTGTCTTATTCTCTTTCTCATGCCTATGTTTTCACGACAGTTGGCTACGGAATTTGTGGTTTGCCTTTAGTTCCATTGCTGGGAAGAAAGGGCTAGCCCAGTAATGATTGAGACAAGCGCGCATAGTTCTTCTTCAAGAGAGAGATCATGAACATGATATTGTTATTTCATGTTTCAGATTCCGCCTGGTTTGGAAGCTCCAATCAATCATTAACCTTTTTAGAGAGGAGTGAAATGAGCCCTCTAATCATATATTTAATAGAATGTTACCTTTTACCTGTTTTGCAGAGCAAGACATTTGGTTGAGTTCTGCATGCTTAACCAGATCAAGTGGAGCAAACCATTTTTTCAGTGTGTTATGTATATAAAATATAATTTGGTGTTGAATTTATCCTGCACATGACATAAGGGAGACATAGTTAAGTCAGAAATACCATAGGGAGAAATGAGTTAGACAGTCCACATGCCCCTCAAAGGAATAAATTGAAATTACAGGCCATTCAGCCCATGTTGGTCTTTATCCTCCACATGAGTTGGACTCCTAATGCCACGTTCCTGCCCTGTTCCCATATTCCTGCATTCCCCTTTCCTTTAACCACTGAACTAACCTATTCTTAAAAGCTGACATAGTCAGGGAATCAGGGATATTAAGGGGATCAAGCGATATGAGGATAGTGAAGAAAGATGTAGTTGAGGTCGAAGATCAGCCATGATCTTATTGGGCAGTTGGACAAAACAGGCGACAGTGAAAAGGCAGCCCCTTTTACACCCCACCCAATACTTTCTGTTGACATAAATAGAAATTGCCAGGACTAGAAAATGTTAACTATGAGGAAAGACTGGATAAGCTGGGGTTGTTTTCCTTGGAACAGAGGAGGCTGAGGGGAGATTTAATTGAAGTGTATAAAATTAGATAGAGTGGATAGGAAGGACCTATTTCCCTTAGCACAGGGGTCAATAACCAGGCATTTAAAATAGTTGGTAGGCGGATTAGCGGAGAGATGAGGAAACATTTCTTCATCCAGAGAGTGGTGGGGGTCTGGAACTCACTGCCTGAAAGGGTGGTAGAGGCAGAAACCCTCATCACATTTAAAAGGTACTTGGATGTGCATTTAAAGTGCCGTAACCTATAGGGCTACGGACCAAGAGCTGGAAGGTGGGATTAGTCTGGGTAACTCTCAACCAGCACGGACACGATGGGCCGAATGGCCTCCTGTGTCGTAATTTTCTGTGAAGATAGGGTGGGATGTAATTCGGGCAGCTGATTTGCTGTCACCCATTTTGTCATACTGTCCCAGATCAATTTCACACCCCGTTGAATTCAAGGATTCCCTGTTGATGGAGCACGCAGTGCTCACTGGTACGCACGCAGCCTTCCACGAGAGGTGGGCGCCGGAGGGATGAGAGTGCATCATCACTCCTGGCAACCAAATTTTAATTTGATTTGTTTAATATTGATTTATAGTTTTACTAAAATAGTTATATACTAAATACTTGCATTTCAAAGTAATGCATTGTTTGCTTGGGGTGGGGGGGCGGATTTGACAGTGTTCCTGCTCCTCATTGGTGTCCACTGATCACTGCAAAAAGTATGCATGTGAATACTGCGCGGGAGCAGGTTGGAGCTCAGCTGTAATGGCTTGCACTGTTAAATAGCAAGAGCCCGATTTTAGAAGCATTAGTGGGAGGGAAGAGTGCACGTGAGCCCCAAGGCGGGTGGAGCACCCGGACAGTTCAGAATGTGGCGGTCCAAGGCCTTGTTTAAATATAAGTTTCCGCAGTCACGCACGACACCCGACCAGATTCACTGCCTGGGTGTGCAGGAGTGGAAATTTATCAGCAGGAGTCCGCAGCCGTGGACCCATGGGGACTGCCAGTAAATGCAAATGTTGAAGGCGATTTTGGGGGGGGCGGGGCAGGGCAGGGTGAGGTGGACCTAGTTTGGGGAGGCACAGCAACTCCACGTGGGGCCTAGGGGTGGGGGAAGCACTTCTGCTCCTCCTGGCCCACAAGAAGTTCTGATTAAAGTAATTTTAAAAGATTTACCATGGCCTCTTCTGGCCAGTCGGTTCCTCCTGCCGTAGTTCTGCTGCTGGGCTACAGATAGTGTGGGATTCCACCCCATCCCCTGACTTAAAGTGGAGTTGAGGCCACGATCAGATCAGCCATGATCTTATTAAATGGCAGAGCAGGCTCGAGGGGCCTATTTCTTATGTTCTTGTGTTACGTCATGCCGTTGATGACATCATCAGGCCGTCACTTTTGAGTGTTAAGTAGGCCCCCGGCTGTCTTTAGTGGTAGCCTGATTCTCCATCGTAAAAATTACAGTGGCTGGGATCACAGTGGCTTGGAGCTCAGAGCATTAAGCTCCAAATGTTAAGCCCTCCCACGTGCCATTCTTGCTGGGTGAGGGGTTAAAATACCAGACTGAAGGTCACTGGCACGCATACTGTCCAATCTTTGGCCAATTGCATGAAGTACCGGAACTGCTGGTGCTTGGGGAATCCTGCACCGGTTTGATTGTGCCTTCAAGCGAGGGGGCTAAAGAAGAAGGAAAACTGGGAAAAAGGAATCGGTTGGGAGCCTTTCACTGAGGCTTTGCATCTCCACCTTGCGCCTTAATCTTACCAAATGAAAGAAAGACTTGCATTTATATAACACCTTTCATGACCACCAGACATCCCAAAGCATTTTGCAGACAATGAAATACCTTTTGAAGTCATTACTTTTGTAATGTAGGAAACATGGCAGCCAATTTGAGTACAGCGAGCTCCCACAAACAGAAATGTGTCAATGACCAAATAATCTGTTTTAGTGATGTTGGTTGAGGGATAAATATTGGTCAGGACACCGGGAACAATCTTCAAAATCTTGCTGTGGGATCTTTTACGTCCACCTGAGGGGGCAGACGGGGCCTCGGTCTAACATCTCATCCAAAAAAACGGCACCTCTGACAGTGCAGCACTCCCTCAACACTGCACTGGGTGTATCAGCCTAGATTTTTGTGCTCCAGTCTCTGGAATGGGACTTGGACCCACAACCTTCTATCATTTGTATGTTTAAATGAAGTTACAAAGTAAGTTCCTGTTACCAAGTTCATAATCCAAGGTTTCGAAGTGAAACAAGAATTGAGCTTCCATGTAACAAAGTGACATTTTTTTTCCCCTCCATGGTTACAATTCTGAGAAACATGTTCAGTTTGAAGACAGATTAACAGTGTTCTGAATTGAACACTTTGTGGCCACTGACGTTTCTGTTTCATTTCCACTTACGAGTTATTGGCTCCTTTTCAAAATGTTGTAACGTTTTTCTTTTTAAACTCTGCAGTACAACATGCTGACTATACCAATTTAATTAAGGGACTGTTTTGCTCAGAAAGACAAATATAGTCATCAATAAATCCGCTAAGTAAGGAATTCAGGAGAAACTTCTTTATCCAGAGAGTGCTGAGAATGTGAAACTCATTACCACGTGGTTGAGGTGAATAGCACAGATGCAGTTAAGGGGAAGCTGGATAAACATAGGAGGGAGAAAGGAACAGAAAGTTATACTGATAGGATGAGAGGAGCCTAGTGTGGAGCACAAACTCCAGCACAGAAGGGTTGGGCTAAACAGTCTTTTCCTGTGCTGTAAATTTCTATGTCTTAATGATGGTGGAGCCCAGCACGCAAGTGAACAGACAAGGCTGAATCGTTTACAACCATCTTCAGCCAGAAGTGCCGAGTAGATGATCCATATCGGCCTCCTCCTGAGGTGCCCACTATCATAGAAGCCAGTTTTAAGCCTATTCGATTCACTCCATGTGATATCAAGAAACGGCTGAGCGCACTGGGTACAGCAAAGGCTATGGGCCCTGACAACATTCTGGCTGTTGTGCTGAAGACTTGTGCTCTAGAACTAGCTGTGCAGTGATACAGTACACGACAATGTGGAAAACTGCCCAGGTATGTCCTGTCCACAAAAAGCAGCACAAATCCAATCCAGCCAATTACCACCCCATCAGTCTACTCTTAATCATCAGCAAAGTGAAGTAAGATGCCATCGACTGTGCTATCAAATGGCATTTACTCACCAATAACCTGCTCGTTGATGCCCAGTTTGCATTCCTCCAGGGCTACTCTGCTCCAAACATCCATTATAGCCTTGGTCCAAACATGGACAAAAGAGCTGAATTCCAAAGGTGAGGTGAGAGTGACTGCCCTTGACATCAAGGCAGCATTTGACTGAGTGTGGCATCAAGGCGTCCTAGTAAAATAGAAGTCAGTGGGAACTCTACACTGACTGGAGTCAAACCTCGCACAAAGGAAGATGGTTGTGATGGTTGGAGATCAATTATCACAGCCCCAGAACATCACTGCAGTGTCCGAGGCCCAACTATCTTCAGCTGCTTCATCAATGACCTTCCCTCCATCTTCACTGAAGTTCACTGATGATCGCAGTGTTCAATTCCATTCGCAACTTCTCAGATAATGGAGCAGTCCATGCCTGCACACAGTAAGACCTGGATCACATTCAGGCATGGGCTGATTAGAAACACAGAAACATAGAAAATAGGTGCAAGAGTAGGCCATTTGGCCCTTCGAGCCTGCACCGCCATTCAATAAGATCATGGCTGATCATTCCTTCAGTACCCCTTTCCTGCTTTCTCTCCATACCCATTGATCCCCTTAACTGTAAGGGCCATATCTAACTCCCTCTTGAATACATCCAGTGAACGGGCATCAACAACTCTCTGCGGCAGGGAATTCCACAGGTTAACAACTCTGAGTGAAGTAGTTTCTCCTCATCTCAGTCCTAAAGGGCCGACTCCTTAACCTAAGAGTATGTCCCCTGGTTCTGGACTTCCCCAACATTGGGAACGTTCTTCCCGCATATATCCTCTCCAATCCCGTCATAATCTTATATGTTTCTATGAGATCCCCTCTCATCCTTCTAAACTCCAGTGAATAAAGGCCCAGTTGATCCAGTCTCTCCTCATATGACAGCCCAGCCATCCCTGGAATCAGTCTGGTGAACCTTCGCTGCACTCCCTCAATAACAAGAACATCCTTCCTCAGACTAGGAGACCAAAACTGAACACAATATTCCAGGTGAGGCCTCACTAAGGCCCTGTACAACTGCATTAAGACCTCTCTGCTTCTATATTCAAATCCCCTAGCTATGAAGGCCAACATACCATTTGCCTTCTTTACCGCTTGCTGTACCTGCGTGCCCACTTTCAGTGACTGATGAACCATGACACCCAGGTCTCGTTGCACCTCCCCTTTTCTGAGTCTGCTGCCATTCAGATAATAGTCTACCTTCGTGTTTTTTCCCCCAAAATGGATAACCTCACATTTATCCACATTATATTGCATCTGCCATGTATTTGCCCACTCATCTAACCTGCAGCCTCTTAGCGTCCTCCTCACAGCTCACACCATCACCCAGCTTAGTGACATTCGCAAACTTGGAGATATTACACTCTATTCCTTCATCTAAATCGTTAATGTACATTGTAAAGAGCTGGGGTCCCAGCACTGAGCCCTGCGGCACTCCACTAGTCACTGCCTGCCATGAACTCATTGAATGGCGGTGCAGGCTCGAAGGGCCGAATGGCCTACTCCTGCACCTATTTCCTATGTTTCTATTCTGAAAAGGACCCGTTTATCCCAACTCTCTGCTTCCTGTCTGCCAACCAGTTCCCTATCCACGTCAGTATATTACCCCCAATACCATGTGCTTTGATTTTACACACCAATCTCTTATGCGGGACCTTGTCAAAAGCATTTTGAAAGTCCCGATACACCACATCCACAGGTTCTCCCTTGTCCACTCTGCTAGTTACATCCTCAAAAAATTCCAGAAGATTCGTCAAGCATGATTTCACTTTCATAAATCCATGCTGATTTGGTCTGATCCTGTCGTTGCTTTCCAAATGCGCTGCTATTTCATCCTTAATGATTGATTCCAACATTTTCCCCACTACTGATGTCAGTCGAACTGGTCTATAATTACCCATTTTATCTCCCTCCTTTTTTAAAAAGTGGTGTTACATTAGCTACCCTCCAGTCCATAGCAACTGATCCATATCGATAGACTGTTGGAAAATGATCACCAATGCATCCACTATTAGTGGCAAGTAACACTTGCGCCACACAAGTGCCAGGCAGTGACCATCTCCAACAACCTCCTCTTGATATTCAACGGCATTACCATTGCTGAATCTCCCACCATCAACATCCTGGAGGTCACTATTGACCAGAAACTTAACTGGACCAGCCACATAAATACTGTGGCTATCAGAGCAATCAGAGGCTGGGTATTCTGTGGTGAGTGACTCGCCTCCTGTCTCCCCAAATCCTTTCCACCATCTACAAGGCACAAGTCAGGAGAATAATGGAATACTCTCCACTTGCCTGGATGAGTGCCGCTCCAATAACACTCAAGAAGCTCAACACCATCCAGAAAAAAGCAGCCCGCTTGATTGGCACCCCATCCATCAGGTTAACCAGATTTATAAAATTATTTTTCAGAACCTATCATGGTGGGTTTTGAACCGTGGGGGCCGTTAGTCTTGTATCATAGGGCCCAAGTTTCGGCTGGAGTTGCTCCTATTTTTTTGGAGCAACTTGTTTAGTTTGGAGTATCTTAGAAATCGCAATTCTCGGCATTTAGCTTGTTCCAGTTCTAGTGAGTTAGTTTAGTTTCGTTTTGGTTCAGTTTTTGTTTCAAAAGGGGTCGTTACCAGTCACTTACGCCTGTTTTGCAAGTTTAGGCAGCGAAAAGTTACTCCAAAGTAACTTAGAACGGAGTAAGTGTCGACTTTTGTACACTCAAAAACCTTGCGTACACTTTAGAATTAGGCGCAGGTAAGCCAGAGATTGGGAGGGGGGGAGGGGGGAGGGGGAAGGGAAGTTGGGGGATTTTAAAAGGTGTTAAACACTTCACTTTTACCATTAAAAATCTGTCTGTCTATCAAGTTTCTACTCACCTACTGCAACACCTATCTGTTCGGGAGCACCGTGAGCCTGCCGAAAAGCTAGTTGGGTGAGCCCCGCTGCCAAGGAGGTGTTTGGGTGGGGCACGCCACTGGGGAGTAGTTCAGGCGGGCCCCGCCGCCGAAGAGCTGCTGGTCGGGCGGAGCTCACCACTGGGGAGTAGTTCAGACGGGCCCCACTGCCAAAGAGCTGCTGGTTGGGCGGGCCCCGCCACTGAAGAGGTAAGGGCAGTGGCGACGAAGCAAGGGATGGTGAGACAAGAGGCCACTTGGCTTGGGATAGGGACGGCGAACATCGCGACATCCCTTCGGCTACGGCTAAGGTCGCCCGAGACAGGACGTGCTGGGAGGGCCCGGAGCTACTGCATACGTGTGCAGCTGCCAGCACTCTTACTCTATTTGGCGCAGGGCTGTAGCTCCCCCCCCCCCCCCCCTCCCCGCTGTTGTGCTGCGCCGCGCTGATTGCTGAACAGGCCTGCTGCACTCGGAGAATCGCAAGGTAAGTTTTTGGCACGCTTTTCATTCTACTAAATAGGCAGGTCTCGCGGAGGTGTGCCGTTCTAGCGGATATCGGAAACTTGGGCCCATAGGCTACCGTACCCTTAAATTGTAGAATTGGAATGCTAGTTATTAATTCAGAACATGATGTCAGTGTTAAGTGAGTCTGGATGTTCTGAGTACAATTGTAACTCATGGTGTTTTCACACTTTTCAATTCCTAAAGTTTTAAACTCAAATCAAGAGTTTCATTTCACTCTTTTTGTCAGGGGGAAAAACATGCACTCATCTGAGGTTACCAGCCTCCTGTTTGAGGTCTGGCCCATTTGAAAACATTCCTTAGCATAGAGAAGGTTACATTCCTTAGAGTAGAGAAGGTTAAGGATGTGCTCAAAATTATGAGAGCTTTTGATAGAGTAATTCGGGAGAAACTGTTCCCACTGGCAGGGGGCTCAGTAACCAGAGGACTCAGATTTGAGGTAATTATTCAAAAGAACCAGACGGGAGATGAGCAGAAATATTTTTACAGAGCCAGTTGTTGTGAATTGAATGCAGTGAGTTGAACACACTGCCTGAAAGGGCAGTGGAAGCAGATCCAATAGTAACTTTCAAAAGGAAATTGGATAAATACTTGAAAAGAAAAGTTTGCGGGGCTATGAGTAAAGAGTAGGTGAGTGGGACTACTTGAATAGCTCTTTCAAAGAGTCGGAAGAGGCACGACAGGCCGAATGGCTTCTTTCTGTGCTGTAAGATTCTATGATTCTATTTCCCTGAAGTTGAACAGACCCAGGGTCATGGCTCAATGGTGAATTCACTGAAAGACGCAATTGGAAGAATGAATAAAATAGTACACAATTGTAAAGCGAATTCCACCAGGACGTCAACAACCGACTGACCCATGGTTGCAAACTGTGAGGACCCTCGCTAGGTGTAACTGTTTGTCAGTTAGTTGTGTACGCCCGTGCCTCCAGTTTCTTAAAGTGCATAGACTGGCAGTGTAGTTAACCATTCTTTTGTCTGAATAGCTGGGGCTGAGGGCAGTGAAAACATCCAAAATAGTCACTGTTGTAATGAAGGAATCATAGAATGATGAAGAAAGCATCCATTCGGTCCATCGTGCCAGTGTCGAACGAGCTATCCAATCAGTCACTCCCCCGCACCTTTCCCCACAATCCTGTAAAAGAAGAATGAAACCATTCTCATTTCTTGGATCCAGCTGCACTCTCAGGTTCTGACCGACCAGGTTATTTATGGGGTGAATGGAATAATGAGCAGGATTTTCCTGCAGATGGGCTCTGTTAGCTTTTGTCTATGGTACAAACCGAGAACGCTGCTCTCTCCAAATGTTCATTTGCTAGGTGCACTGTGCAGCTGGTGAGTTTCAGGAACAGCAGTGGTCATTATCCCAGTCCACCATCAATGCCTTTGGAAGGGCAGTCTGAGCAGTAAGTCTCAGCTATTTTTCAACCAACATAGCAGGCCGCCTGGATTGTTGTTGACATTTTAAAATTCTCATTCTTGTTTTCAAATCCCTCCATGGCCTTGCTCCTCCCTCTTTCTGTAACCTTCTCCAGTCCTAAAACCCTCTGAGGTCTCTGCACTCCTCCAATTTTGGCCTCTTGTTCATCTCTGATTTTCATCGCTCCATCATCGGTGGCAGTGCCTTCAGTTGTTAGGCCTTAAGCTCTGGAACTCCCTTCCTAAACCTCTCCCTCTCTACCTCTCTCTCCTCCTTTAAGATGCTCCTTTTCAAAGGTGTCGCCTTTTGGATGAGACGTTAAATCGAGGCCCTGTCTGCGCTCTTGGGTGGACATAAAAGATCCCATGGCACTATTTCGACGAAGAGCAGGGTAGTTATCTCCGGTGTCACGACCAATATTTATCCCTCAATCAACATAACAAAAACAGATTATCTGATTATCACATTGCTGCTTGTAGGAGCTTGCTGTGTGCAAAATTGGCTGCCGCATTTCCCATATTACAATAGGTGACTACACTCCAAAAGTACTTCATTGGCTGCAAAAAGCTTTGAGATGTCCGGTGGTCATGAAAGGCGGTACAAAAATACCTTTTTAAAACCTACCTCTTTGACCAAGCTTTTGGTCACCTGCCTTAATATCTCCTTATGTGGCTCAGTGTCAAATTTTGTTCAATAAGGCTCCCGTGAAACACCTTGGGATGTGTTACTACGCTAAAGGCGCTATATAAATGCAAGTTGTTGTTGCAAAGCTGACCAGCTCAGCAAAGCTCTTGGATCGAATGCGCTGTAAATCGGGGAATAAAAAATGCTAAGGCCTAGATAACACCAGGAACGAATTTGTTTTATCAAAGACACAGCAAAGAGATAATTGAATGTTGTTTTTCTAATACGTTGTAGCTGGGGGCAGGAATCTGAAGTTCTGCAGTCGGCCTACCTTAGGTTTAAAACAAAATCACAAAACAAGTGGTGGGCGTTTTGCTTCCTATGCCTGTCGGTACAGAAGTACCTTCAGCTCGATTTTCTAAACTGAGAAACCAGTGCCCAGATTGCAGGATGTCGCTGCGTTTCAAAAGAGAAGACATGTTTATGCCAAGTAGCAGCGAATAGATGTCGCCATGGTTTTAATTGAAGGGGGGGTAAAAGGTTCCACAGTTTTCAGAAAATCGGAAAGAATGTGTCGCGAGCAGAGCCATCAACGGAGGGCAGCATATTGGTAACATTAATATTCTCAATCAGTCAACTGAATCGGGGTGTGGGCGAGGAGTGAGTGCGGACTTGATGTGTAGCAAATACCCCCTTGTATTCCACATCACCCTTGTGCACTGTAGTATTCCAAAAGTGTGGGCACAAAGTTACTGGGGCCCGTGTACATTCACAGTGCAAGTCAGCCAACAGTGGATGGATTACATTAGATTTTACACCACGGAAACAGGCCCTACGGCCCAACAGGTCTATGTCGGTGTTTATGCTCCACACGGGCCGCCTCCCACCTTACTTCAGCTTACCCCATCAGCATTTCTTTCCGAGGAACAAATAAACCGACTGGCGTTTATACAGTGCCTTTCACCTCCTCAGAACATCGCAAAATGCTTTCCAGCCAACAACGTGGTTTTGAAATGTGGTTGCTGCTGTTTTGTATATGATTAAAAATCTAGCATAGATCGCAAAGCCTTGGGGGTGAAATTGGCCAGTGGACGGGGGTCTCAGAACAGGCTATATTGCATTGGTCGCCCATTATATGCTCCGGCCCGTATTCAGGCGCAAGATATAATGGGCGGTGGATGCGATTCCGTCTGTTTTGCGTCCCCCACTCAATGTCCAATATCCACCCCACTTTTATGTCGACAAACTTTACTTCCTTTTGTCACAGTTTTTTAGTGGCCGCTTTTCTGCTGGGACTTCCCAGTGTAAATTACAACCTCGACATTTCCCGATCGTGATGTTGCTGCCTAGTCAGGAGGCTAGGTAGCTCTGCGGTGTGCGTGCTGAAGTCTCCCCCCAACTCTCTCACCCTCTTGTGTGTACATTAAAAAAACAGACTTGTAATCATCAAACGATTGTGGCAGAGCCACTGATGTTTTACTGGTCAACACAACAAGTCTCGATAAGGGAGTTGCAATTTGGTGGGGTTTGGCTCACAGAAATGCTGCTTTTATTGCAGTTATCCCACAGGTTAAGCAGTACTAGGAAACAAAAGGAACCGCTTTGCGTTGTTCAGCCTGGATTATGTTTCTATGGATAAAACAATAAAAGACATGCAGTCTTTAAATGTACCACTTCTCTAAATTTATTTTAACCTAATCCAACTTTGCTCTCTCACACCTTATTGGATGATTCTTCCTGTGTGATTAACTCCCAGCACTGACTTCCACTTTTTCAGCTACTGCAGCAGACCAGAGAAATAAGAACATAAGAACATAAGAATTAGGAACAGGAGTAGGCCATCTAGTCCCTCGAGCCTGCTCCGCCATTCAATAAGATCATGGCTGATCTGGCCGTGGACTCAGCTCCACTTACCCCGAGAGCCCCTCAATAACTACAATGAATTGAATAAAAAGAAAAGGACTTGTATTTATACAGCGCTTTGCACGACCTCCAGACATCCTAAAGTGCTTTACAGCCAATGAAGTACTTTTGAAGTTTGGTCACTGTTGTAATGTAGGAAATGCAGCAGCCCATTTGTACACAGCAAGCTCCCACAAACAGCAATATTTTAGATGTTGAGGGCATTGGTTTAATGTCTCATCCGAAAGACGGCACCTCTGACAGTTCAGCGCTCCCTTAGTACGGCACTGGAAGTGTCAGCCTAGATTTTGTGCTCAAGTCTCTGGAGTGGGACTATAGAAGACTATAGGTTTGATTGAGGTTGTTAGGATTTTAAAAGGAACTGATAGGGTAGTTGGAAAGAAACTATGGTGGGTGAGTCTAGGACGAGGGGACATAAACTTAAAATCAGAGCCAAGCCATTCAGGAGAGAAGTTAGGAAACACTTCTTCACACAAATGGTGGTAGAATTGTGACACTCTCTCCTCCCCCCCCCCCCCCCCCCCCTCAAAAAGCAATAGATATATTTTTTTAAATTGTTCCAGGATTTGGGCATCACTGGCAAGACCAGCATTTATTGCCCATCCCTAATTGCCCTTGAGAAGGTGGTAGTGAGCCACCACCTTGAACCGCTGCAGTCCGTGTGGTGAAGGTTCTTCCACAGTGCTGGTATGGAGGGAGTTCCAGGATTTTGACCCAATGAGGATGAAGGAACAGCCGATATACTTCCAAGTCAGGATGGTGTGTAACTTGGAGGTGAATTTGCAGGTGATGATGTTCCCATGTGCTTGCTGCCCATGTCCTTCTAGATGGTAGCGGTTGAGTGTTCGGGAGGTGCTGTCAAAGACGCCTTGGCGATTTTCTGCAGTGCATCTTGTAGATGCTACACATTGCAGCCACGGTCCGCCGGTGGTGGAGGGAGTGAATGTTGAAGGTGGTGGATGGGGTGCCAATCAAGCGGCTTGCTTTGTCCTGGATGGTGTCGAGCTTCTTGAGTGTTGTTGGAGCTGCACTCACCCAGGTAAGTGGAGAGTATTTCATCACACTCCTCACTTGCACCTTGTAGATGGTGGAAAGGCTTTGGGGAGTCAGGAGGTGAGACACTCGCCGCAGAATACCCAGCCTCTGACCTGCTCTTGTTGCCACAGTAGTTATGGGGCTGGCCCAGTTAAGTTTCTGGTCAATGGTGACCCCCAGGATGTTGATGGGGGATTCAGTGATGGTAATGCCATTGAATATCCTGTGGAGGTGGTTAGACTCTCGCTTGTTGGAGATGGTCATTGTCTGACACTTGTGTGGCGCGAATGTTACTTGCCACTTATCAGCCCAAGCCTGAATGTTGTCTAAGTCTTGTTGCATGAGGGCATGGACTGCTCAATTAATAATTTTAAATCTGAGCTCGATAGCTAGCCAAGGATATGGAGCCAAGGCGGGTAAATGGAGTTAAGATACAGATAAGCCATGATCTTATTGAACAGGCTCGAGGAGCTGAAAGGCCTTCACCTGTTCTTATGACAGCGCGCATCTGTTTTACAAAATGAGGCAATGAATGGTTCACTGGGCTGCAAGCTTTGCCTTTGGTGTACTTGGGAAACAGGAATTTACTTGCAATACAGTATCCTATTCCCACACGGGCCTGTGTCAACTGTACAATTGTGCTGCTAAAGCTCTTTTAGCTAAATATAAAAGAAAAAGAAAGACTTGCATTTATATAGCACCTTTCACAACCACCAGACGTCTCAAAGCGCTTTCCAGCCAATGAAATTCTTTTGGAGTACAATCACTGTTGTAATGTTGGAAACGCGTCAGCCAATTTGTGCACAGCAAGCTCCCACAAACAGCAATGTGATAATGATCAGATAATCTGTTTTTGTTATGTTGATTGAGGGATAAATATTGGCCAGGACAGCGGGGATAACTCCCCCGCTCTTCTTCGAAATAGTGCCATGGGATCTTTTTACGCCCACCTGAGAGAGCAGATGGGACCTTGGTTTAACGTCTCATCCATTCCATTCCATTCCATTCCAGTGCAGCACTCCCTCAGCACTGCACTGGAGTGTCAGCCTGGATTTATGTGCTCCAGTCTCTGGAGCGGGACATGGAAATAAATATGGAGATAAAATTCAGCTTAATAAAGCTATTAGCAATTTTGTTTTAATGCGATGGCTACACTCTCGGCAGTTTTTTTTCTCCACTGCCTCTGCAAAAGATGGGAAGCCATCGGGCACCCCTTTTGGACCTTACCCAAGTGGTCATGCTGGATTGCGATTAAGTGTGGCCACGTTTACCCACCTTAACCTGAGGATGCCGTGGCCTTTTTGATGCACCCTATTGCTCCCCTCCTGAGACAAGGTGACTCATCAGAGACTGGGGAATTGATCCTGTGGTCAGCCTGGTTCCATACGGCTCGTGGAGAAACTTGTTGGGCCACCAGCGAAACCTTCGATGCCCTTTTAATGATAAATATCCCGGCCAGACAAACCATGTTTAAAATAGATATTGCCAGCAACTGGAAACTCCAGTGTCATTATTACGTGGAGTTTATTTGGTTTGCTTACATGTCTTAATCATGCTGCTTGATATTTTTAGCCTGGACACTCATTTTTTAAACAATCAGCCCAGCTGCTGATTTGCTGCACACGGTGTCCTTTTAATACCGATCTGATAACGAAACAGTGTAGAATGTAAATTCTCAGCCTGTTGCATCTCGCCCTCCCCATTGCCAGAACCCCTTTTGGGAGGTATGTTGTTCAGGGTTTACCTCCTATATGCTTCAGAGACATGGACTATGTACAGCAGGCACCTCAAAGCACTGGAGAAGTACCACCAACGGTGCCTCTGCAAGATCCTGCAAATCCATTGACAGGATAGGCGCACTAACGCCAGTGTTCTCGCTCAGGACAACATCCCCAGCATCGAATCATTGACCATTCTCGATCAGCTCCGATGGACAGGCCACATTGTCCGCATGCCTGAAAATAGACTCCCAAAACAAGCGCTCCACTCAGTGCTCCGACACGGCAAGCGAGCCCCAGGTGGGCAGAGGAAATGTTTCAAGGACACCCTCAAAGCCTCCTTGGAAAAAGTGCAACATCCCCATCGACACCTGGGAATCCCTGGCCCAAGACTGCGCAAGGTGGAGGAGAAGCATTGGGGAAGGCGCCGAACACCTCGAATCTCTTCGCTGGGAGCACGCGGAAGCCAAGCGCAAACAGCTGAAGGAGCGCACGACAACCCAAGCACCCCGCCCACCCGTCCTCTCATCCAATGTCCCTTCAAACACCGTCTGCCCCACCTGTGACAGAGACTGTAGGTCCCAGATTGGACTCATCAGTCACCTGAGAACTCATAGGGTGGAAGGAAGCAAGTCATCCTCGACTCCGAGTCACTGCCTAAAAAGATTCGCTCCAATTTTTTTTTTGACCCACGCTTAACGTTCAGAATTCCAAGCACGGTTTTTAAAAGCCAGCTCAACAACTGCAAAGCTCAGTTTAAAGAAAATTTTGGGTCAGGGTTGCCAACTCTGGGCGTATTCCTGGACATTTCATCACATGACCTCCGACCTCGGCCAGTCAAACAGTGCTTCCATCCCCATAGTTTTATAACTAATAATCAAAAGTTCAAAGAAAATGAAGAAGACCCACAATTCTGTTAATGCCACAATGATTTTTTTAAATTGGCTGGGTTGCTTGCAGCAACATCCTGGAGACTAATCTTTAATTCCTAGAGGGCTTAACAAAATATAATTCACAGGATGTGGGCATCAGTGATCATGCCTGCATTTATTGCACATTCCTAATTGCCCTTGAGTGGCTTGCGAGGCCATTTCAGAGGGCAATTAAGAGTCAACCACGTTGCTGCGGGTCTGGAGTCATATAGAGGCCGCAGATTTCCTTCCCCGAAGGACATTAGTGAACCAGATGGGTTTTTATGACAATTTGGTAGTCTCATGGTCACCAGTATTGATACTAACTTCTTCTTCCAGATCTATCGGCTCAATTTTCCCCAGTATTTGCACTGTTTTTTTTTGGAGCAGGCTGCTTTTTCTGGCCTAACTTAAAAATCCTCAGTTTCCCCAATCAATTTGCACCAGCGTAACTCAGCGTTTTTTTTTAGGTAAGTTTTTTTTTTTCTACACCTACGCCAATTCTGGCCATTTATGGAACTTTGGCCAGCTGATAGTTACTCCATTTCTACTTAGGCCAGCGTATGTGGCCTCTCGGGGAAAAGCCTTGCGGAGAGTTGAAGAAATCGGCGCAGGTAAGTAAATCGGAGGCCATTCGGCCTGGACTGGGGCGGGAGGCGGAGCAGACTTGGACCGGCTCTCGCACTCTGGACCGGAGAGGCTCGGCGGGAGAGGGAGCAAAACTGACCGGCACGCATTCTGGGGCCACAGCGGACCAGGAAGGCACCTCACTCGGGGACCGGAGAGGGTCGCAGACAGCCAACCTGAAGGCTTGGTGCCTGGGGAGCGGGAGGGAGTGAAGGTCACTACTGCGCATGCGCGGCCATTTCAGCGATGTCAAGAACATCAATTTTTTTTCCCCGTGCATGCGTAGAAGGCCCCGCTCCTTTTTCCAGTGCAGATGCAGGCTCCACCCCCACCCCCCCCCGAGGCGACTGGCCACGCTGCGCTGCTCCAGATTACAGCACAAACATCGGGGGAAACTTCGGACAAGTTTTTCTCGCGCATTTCTTGACCTAAATAAGCGGCACAACTCTGGCAATACGTCAGAAAACGGGCTTGGGGGGGGAAATTAAGCCCATTGTAACTGAATTTAAATTCCACCACTGCTGTGGTGGGATTTGAACTCGCGTCTCCGGATTATTAGTCTAGGCCTCTGGATTAGAACAAGAACATAAGAAATAAGAGCAGGAGTAGGCCATTTGGCCCCTCGAGCCTGCTCCGTTATTTAATATCAAGACTGATCTGATCTTGGGCTCAGCTCTACTTCCCCGCCCGCTCCCCATAACCCTTAACTCCCTTGTCGTTCAGAAGTCTGTCTATCTCCACCTTAAATATATTCAATGACCCAGCCTCCACAGCTCTCTGGGGCAGAGAATTCCACAGATTTACGAACCTTTAAGAGAAGAAATTCCTTCTCATCTCCGTTCTAAAAGGGTGGCCCCTTATTCTGAAACTATGCCCTCTAGTTCTCGATTACTAGTCCAGTAACATAACCACGATGCTACCATTGGCTGCCCCGGGGAGAGGCTGGTACAGCTGCCCTCGAAATTGCGAGAGGGGTTTGTGACAAATGAAGGTGCTGTCAAGCTGAAAGGATTGAGCAGCTGAGTTTCCTGTAAGTCATGAGATCTGCACCACCCATCGGCCCTCGGCTATTAATGAGCCAAGAGGCGTGAAGCACTGGAAGAGGGAAGGAGCAGGGAGTACGGTGGAAACTTGAGACCACTGCCTGTGGCAACACAAGCTGCCAGTCACACGATTGTGGCAATCCCGAGGCAGTGGAAACTAAATCCGAAAGAACAAACAAAACACCAGCAGGTGATTGAAAGCAAAAAGTGGTGCGTCATTCAGTTTTATTTTCCTGCTCCAGTATTTTGCAGACTGTTTGTGTTTTTGTTTATGAAAAGCAATTTGCTGCAGGTTTATTGAGCCGTTAATTGGAAGTTGTACAGCACTTACTGCAAGTAGAATGTCAGTTATTACATTTAAAGTTTGTTGGTGATTGATCCCATAATATTAGTATAAATGATAGTTATGGGTAGTCAGTAAATGGGAAGCAGGACAACCTAGGAACGTGTTTGTGTGGGAGAGGGATTACTGTTTATCCCAAAAACTTTATTGTGTGTTTTTCTTTCAAAATAGAGTGGAATGAGTATATTTTCAATAATTAATACAAGGTTGACTAATTGTTTTGATGTCACCTTTGTCAAGAGATTTCAGGATGTTTAATTATTTTGAAGTTCCTGTCCATTTGCCCATTTAGAATGCCAGTGCAATTTTATAAATCTGCTATTACCATGTTGCTGCTGCAGCCACAAGTGGCTGTTTGTCGATAACAATCTTTGTGGACTATGCAAAGTGGAGATGCTGTAAATCAAACTTACATTAAAATGCTTTTAATCAACCTCCTCTATTATTGACGCAAGCACAATTAATTCAATTGTTATGTTATAACCACCCTAAAAATTATTGAATATATTTTATCATAGGTCTTCATTAAGTTGCATCTATCATGTGCCGTTAGCCTGTAGTCAAACCAGTGTGGTTTCTTAAAGGGGAAGTGCGTTGCGCAGAGTTGTAATATGTGTTCTATCTTTGTACCAGAAGGAAGTTTTACTTAAAAAGAAAACTACATTTAAAAAAAAAAATTTGAGAGCAGATTTTCTCAATATATGAAAAGATGATGTTAGAACAGCATGCGAGTCTCTGAAAGGAGGAACTCAATGAGAATTCAGGTCATCAAGACTCAATCATTCATTGTTATGTTGATTTAATTCTATCCCCCTGGAGTTTTCCATAATGTCCATTATTTGTAGCTACTTACGGAATCAACAACAACTTACATTTATATAGTGCCTTTAAAGTAGTAAACTGTCCCTAGGCACTTCACAAGGGCATTGGCAGGCAAAATTTGACAGCGAGCCACATAGGTCACTATAAAAGCTGTCAAATTGTCGTTCTAACCCCAACTGATTTACTGACTAGTGTTCTAGGGATGTAGGCAACTCCGGCAAGGCAGTATTTTTCTTGTCCATCCATATTTGCTCTCAGCATTGAGTCAACCACATGGTGTGGGACATGAGTCACGTGTAGGCCACCAGTTTGGAGCAAAGTTTCCCTTCCCTGAAAGACATCAGTTTTTATGACCCTCGGAAAGCTTTCAATAATAACAACAACAACGTGCATTCATATAGCGCCTTTAACACTGTAAAATGTTCCTAGGCGCTTCACAGGATCGAAATCAGAGAAACGTTTGACACCGACCCAAAAGAAGAAAATATTAGGGCAGGTGGCCAAATGCTTGGTCAACGAGGTAGGTTTTAAGGAGCGTCTTGCAGGAGCAGAGAGGGGTGAGGGTAGTTCTACATCTTGGGGCCTCGATGGCTAAAGGCATGGCTGCAGTGGTGAGGCAAAGGGAGTGGCGGATGGATATTTCCCTGGTGCTGGTCCACAGATGCCAAATTTTTGAGTTCACTTTGATCACTTGAACATAATAAATAGAAGCAGGAGCAGGCCATTCAGCTCCTTGAGCCTGCTCCACCATTCAATAAGATCATGGCTGATCTTCTACCTCAACTCCACTTTCCTGCACTATCCCCATATCCCTTGATTCCCTTAATATCCCAAAATCTATCGATCTCTGTCTTGAATATACTCATCGACTGAGCACCACAACCCTCTGGGATCGAGTTATGGTGGGATTTGAACTCGCGACCTCTGGCTTGACCAGTCCAGTACTATAACCACCAGGCTACCTCTGAAGAGGCCTGGTAAGCCACTCAATTGCAAACACAATTGCCAGAGAGCCGGCCGCCATCTACCACCTCAGGGCAACTGGAGAAGGGTAATTAGCAAAACCTTGTCAATGTTGCTCACGTCCCAAGAACAAATGAGAGGAAAAAATTCTGACCTGAAGAGAATGTGAACTGAATGTGAAACTAGATGGAGAAAAGAATTTGCTGATGGAATGAGATGAAGAGGTGTTTGAGGAGGCTCATGTGGATGCCGGCATAGACCAGTTGGGCTGAATGGCCTGTTTCTGTGCTGTATATTCTATGTAATAGGCTTTTCATTTTGGAATGGTTTCATTCAGTGTTTTTTTTTAATTGACAGTTCTCTGTCTGGATGCTAACGGTGGGATTGATCTGTGACGATACCAACAATGGACAATGAACACGTGAGTGCGTTTTGATCCACTCCAGCATTTGCTTTGTATGAAATGCATCCCTAGTGTCCTGGCCAATATTTATCCCTCAATCAACATAACAAAAAAAAACCAGATGATCTAGTCATTATCACATTGTTGTATGTGGGAGCTTGCTGTGCGCCAGGTGGCTGCTTGCTTTCTTTTTCTCCTTTCCTTCTTTTTCTTTTTTTTTTTCTTTCTTTCTTTAGTGGTGTATTATAAGACATCCAGGGATCCAGGTGAAGTCAACCAGTGAGATACAGGTACAGATTTTCCACTCGTACATTGAGGGGATGTGTATCAGAAGGCGAGGAAACACCTGCGGCAGGTCGGGGCCATAAAAGGCCAGCGGCCCCTGAACACTTCAGGGAGCAGCATGGGCTGGTGCAAGAGGGCGACGGCAGTGAAGAGGGTGACTGGATTGGACATCCCCAAAGTCCAGGTCGGTGATTGAAGCATGGGAAGGTACGGCAGAAGTGGCGAGAGATTGCAGCGCGATGTGACCGAGGCCCAGGAGAGGCGTGGGCCCATGGGCAGCACCCAGCCCACACTGCGATATGTGTGTGCACTAGGCCCGTGCAGCAGAGCTGGTCTCCAGTCGTCTTGGTTCACCCTTGCCACTGGACCAAGACCAAGTTCTGTCAAGCCCGTGTTATGGCTGCTGTGCAACGGCCACCACACGTTTTTTTAAAAAAAAATCCACGCACAGGCATCTTCCACCTTTCAATATGCAGTTCGGGACCTGGAATATTAGTTCCTTCATTGAAACACCTGTGAATACATCCCATTTTGGTGTGGAAGCAAGTCATCCTCGATTTGAGGGACCGCCTAAGAATAAAGTATCAGAAGATTGCTCTGATTTTTCTACCCATTAAAATGAATTGTCAGGAAATAACAGTCCAAGGTGCATGATTTCCCAATAGGAGTTCTGTCAAGCGCCAGGATTACTGAAGTGGAAAATCCCATGTGATATTTCCAGCAATGCAACAATAACATTTAAATGGAATTGCAGCACATATAGAATTGGGTTAAAGATCTGAGATAATAGCTTGGTGGTGGCAGTGCTTTTAAGCCCCAACATGGTGTGTCATGGAGTGATGGACAGATTTTGTGTTGATGCTCCCCGCACATCGAGCTCTTTATTTATATAAATGTCTCCGAGGGAGACATGACCAGGAACTTCTACTCGGGCAGAGAGAGCAACGATCGGCGCGGGAGAGTTTCCAACCTCTGGCTCGCTCCTTTTTTATTGGCTGGTATTAGTGGCATAGGTGGGCCAATGGCAGGGCTGTTTGCATTGGGTTAGGAGAGTGAAGATGAAGAGGACAATGCAATAAACAACGAGGTGTGTCAACCCTGTCGGTGATTGGAGCGTGGGCAGGTACTGCAGGAGCGGCGAGGTCGGGGCGAAGGAGCAGTGAGAGATTGTAGAAGGGCGTGATCGGGCCCAGGAGAGGCGTGAGTTCGGGGTCCAGAAGAGGCGAGGGCCCAGGGACAGCATGGGCCAGCCCACACTGCAATATGTGTGCACACTAGGTCCGTGCAGCAGAGCAGGACTCCAATCGTCTTGGTTAATCATTGCCACTGGACCAAGACCTAGCTCTGTCAAGCCCGTGTGGTGGCTGGTGTGCAACAGCCATCACACGTTAAAAAAATTCAAGCACAGGCATCTTCCACCTTTTTTAAGATTTAGTTCGGTACCTGGAATATTAAGACCATCATTGAAATACCTGTGAACTTTTTGGCGTGGAAGCAAGCCATCCTCGACTCGAGGGACTGCCTGTGAGATGATAATCTCAACCCTTGGAAGTGGTGGAGAAGGTAATGCAAGGTAGCTGAATCGATTAGCAGGTTTTTACAACAACAACCACTTGTATTTATATAGTGCCTTTAACGTACTGGAACGTCCCAAGGCGCTTCACGGGAATATTATGCGATTAAAAATTTGACACCGAGCCTCATAAGTAGAAATTAGCACAGCTTGGTCAAATAGGTAGGTTTTAAGGAATGTCTTGAAGGAGAAAAGAGAGGTAGAGAGACAGAGTGGTTTAGGCAGGGAGTTCCAGAGCATGGGGCCTAGGCATGGCCACCAATGATGAGCGATTGCAATCCGGGATGCTCAGGAGGGCAGAATTAGAGGGACGTTGGTTTAACGTCTCATCCGATAGACGGCACCTCTGACTGTGCAGCATTGCACTGGAGTGCCAGCCTAGATTCTTGTGCTCAAGTTTCTGGAGTGGGATTTGAACCCACAACCTTCTGACTCAGAGGTGAGAGTGCTACCTACTGAGCCAGGGCTGAAGAATGAAGGTGAGATGAAGTAGGCTGCGAGGAGGCTTGTGTGGGGCATAAACACCAGCATAGACCATTTGGGCTGAATGGCCTGTTTCTGTGCTGTACATTCTATGTAATCCCCATCAATTTGGAACATTTTAATCTTATTTTGGTTCTTTTTTTTAGATCACAAGCAATCATGCTTAAGTTGCACTACCGTTGACTTGTCGCCCTAAGTGTTGCTGATGGGTCTGACCTTAGAGTCTCGTACGAGGGGGACAAAGGAGCTACATCATTAGTGTCATGCATGAATCAGAAACCGAGAACTGTCTTGCCGTGCTTCATCAGTTCATAATTACCTCACAGAATGGCGCATGATGACAGTGGCCACAGCATATCGTCAGCACGAGCCTCCTTGACGTCATTTGAAGCTGTAGAGGAAACAGATGTGATTCACTGGATAAATGGTATGAAGCACACATTACTAAACAATTAGGTGATTATATGACTGAGTGCAAAAGAAATAACTTGTATTTATATAGCACCTTTTACAACCTTAGGATGCACCCCCAAAGCGCTTTACAACCAATGAAATACCTTTGTTGAAGTGCAGTCACTGTTGTAATGTCGGAAACGCAGCAGCCAATTTGTGCACAGCAAGATCCCACAAATAGCAGTGTGATAATGACCAGATGATTTTTTTTTTAGTGGGATAAATATTGGCCAGGACACTGGGGAGAATTCCCCTGCTCTTCTTCGAATTATTGCCGTGGGATCTTTTACGTTCACTCCCTACAACACCATAATCTCTGTAACACACTCCTCACTATAACGCAGTCCTCGCCAACATGGTTTAACATCATATCCAAAAGACAGCACCTCCGACAGTGCAGGGTTCCTTCAGCACTGCACTGGAAGTGTTAGTCTAGATTTTGTGCTCAAGTCTCTGGAATGAGGCTTGAACTCACGATCTTCTGACTGAGGTGAGAGCACGACCAGCACAACCATGGCTGACCCCTGATGGGAGACACAGGGATTTAATTTACTGGAAGGCCATGTCACATTTGGCCTAAATGCAACAGGTGGGAATAAAATTGCTGGGGGCGAGACCTGGCATAATCAGATCATGCCCCAATTTCTGTCCTGTATCAGTGCAGGTGTGGTCTCAGGAAGTTAGAGCAGGGACTGGCAGAAGCATTAGTGGACCAGCCCGAAGGATTGACCTAAAATAAAACACAGGTGTCCCCTGTGCTTAGTGTTTACTAAGGGTGTAAATGTGCAAATGACGTTGTTCTGTACGCCTGCTCACAAATGACTTTGAATTTCAATGGGGAGGGTGGAGGGAAGCGGTGACGACCTGGCATTATCAGATTCTGCCTCAATTTCCATCTCCACCCACGCTGAATACAGACTCGATCAGCAGGAAGGTGAAGGATGGGCCACATGGCCGCCTTCTGTGCTGTGTATCTCTTCTCTCTTCACTTTGCCCTCTCTCTGTCCTTCCCCCTTCCCCCCCCCCCCCCCCGCCCCCCACACTCTTCTTTCCCTCTCGTCTTCTCTCTCTTCCCCCAGACTTTTCCCCCTCCAGCATTGTTTTCCCGACCAGGATTCCCCTCCCACATCACTTAGCTTGTGCCGACGCCCGGCCGTTTCCCCAGGGTCCCCGGCGATGGCCTCCTACCATCAGATTTTAGCGACTTCCCGGCCAATTCTCGACGGCAGTCGGCATGTTAATGTGGCCCGGCTTAACCTACCTGTGACCAGGCAGTCCTGGGCAATCCCGGACAATCCTGCCACTCCTGGACAGTTCTCTCACTCGTTTTGTCGCGTTCTCACACGTGAGTCACACCTGAGCCCAATGTGTCTGCTTCGTATCCCTTTCCTGATAAATTAAAGTATACGAGGAACTGATTTTTGTATCTTAGATCCAAATGGACCAGGCCTCCTTAGTCGAAGTAACAGCACGAACGATTCAGAACTGTACAACGCCCCATCTGAGAGACAAGGTGAGTCTGGAAACACAATGAGGCTTTGAGAGCAAGCTGACATACTGTTTTGTTGAAGCTGTTTCACTTGGGAACAGCAGAATGAACTGATAGCTCGGTGAAGTTTATTCAACGTGTAGCGACGCCATGTGGAGCAAGACCAAAGTTCGACCCTCGGTCTGTACCGAGTCAGCTGATCTCAGCGGGCTGTCGTAAAATCACTAAGTTTAGTGTGGGGGGGGGGAAGGGGGGGGGAAATCAAACAAGAGTCCTGCTAGAAGAGGGCGTGAGTGAGGACCAGATTGGGCTTGCGTAAGAACATAAATCGGAGCAGGAGTAAGCCATTTTGCCCCTTGAGCCTGCGCCGCCATTTAATAAGATCATGGCGGATCTGATCTTGTCCTCGACTTCACTTCCCTGTTCGCTCCCCATAACCCTTAACTCCCTTGTCGGTCAAAAATCTGTCTATCTTAAATATATTCAATGACCCAGCCTCCACAGCTCTCTGGGGCAGAGAATTCCACAGATTTACAACCCTCTGAGAGAAGAAATTCCTCCTCATTTCCATTTTAAATGGACGACCTCTTATTCTGAAACTATGCCCCCTAGTTTTAGATTCCCCCACGAGGGGAAACATCCTCTGTGTATCTATCCTGTCAAGCCCCCTCAGAATCTCGGACATTTCAATAAGATCACCCCTATTCTTCTAAACTCCAATGAATATAGGCTCAACCTTTCTTCATAAGACAACCCCTTCATCTCGGGTATCAACCTCGTGAACCTTCTCTGAACTGCCTCCAATACAAGTATATCCCTCCTTCAATACGGAGACCAAAACTGTACGCAGTACTCCAGGTGTGGTCTCACCAATACCCTGTACAGTTGTAGCAGGACTTCTCTGCTTTTATACTCTAACCCCTTGCAACAAAGGCCAACATTCCATTTGCCTTCCTGATTACTTGCTGTACCTGCATACTCACTTTTTGGGTTTCATGCACAAGGACCCCCAAGTCTCTCTGTACTGCAGCATTTTGTAATCTCTCCCCATTTAAATAATAATTGGCTTGACTGTGATGCTTCCCCATAGTCTATTATTGTTGATGGTCTATCCTGCGAGAGACCATCAGCGGCAGTTCGGGCCATAAAAGGAGCGGCAGCCATGGGGCATCGTGGCGGCAAGGTACAGTGCGAGCTGGTGCAGGAGGACAACTGGATTGGACGTCAAGGTCCAGGTCGGTGATTGGAGCTTGGGCAGGTACAGCAGGAGCTGTTGGGGCGAAGGAGTGGCGAGTGATCGTGGAGCGACGTGATCGGGGCCCAGAAGAGGCGTGAGTTCGGGGCCAGAAGAGGCATGGGCCCAGGGGCAGCATGGGTCAGCCCACATTGCGAATTGTGTGCACACTAGGTCCATGCAGCAGAGTAGCTCTCCAGTCGTCTTGGTTAATCTTTGCCACTGGACCAATACTTAGCACTGTCAAACCCGTGTAGTGGCTGGTGTGCAATGGCCACCACATGTTTTTAAAAAAAAAATCCACGCACAGGCATTGTCCACCCGTCAACATGTGGTTTAGGACCTGGAATATTAGATCCTTCATTAAAACACCTGTGAACTCATCCTTTTTTGGCGTGGAAGCAAGTCATCCTCGTTTCGAGGGACTGCCTATGATGATATTGTTGAAGAATGGCTACTTGGTCGAGATGCCTTGGAGCTGGGAACCAGCAAGGAGTCAGTGACATCGGAGAGGAGGGAGGGGCAACAGTTGGAGTGAAGGGAAGTAGAGCACCAGAAATGAATTACTGCAACAATACGTTGGGGCACTTTTAACTCAAACCTGCTCATCGGGTCACCCTGCCCGATTTTACTCTCCATTGAAGTCAACAGAGAGTGATACTGGGCGGGGTGTAAAACTGGTCCCGTGTGTTTCTCACCCAGCAAGTTGGGATAAAATTACCCCATCAGATTTTTTTTTAAGTTGAAGATGGTGGCGAAAGCAACGCTGGAGTCTAGCCTAAGATGAGAAAATGAATAAGGATGCCTGAGAATTTGATGGCATTGCGAGTGCTTGATCTTGAATTGTCCACCTTAGAGTGTGGAGTGGATGTTAGGTGCTTCCCCAGTAAGTGATGGATAAATGGAAAGGTGCTCGTGCTGTGGTTATGCACTTTCCGCAACTTTACAGCACAAGCATTGGAGCCAATCCTTGAACTGGCCTTCCCCTGCCCGCCGGGTCTCGCTTAGGGCGGCGATGTCGATATCAAAGCATCTAAGTTCCCGGGCAACTATGGCGGTGCGGTGTTCCAGCCTGTCGCTTTTGGTGTTGTCCATGAGGGTCCTGACATTCCAGGTCCCGTACTTCATGTTAACAGAGTGGAAGACGACTGCCTCAAAGATTTCCCCCTGCGGGGTTAACGAACGCCTCATGACTCTTCGACTCACCCTGTCCCGGAATCAATGTGCCACAGTCATCAGTGCGTATGCCCCAACACTCGATGCATTAGATGAGTCCAAAGAGGGTTTTTACTCCAACATCGCAAAATCCCCTGTCCTGCATCCCCACAGGCGACAAACTGATCCTCCTTGGTGACTTCAATGCCAGAGTTGGCAAAGACATAGACCTCTGGGGAGGCGTGATTGGCAGAGAGGGGGTCGGGAAAACCAACTCCAGTGATGCCCTACTCCTGACAAAATGTCTAGAACATGAACGTGTCATCACCAACATCTTGTTCCGCCAGAGGGACAAATACAGGGCATCATGGCAACACCCTCGCTCCAAGCACTGGCACCTGCTCGACTATGTCATCGACCGAGCCAGGGATCGCAAGGATGTGCGAGTCACCCATGTCATGACAGGAGCTGACGACTGCTGGACGGACCACCGCCTAATCTGATCCATCATTGACATCAACATAGCCCCTAAGCGGAGGGGACAGCAGAAGCAGTGTCGCAAAAAAGTTAATGCCGGGGCGCTTAAGGACCCAGCTAAGAGAACCCTATACAGTCAGCGCCTCATGGCTAACCTGGCTTGCCTTGATGACCTCGAGACGCAGAATGCCCACAGCGCTTGGTCTGCCTCCAGACCTCCATAACGAGTGCCTGCAAAGAAACGCTCGGTCACTCAACCAGGATACACCAGGACTGGTTTGGTGAGAATGATCAGGAGAGCCAAGAGCTAATAGATCGCAAGCCTTAAAGAACAACCCAACTCGGGAGCAGCAAAACAGCATTACAGGTGGCTCAAGGCTGAGGTCCAACAAAAAACTCGGGAGCTAAAGAACAGGTGGTGGATGGAGAAAGCACAGGAGATACAGCAGCTGGCCGACAGCCATGATGTGCGAGGATTCTTCTTCGCAGTCAAGGCCACCTACGGTCTGAACACCCAACGCCCCACCCCCCGCTGCTGGCCAAGAACGGGGAGACACTAATCAAGGAGACCGAGGCAGTCGGGAACCGCTGGAAGGAGCACTTCGAAGATCCCCTCAACCGAGACTCTGCCTTTGACTCGAGTGTTCTCAACTCTATCCCGCAGCATGCTACCCGCCACCACCTCAGTGAGACCCCAACACTGCACGAGGTAGAAAAAGACATATGACAGCTTAAAAACAACAAGGCTACGGGTGCAGATGGAATCCCTGCTGAGGCACTGAAGTATGGCGGAGGGGCACTGTTGGCGCGAATACATGACCTCAACTCTCTCACCTGGAGGGAGGAAAGCATGCCGGAAGATCTCAGAGATGCAGTGATCGTGACCATCTTTAAAAAAGGGGACAAACCCGACTATGGCAACTACACAGAAATCTCCCTGCTATTAGCCACTGGAAAAGTCGTCGCTAGAGTCCTCCTCCACCGTTTTCTCCCTGTCGCCGAGGAGCTCCTCCCGGATTCGCAGTGCGGATTTCATCCCCTACGGGGCACAACAGACATGATTTTTGCAGCGCGACAGTTGCAGGAAAAAGGTAGGGAACAGCGCGAGCACCTTATACATGGCCGCCTTCGACCTTACAAAGACCTTTTTGACACTGTCAACCGCGAGGGTCTATGGAGCGTCGTCCTCCATTTCAGATGCCCCCAAAAGTTCGTCACCATCCTCCGTCTGCTCCATGACGTCATGCAGGCCGTGATTTTTACTAACCGATCCATCACAGACCCAATCCACGTTCGTGGTCAAACGGGTGTCATTGCCCTGACCCTCTTCTCAATCTTTCTTGCTGCCATGCTCCACCTCACAGTCGACAAGCTCCCTTCTGGAGTGAAACTAAACTACAGAACCAGTGGGAAACTGCTCAACCTTCGCTGCCTCCAGGCCAGGTCCAAGACCACCCCAACCTCTGTCGTCGAGCTACAGTACGCGGACGACGCCTGCGTCTGTGCACATACTGAGGCTGAACTCCAGGACATAGTCGACGTATTTACTGAGGCGTATGAAACCATGGGCCTTAGGCTAAATATAGAGGTTTATAAAAACAAATCCTTGGCTTCTTGCTGTAACATGCCTTTGATACGAGAAGCTCCTATGAAACGTTTTCTCATCAGCAAACAGTTGTAGAATATAAAAAGGAGCCGACATTGCCCCTTTTGTTAAGAGCTGTTAACAAGGCGGAAAGGAGCTACCACTCAGTCGGGGCTGAGTGGCCGACATTTAGGATGTTGCCCTCGTCCCTATTTCTAGTGGAGAAGGCTACCTTCCTGCCCCATCGGCCATGCGGCAATCCCTTACCAACCGGTGCGATCCTTTGCCACCCCGCGAGGGAAATTAGTCATAATTGGTGACACGCAAGGCACTCGTGACACCGCTCGCCTTTCGCCCTGCTCCCGACCAACTTCCGCCCCGCCCGAAACACGCACCCCCCACCCCCGCCGACACTTGGAGATGGCAAAAGAGGGCAAAATCGCTCCAATCACCGCCCCATCGATTGGGGCGGTAAATCAACGATCATTTGGAGCTGAAGTTGCCTTCCGTCCCAAACACACTCTGTCTACAGTGCACTCCTTGCTTGTGTGATAACTCAAAGACCAAAATCTCCACAATTTGCATTTCAGAATTGTACAACGGTCAGATTTTACTAGTCCTCACTTCCAGCGGTCTCTGGTGGACTCAGGGGTTCGATCTAGAGTCATGTGAGGAACATCTCGCCAGATGTGGAGTTCAGGTAACACAAGAGCACAGATCGTGCATTGTTGGCCCACTTCCCCCTTTTTAGTTCTCCAAATTATCCGCCTCGTTTTCATTTTTATTTTTATTTTTAATGACTTGCTGGCATGTGTCGTCCTGTGGATTGCGAGTATAGGATGTGCTTTGCCACACGCTTCATGACTAATGCAGGTTCACGGCGGTCAGTAAGAGCTTGGTGTCAGCAGACCCCCTGTTGACTGACGACAGTCGACAAGTGTCGACCACGAATAATCGTTTTTTTCCGACTGCAATAAGCTGAAATGAATTGCTCCTGGTATTGTCCATGGTCAGTTGATAAATATAACTCTTTGAATATTTATATCTCCAGCGACCCCTCTGCCCATCAACACCTCTATCTCTAAGATAACGATGGTGATAATTCACACAATTATTCCACAGCTCCATCAGCTGCTTCGTTACAGGCTACTATTTACATACAGTAATTCCTATTTAAATGTTTACATAGGCAGTTTCAATGTTAAATGTTGACATAAAAGCATAACCAAAATTCGCGACAGCAACTGCATAAATACATATACAGATGATAAGATGGGCTGAAATGACATAATCCAAATCATTTTGGTTGAACAAAACAGATGAAGAAAGACTTACATTTATTTACACCTTTCATGACCGCAGGGCATCCCAAAGCGTTTACAGCCAATGAAGTACTTTGGAAGTGCAGTCACCGTTCTAATGTAGGAAACACAGCAGCCAATTTGTGCAGCCAGATCCCACAAACAGTAATGTGATAATAAATATTGGCCCAGGACATCGGGAAGAATTCCCCTGCTCTTAAGAACATAAGGAATAGGGGCAGGAGTAGGCCATTCGGCCCCTCGAGCCTGCTCCGCCATTTAATAAGATCATGGCTGATCTGATCATGGGCTCAGCTCCACTTTCCTGCCCGCTCCCCATAACCCTTTATTCCCTCCTTATTGTTCAAAAAATCTGTCTATCTCCACCTTAAATATATTCAATGACCCAGCCTCCACAGCTCTCTGGGGCAGAGAATTCCACAGATTTACAACCCTCTGAGAGAAGAAATTCCTCCTCATCTCAGTTTTAAATGGGCGGCCTCTTATTCTGAGACTATGGGCCTGAAATTCAGTACCGCTGGAAAGCTGGTGCTCCCCCCACCTTTTTGGGGCCATTAGCGCCAACATTTTTTCATGGTTGGGCCACCCCATATTCAGCTCCAAAAGTGAACAAATGGGTTCCAGCGCTAATGAACCCTTCCAAAGTGGATTTTTCAGCGGTGTGGCTGTCTTAATTTGAGCGTTATCACCACTGAGAAATTCAGCATGCTGGTAAGGGTTTCTACCGAGCCAGCTGCTCCCTGACCTTTTTTTAAAGATTAAGGTTTGCAGCAAGGCCCTGAGGGGGGAAGGAGTTTGGAAGGATGGCTGGTGTAAGAGGTGCAAGGAGAGACAACAGGTTCACTGATATGGAGCTGGAGACACTGATGGATGGTGTGGAGGACAGAAGAAAAATACTGTTTCCTGATATGAGGAGGCCTGGCAGACCGCCAGTACATAATGCATGGAGGGAGACTGTAGGAGAGGTGTCAGGCACCTCCATATATGTGAGGACGCACCCTCCCAGGGTCTCTGCAGACCACTCAACAGTCTGTACCCAGCCCTTCGAGGGTGGCGATGGGTCAACGCCTCCTAGCTCTGGGGCGACGTGGATCCTTCTCCTCCTTCCTGCACCACTGCCACCTCAGGTGGTACTGCTGGCTCGACCTCCAGCGGTTGTCCCCTCATGATGGCCAGGTTGTGCAGCATGCAGCAGACCACAAGGATTATGGAGGCCCGTTGGGGAGAGTACTACAAGGTGCCTCCAGAGCGGTCCAGGCACCGGAACCTCTGCTTAAGGATGCCTATGCACTGCTCGATGATGTACCTGGTGGCACAATGAGCGTCATTGTATGTTTGCTCTGGCGCTGTACTGGGGTTCCGCAGTGGAGTGAGCAGCCAAATGTACAGGGGATATCCCTTGTCCCCAAGCAGCCAACCGCAATCCTGATTCGGGCCAGCGAAGGCGGCGGGCACACTGGTCTGGCACAGAATGAACGAATCATGGCTGCTGCCTCCCTTGCCCGCTGCCTGTCTGCACGATGCTGACGGCGACCACTTCTCTTGCGTACCACCCTGCTTCTGAGCAGGTGTACGAGGTGTCGCCCACCCAACACTCCTCCCATCCTCAGGGTGAACCCTGCCAAGCAGGTCTTTGCAGCCCACAGGACTCCACTAAAACCTGATAGTTGTACAGAAGTACAGGGGTATGTGCAAACCTCTGAGCAGCACTCGGCAGATTGAATGGAGCCAAAACAATTATGGATGCTGTAATCTTGCATAATAAAATTAATATAACTATTTCCCTACCAAAGGGCCCCGATCGCGGCAACACTCCAGCGGTGTTCCGTTCGAGCACCGACTCGAATACCTCGTGGGGGCACTGCTGGGAAAAGGCTTACTTTTTGCAGCTGAAAATCTCTGTCCTTGCTGCTTTTCAGCGGCCCGCACGCTGCAGAGCTCACCGCTGGAAACTCACCTTTACAGCGGCTTCACCGTGCAGTTTCCAGTGGAAGTGCACACCGCTCAAATCCCCACTCCTCCACCCCGAGCTGAATATGGCTCGGGGAGGGAAAATCATCTGACCACAGCAGCCCATCTCGCTTTTCTTTTCTGTCGCCCGCCCAAACTCCGCGCTAGCCGTCCCTTCGGGGACAGTGAATTTTGGCCCCTATGAGTGGAAATATCGTCTCTGCATCCACCTTGTCAAGTTCCCTCATTAGCTTATATGTTTCAAAAAGATCACCTCTCATTCTTCTGAACTCCAATGAGTAGAGGCCCAACCTGCTCAACCTATTTTCATAAGTTAACTCCCTCATCTCTGGAATCAACTTTTTCTGAACAGCCTCCAATGCAAGTATATCCTTCCTTAAATATGGAGACCAAAGCTGTACGTAGTACTCCAGGTGTGGCCTCACCAATACCCTGTGCAGTTGTAGCAGGACTTCTCTGCTTTTAGTCCGAGAGGCGGGAGTTCCTGGCGTTGGTGAGGCCTATAAAAGCTCAGCGGCAGCGAGAGGCGGCGGCAGTCCGAGAGGCGGGAGTTCCTGGCGTTGGTGAGGCCTATAAAGGCTCAGCGGCAGCGAGAGGCGGCGGCAGTCCGAGAGGCGGGAGTTCCTGGTGTTGGTGAGGCCTATAAAGGCCCAGCGGCAGCGAGAGGCGTACCTGTGCAACTGCAGCGGGGAGAGAAGGCAAAAAAGAAGTAGAAAGAAATCAAAAGGTGACATCACAGCCAAGAGGGTAAGTGATTGGCTGGTGATTGGTGAGTAGTTTTTCTTTTTTCTCTTCTATAACAGTGAGTAAACTTTAACATTGTTATTGCCAATTTAAGTGTATCTAAGGGTTAAGTCATGGCAGGAGAGCTCGGTCGGGTGTTATGCTCCTCCTGTACCATGTGGGAACTCAGGGACGACTCCAGTGTCCCTGACAACTATGTGTGCAGGAAGTGTATCCACCTCCAGCTCCTGACGGTCCGCGTTGCGGAGTTGGAGCTGAGGATGGATTCACTTTGGAGCATCCACGATGCTGAGAATGACGTGAGTATCACGTGTAGCGAGTTGGTCATACCGCAGGGAAAGGGTCCACAGCCAGATAGGGAATGGAAGACCAACAGGAAGAGCAGTGCAAGGAAGGTAGTGCAGGAGTCCCCTGTGGTCATCCCCCTGCAAAATAGATACACTGCTTTGGGTACTGTTGAGGGGGATGACTCATCAGGGGAGGGCAGCAGCAGCCAAGTTCATGGCACCGTGGCTGGCTCTGTTGCACAGGAGTGCCGGAAAAAGAGTGGGAGAGCGATAGTGATAGGGGATTCAATTGTAAGGGGAATAGATAGGCGTTTCTGCGGCCGCAACCGAGACTCCAATATGGTATGTTGCCTCCCTGGTGCAAGGGTCAAGGATGTCTCGGAGCGGGTGCAGGACATTCTAAAAAGGGAGGGCGATCAGCCAGTTGTCGTAGTGCACATTGGTACCAACAACATAGGTAAAAAAAGGGATGAGGTCCTACGAAACGAATTTAAGGAACTAGGAGCTAAATTAAAAAAGTAGGACCTCAAAAGTAGTAATCTCGGGATTGCTACCAGTGCCACGTGATAGTCAGAGTAGGAATCGCAGGATAGCGCAGATGAATATGTGGCTTGAGCAGTGGTGCAGCAGGGAGGGATTCAAATTCCTGGGGCATTGGAACCGGTTCTGGGGGAGGTGGGACCAGTACAAACTGGACGGTCTGCACCTGGGCAGGACCGGAACCAATGTCCTAGGGGGAGTGTTTGCTAGTGCTGTTGGAGAGGAGTTAAACTAATATGGCAGGGGGATGGGAACCAATGCAGGGAGACAGAGGGAAACAAAAAGGAGGCAAAAGCAAAAGACAGAAAGATGATGAGGAAAAGTGGAGAGCAGAGAAACCCAAGGCAAAGAACAAAAAGGGCCATTGTACAGCAAAATTCTAAAAGGACAAAGGGTGTTAAAAAAACAAGCCTGAAGGCTTTGTGTCTTAATGCAAGGAGTATCCGCAATAAGGTGAATGAATTAACTGTGCAAATAGATGTTAACAAATATGATGTGATTGGGATTACGGAGACGTGGCTCCAGGATGATCAGGGCTGGGAACTCAACATCCAGGGGTATTCAACATTCAGGAAAGATAGAATAAAAGGAAAAGGAGGTGGGGTAGCATTTCTGGTTAAGGAGGAAATTAAGGCAATAGTTCGGAAGGACATTAGCTTGGATGATGTGGAATCTATATGGGTAGAGCTGCACAACACCAAAGGGCAAAAAACGTTAGTGGGAGTTGTGTACAGACCTCCAAACAGTAGTAGTGATGTTGGGGAGGGCATCAAACATGAAATTAGGGGTGCGTGCAATAAAGGTGCAGCAGTTATAATGGGTGACTTTAATATGCACATAGATTGGGCTAACCAAGCTGGAAGCAATATGGTGGAGGAGGATTTCCTGGAGTGCATAAGGGATGGTTTTTTAGACCAATATGTCGAGGAACCAACGAGGGGGGAGGCCATCTTAGACTGGGTGTTGTGTAATGAGAGAGGATTAATTAGCAATCTCGTGCGAGGCCCCTTGGGGAAGAGTGACCATAATATGGTGGAATTCTGCATTAGGATGGAGAATGAAACAGTTAATTCAGAGACCATGGTCCAGAACTTAAAGAAGGCTAACTTTGAAGGTATGAGGCGTGAATTGGCTAGGATAGATTGGCGAATGATACTGAAGGGGTTGACTGTGGATGGGCAATGGTAGACATTTAGAGACCGCATGGATGAACTACAACAATTGTACATTCCTGTCTGGCGTAAAAATAAAAAAGGGAAGGTGGCTCAACCGTGGCTATCAAGGGAAATCAGGGATAGTATTAAAGCCAAGGAAGTGGCATACAAATTGGCCAGAAATAGCAGCGAACCCGGGGACTGGGAGAAATTTAAAACTCAGCAGAGGAGGACAAAGGGTTTGATTAGGGCCGGGAAAATGGAGTACGAGAAGAAGCTTGCAGGGAACATTAAGACGATTGCAAAAGTTTCTATAGATATGTAAAGAGAAAACAAACGTAGGTCCCCTGCAGTCCGAATCAGGGGAAGTCATAACGGGGAACAAAGAAATGGCGGACCAATTGAACAAGTACTTTGGTTCGGTATTCACTAAGGAGGACACAAACAACCTTCCGGATATAAAAGGGGTCGGAGGGTCTAGTAAGGAGGAGGAACTGAGGGAAATCCTTATTAGTCGGGAAATTGATGGGATTGAAGGCCGATAAATCCCCAGGGCCTGATGGACTGCATCCCAGAGTACTTAAGGAGGTGGCCTTGGAAATAGTGGATGCATTGACAGTCATTTTCCAACATTCCATTGACTCTGGATCAGTTCCTATGGAGTGGAGGGTAGCCAATGTAACCCTACTTTTTCAAAAAGGAGGGAGAGAGAAAACAGGGAATTATCGGTAGTGGGTAAAATGATGGAATCAATTATTAAGGATGTCATAGCAGTTCATTTGGAAAGAAGTGATATGATAGGTCCAAGTCAGCATGGATTTGTGAAAGGGAAATCATGCTTGACAAATCTTCTGGAATTTTTTGAGGATGTTTCCAGTAAAGTGGACAAGGGAGAACCAGTTGATGTGGTATATTTGGACTTTCGGAAGGCTTTCGACAAGGTCCCACACAAGAGATTAATGTGCAAAGTTAAAGCACATGGGATTGGGGGTAGTGTGCTGACATGGATTGAGAACTGGTTGTCAGACAGGAAGCAAAGAGTAGGAGTAAATGGGGACTTTTCAGAATGGCAGGCAGTGACTAGTGGGGTACCGCAAAGTTCTGTGCTGGGGCCCCAGCTGTTTACACTGTACATTAATGATTTAGACGAGGGGATTAAATGTAGTATCTCCAAATTTGCGGATGACACTAAGTTGGGTGGCAGTGCGAGCTGCGAGGAGGATGCTATGAGGCTGCAGAGCGACTTGGATAGGTTAGGTGAGTGGGCAAATGCATGGCAGATGAAGTATAATGTGGATAAATGTGAGGTTATCCACTTTGGTGGTAAAAACAGAGAGAGACAGACTATTATCTGAATGGTGACAGATTAGGAAAAGGGGAGGTGCAAAGAGACCTGGGTGTCATGGTACATCAGTCATTGAAGGTTGGCATGCAGGTACAGCAGGCGGTTAAGAAAGCAAATAGCATGTTGGCCTTCATAGCGAGGGGATTTGAGTACAGGGGCAGGGAGGTGTTGCTACAGTTGTGCAGGGCCTTGGTGAGGCCACACCTGGAGTATTGTGTACAGTTTTGGTCTCCTAACCTGAGGAAGGACATTCTTGCTATTGAGGGAGTGCAGCGAAGGTTTACCAGACTGATTCCTGGGATGGCGTGACTGACCTATCAAGAAAGACTGGATCAACTGGGCTTGTATTCACTGGAGTTCAGAAGAATGAGAGGGGACCTCATAGAAACGTTTAAAATTCTGAAGGGTTTAGACAGGTTAGATGCAGGAAGAATGTTCCCAATGTTGGGGAAGTCCAGAACCAGGGGACACAGTCTAAGGATAAGGGCTAAGCCATTTAGGACCGAGATGAGGAGGAATTTCTTCACCCAGAGAGTGGTGAACCTGTGGAATTCTCTACCACAGAAAGTTGTTGAGGCCAATTCACTAAATATATTCAAAAAGGAGTTAGATGAAGTCCTTACTACTAGGGGGATCAAGGGGTATGGTGAGAAAGCAGGAATGGGGTACTGAAGTTGCATGTTCAGCCATGAACTCATTGAATGGCGCTGCAGGCTAGAAGGGCCGAATGGCCTACTCCTGCACCTATTTTCTATGTTTCTATACTCTATCCCCCTTGCAATAAAGGCCAACATTCCATTTGCCTTCCTGATCACTTGCTGTACCTGCATACTGACCTTTTGTGTTTCATGCACAAGGACTCCTAGGTCCCCCTGTACTGCAGCACTTTGCAATTTTTGCTCCATTTAAATTATAATTTGCTTTTCTATTTTTTCTGCCAAAGTGGATAACCTCAAATTTTCCCACATTATACTCCATCTGACAAATGTTTGCCCACTCAGTCAGCCTGTCTATATCCCTTTGCAGATTGTGTGTGTCCTCCTCACAATTTGCTTTCCCACTCATCTTTGCATCATCAGCAAACTTGCTACATTACACTCGGTCCCTTCATCCAAGTCATTTAATATAGATTGTAAATAGTTGAAGACATAGCACCGATCCCTACGGCACCCTACTCGTCACTGTTTGCCAACCGGAACATGACCCATTTATCCCGACTTTTTGTTAGTTAGCCAATCCTCTATCCATGCTAATATATAACCCCATGTATTTTTATCTTGTGCAGTAAACCTTTTCTGTGGCACCTTATCGAATGCCTTCTGGAAATCCAAATACACCACATCTTCTTCAAAATAATACCTTGGGCTCTTTTCCGTCCACTTGAGGGGGCAGATGTGGCCTGGGCTTAACATGTCATCCCAAAGACTGGAACTCTCCCTCAGTGTTGCAATAATCTGAAGTGGCAGCCTAGATTTTGTGCAATGGGACTTGAAACCACAACCGTCAAATATCTTTAGGATCAAGCGAGTGCTTCTTTAGACTTTACGTTCCATTTAACCAGTCAAATTTTCTAGGAGCATTGCATTTCGTGAGTGCATTTATTTAATTATAAACTTGAAACTTGCATAGTATCTCAGACTGATGGGATGTGGACTGCAATTTCCTCAAAGAAGAAATTCCTGATTCCCACCATGCTTTTTTGAGGGGGTGGGGTGAGAATGGAACAGAGATTGGTTGGAGTGAGAGGGGAAACGACTAAACCAAGTTTACCAGGGAAGTGATTGGTGGATGCTCTCGGTTGCAGAAGTGGTTGATCAGCTGGCCACCTGACTGCCATGGCATGTGACATGGCAGAGGAATGAGATATAGCAAAAGATACAAGACAACTTTTAGCATTGCCCCAGTTCCTTTTTAAGCTGGTGCTCTGCAAAAGCAACATGTCAACATCATCACGTTGATTCCAAATATAACCTTATTTCTCACTTGGCTTATTCCACAGGAGAAATTACGGTTCATTGGTCCGTGAAATGTTTTTGAGTTTAGCCTCTAGCTTGTGACTTGTGTTGATTTTTTTTTTTTTCCCCTTCTCGTTTTTGTTTATCTCATTGAATATGCAACCACAAGTTACATTTATATAGCGCCTTTAACGTAGTATAACATCCCAAGGCACTTCACAGGAGCGTTATCAAACAAAATTTGACCCCGGACCACATCAGGAGATATTCAGACAGCTTGGTGAAAGAGCTAGTTTTAGGGAGCGTCTTAAAGGAGGAGAAGTAGAGAGATTCAGGGAGGGAATTCCAGAGTTTAGGACCCAGGCAGCTGAAGGCAACGCTGCCAATGATGGAGCGATTAAAATTGGCGATGCGCAAGTGGCCAGAATTGGAGAAGCGCAGATATCTCGGAGTTGTGGGGCTGGAGGAGATTACAGAGATCGGGAGGGATTTGTAAACTGGGATGAGAATTTTAAAATCGAGGTGTTGTCGGACCGAGAGCCAATGTAGGTCAGCGAGCACAGAGGTGATGCACAATGTTCCCTCTAATTTTTGGGGAGGGCCACCCGTCCCCTTTAATGGGCTGCACGGCCCATTCAAATTTCCACGCAAGCAGTTTTTTTTCCATTCAAAAGCTAGTCAGCCAGCTGCCTCCAGCGTGCTGCGTGGCCGCGCAGCTTAAGAGGAACATTGGTGATGGTTGAATGGGAGTTGGTGAGAGTTCGGAAAGTCAAGGACGAGGAAAGAAAATTGAAGATGGAAGCTTATCTCTCCAGCACCTCACTAAAGCAATGTTTTCCTGTTTCACAGGTGCCACCAGAAGATTACGAGCTGCCCATTCGAGAATCCCTCATGAGCACAGAAGTAAGACGATACATGTACTTCAGTTCCACTGGCTTCATGATGCTTCTTGCCCCAGTAAGTGATCCTGCCATTTCCAATTGAGTGAGTTTGAATCAGCCTGAAATGGGATAACTCCTGCAATTGTCAGACCAAACATAACTTTTCACCCATGTGTTCAATTTTTGTTTTTGAAACAATTTATTTGTAACCGAGAAGGTAAGCTGAGCGGTGTTCAGAGTGTGGTCAACATAGCTCTGAATCGCATGAGAGCAATGTGGGTTGACGCTTCGTAATCCATTTCCTTTTTTTGCCTCGGTGGAAGCCTCCCAAAATAGAATTGATGGAGTGGATAGAGAGAAAATTTTTCCGCTAGACAAGACATAACCTTCAAATCAGAGCCCAGCCATTCAGGAGAGAAGGTGGGGAACACTTCTCCACATAAAGGGCAGTAGAAGTGTGGAACTCTTTCCCATTAAAAAGCTAGCTCAATTAATAACATTAAATTTGAGATCGATAGATTTTTGCTGAACGAGGGTATAAAAAGGTGGAGCCAAGGCAGGTAGATGGAGTTAAAATACAAATCAGCCATGATCTCATTGAATGGCAGACTTCACAGGCTCCAGGGGCTGAATGACCTCCTTCTGTTCTTATGTTCCTAGAATTAAGGTTCAATTCATATGAATTTCAAGGAACCCACATCCCGCACTGTGCATGTGCATTAATACACTTGTCTGTGTCACAAGTAAAACCAATATTTTGGTCATCCTTCCTCCGATTTTCTTCCCTGATCCCTGAAGATAGTGACTTGTGCCGAGTATAGTTCCACAAGTACAAATTATCCACTAGTTATCCACTTTGGTAGGAAAAATAGAGGGCTCAATTTCCCCCAGTGCATTGCGCCGTTTCTTTGGAGCAGGCTGCTTTTATTGGTCTAAGTTTAAAAATCCCCAGTTTCCCCAATCAATTTGTACCAGTGTAACTCTGTTAGTTACGATTTTTTTTTAGGTACGTTTTTTTTTCAGCCAAAGCGGGTGTAACCTGTCACCCATGCCAATTCTGGCCATTTAGGCAAGTTTGGCCAGCTGAATTACTCCAGTGTTGCTTAGGCCGGCGTATGTGGCCTCTGCAGAAAAACTTTATGGAGAATTAAAGAAATTGGCGCAAGTAATGAAATCGGTGCAGGTAAGTGCAGCAGATGCCCGGACAGCAGCAGCAGGAAAGGTGAGAGAGAGGTGGGGGGTGGAAGGGGTTGTGGGGTGGGGGGGGAGCCTTTCGGGTGTAGTTAGGTGTGGGGACTAGGAAGGGAGGAGGCCATTCAGTCTGGGATAGGGGTGGGATAGCGGATCGGCAAGCCCTTCGGCCTGGGTTAGGGGCAGGGAGTGGGACCAGCATTAATAATTGGAGCTAAGTTGCTGCAATATATTTTAATGTGTTTTTAAGTTGATGCAGTATGCTTTAATGTGTTTTTATGTTGATGCAATGTGTTTTAATGTGTTGGGAACTGGCTGTATGTTTCACTTGGCAGCCTCAGTTCACGTTGTGTCCCTGGTTACCGTGGCAACCCGACCTTTTTGGCGCAGATCAAGGCGCCCCCCCCACCCCCCGAGGAGACTGGTTACGCTGCGCGGCGCGAAATTCAAATTATACATCGGGGAAAGTTTGGCAAAATATTTCTGGCCTAGAAAACTTGGCATAACTCTAGTAACACGCCAGAAAACGGGGTTGGGGAAAATTCACAGGTGTTTCAATGATGGACCTAAAATTCCAGGTCGGAACTAAATCTAGAAGGGTGGAAGATGACTGTGCGTGGATTTTTTTAACGTGTGGTGACTGTTGCACACCAGCCACCACACGGGCTTGACAGAGCTAAGTCTTGGTCCAGTAGCAAGGATTAACCAAGACGACTGGAGACCAGCTCTGCTGCACGGACCTAGTGCGCACACATATCGCAGTGTGGGCTGACCCATGCTGGCCCTGGGCCCTCGCCTCTTCTGGGCCCCGACCTCACGCGTCTCCTGGGCACCGATCACGTCCCTCTACAATCTCTCGCCGCTCCTTCGCCCCGACCTCGGCGCTCCTTCAGTACCTGCCCACGCTCCAATCACCGACCTGGATCTTGATGACGTCCTTATTCACTGCCGTCGCTCTCCTGCTCCAGCACTTCCTGCTCCATGAAATGGTACGCAGCCACGCTGCTCCTTCCGCTCCCTGGCCTGCCAAATCAAGAATGGCAGAAGCCTGGTGACTAACCTTCAGTGCTACACTCTGTAATAGATTTACCCTTTGAGCTTTGTTGAGACCATTCTGTTCAATTTTTACTCTCCTCTCCTAAAGATTGCGACTTATGCTGGGGTATGGTTCCTTAAGCAGCCCTCTAGTTAATTGCCCATTCTTTATAGGTGAATCTCAACAGTCATGGTCAGTAGGTCATAACAATAACTAGCATTTATATAGTGCCTTTTAATGTTGCAAAGTCATGGGGGAAATACCACAGTCAAGCCAAACCCATCTCTTTGTTTTTCTGTCTACTGAAGTAGTTGGACAGCAATTAGTAGTTGGAATCCTGGCTAATCCTTTCCCCCCTCTCTTCCTAGACCATGGGCGCAAATTCCGAATATAGTGCTGCACTCAAAGCTGGGACCTTCTGTTGTGTGGAGTACCATGCTATGGAGTGTATTTAGATACTGAGCCATCAACGTTTCGACCATTTTACATGAATATCTTAAGAAAACATAATTTATTTCTAAGTGGAAACCTAATTCTCCGGGCGGGAATCCCATGGGATCAGGGAACGTCGGTTTTACTTCCCACCCAATATAATTCTCCGTTGACTTCACTGGGGATCAAAACCAGCGTCGCATTTTCCTGACGGGTGGGTTAGGTTACAATTGTCCCCACAAGTATATTTGTCTGGGAACAGCTGAGATATTAACTTGGTGAGGATGCAAAGATTGTTATAGAACTGCAAGGCGCATCATTTTCCATCAATAATGATGCAAATTTTTCACCGATAACTGGATAATCCCCTAAACCCTAGTAACAATCCTGCAATCACGTGTAATAAAAATTGAATTTGACATTAGATATTAGGACAGGTCGCCCAAAGCTTGGTCAAAGAGGTAAAAGAAAGACTTGCATTTATATAGCACCTTTCACGACCACCTGACATCCCAAAGAACATTACTGCCAATGAAGTGTGGTCACTGTTGTAATGTAGGTTTTAAGGAGCGCCTTGTAGGAGGAGAGAGTGGTGGAGAGGTTTAGGGAGGGAATTCCATAGATTGGAGCCTAGATGACTGAAGGCATGTGAATGGCAGTGGGGAGGGGGTCAGTGAAGGAAATCAGGGATGCGCAAGAGGCTGGAATTGAAGGAGCCGAGAGATTTGGACAGTGCACTCCATGTTTCAGAAGTTTTAGCTTCCAGCCTTGGCCAGGGCGACAGACTGGAGACACGACCCGTATAATGATGTCTGTTAATCTATTAGGTATTCTATTTGGCAGCCTGGTGCTGTCTGTACACGACCTTTCATAACTACCTGGGCCAGTATCTGAAGAGCTTCTTCTGGGCATTCTGCCTGCTAATCAGTGTCGTCGCTGTCCTGCTGACCACATTCCTGCTCCTCATTCTGCACCGACACAACAAAAAGGTAGGAAAGAGGCGCCTGTACCCGTGATGCTGTGGTTACTTGTAAAACCAATGAAGCGTCTGATTGCTTTGACTATCTGCGCACGTTTTCATGCTTCTGCACCTGCAAATGCGATTTTATTTTCATCCCAGAGTCGAATGCAGTAAACATAGAGTAACAACAATTCAGGTTTGGAGTTGTTACGCATTTCATTTGAAAGTGAGGGATGTCTGTGCTGAGGAAGGGAACACTTTTCCCTTTGAGCGCCCAGTACCGGCGTCAAAGGCTCCCAGGCCAGGCTGACAGCGTGGCTGAAAATAGGGCAAAGTTTCCTTTGTGCTCTGCCCTTAACGACAGAGTAAGATTTTCTCTGTGGTCCTGCGTGCCATTTATAAAACAACTTGTGATTTTCGTTACACGTTCATGCACAGAGGAAATCAGCCAACCGTGCACTTCAACCACAACTTCAGACGAGGAAGATCCTCACCACACAGGTTCGATGTTTCGGTTTCTCCCACAAACTGTCCTCGTGGCCGCTGAGTGAGACTGACGACCTGGGCCAAATTAGAAGCTTGCAGCATGGAAGGGTGGGGGGGGGTCGATCTTGCCTCCGTGCCATGAGGATAATATGAACCAGAGCCCAGCAAAAGGTAGAAGCCTCATTTTCCCTTGATATCATCTTCAGAGATTCAAGGAGCACATGGGTAACTGCACAAGTATCCCGCTCCGCTCAAGGGGACACTGTTGTTACGCACCTCGGTTACTCTATCATATCTTCACTGCTGTGAAGTACCTTGGGATGTTTTACTATATAAATCAAAGTTATTATATAATTAGATAAAGGACTGTTCAGGCACATCCCTAAACGTACAATGCTCTGACTGCATGCAAGAGTGGCTGGCACCACTGCACCTGAGAAAATTAGGACAGCAATTCCTAAGACCCTAAACTTAGAACAGTATACTTTAGGATCACGCAGTTCATGGCAGGATAGGCAGGCAGGAACAGTAAAGGTAGACCACTTATAGATGTGCCGAATATCGCTACTCGCTACTACAGGTGGGAAGATGCATTCATCTGCTAACCTCCTTCCACCAAATGTATGTGTACTAGGAAGGTGTGTCTTGCACAGCACTCATTCTTCGACTGCCAGCTAGAACTGGGTAAGAACCAAGAGGGCATACAACAAATTTCTCCTCACTGATCCCACAACACGCCACATGAAGGAGGGACAGGCTGATGTAGGCAGGAAGATGAAAGCACATCAGGTATCTCCAGAGGCAAAAAACCAAAAATGAATCCGTTTGTTTTAATCAACCAAAATTACAAGGAGGGCGACTTGGTGTGGTAGTTGTACGCACGGTGTTAACAGATGGGCAACAGGTTCATGCTGACAAGCCTCCGCTGCCGATCTCGTGTTTGCTGAGTAAAGGCCAAGTTCATCCCCGCAGGTAAGGTGGGATGAACTGCAGACCAGGAAGAAGGAAGGGTTCAGAGCAGCCCGGATACAAGCCTGGAGCAAGTTGTTCACCTACCTTCTCAGTCCGACATGCAGGGATACAAAGACTAAAAGAAAATAAACGACCTGCATTTCGATAGCATCGTTCATGACCTTAGACATCCCAAAGCTCTTTACAGCCAATTAAGTACTTAAGGAAACGTCTTCACGAAGGAAGACACAAATAACCTTCCAGAAATACTACGGGAACCGAGGGTCTAATGAAAAGGAGGAACTGAAGGAAATCCTTATTAGTCGGGAAATTGATAGGATTGAAGGCCGATAAATCCCATGGGCCTGATAGTCTGCATCCCAGAGTACTTAAGGAAGTGGCCTTGAAATAGTGGATGCATTGGTGATCATTTTCCAACAATCTATCAACTCTGGATCAGTTCCTATGGACTGGAGGGTAGCTAATGTAACACCACTTTTTTAAAAAGGAGAGAGAGAGAAAACGGGTAATTATAGACCAGTTAGCCTGACATCAGTAGTGGGGAAAATGTTGGAATCAATTACTAAAGATGAAATAGCAGCACATTTGGAAAGCAGTGACGGGATCGTTCCAAGTCAGCATGGGTTTATGAAAGGGAAAGCATGCTTGACAAATCTTCGAGAATTTTTTGAGGATGTAACTAGTAGAGTGGACAATGGAGAACCAGTGGATGTGATGTATTTGGACTTTCAAAAGGCTTTTGACAAGGTCCCACACAAGAGATTGGTGTGCAAAATTAAAGCACATGGTATTGGGGGTAACGTACTGACGTGGATAGAGAATTGGTTGGCAGGCAGGAAGCAGAGAGTCGGGATAAACGGGTCCTTTTTCAGAATGGCAGGCAGTGACTAGTGGGATGCCACAGGGCTCAGTGCTGGGACCCCAGCTATTTACAATATATATTAATGATTTAGATGAAAGAATGGAGTGTAATATCTCCAAGTTTGCAGATGACACTAAGCTGGGTGGCGGTGTGAGCTGTGAGGAGGATGCGAAGAGGCTGCAGGGTGACTTGGACAGGTTAGGTGAGTGGGCAAATGCATGGCAAATGCAGTATAATGTGGATAAATGTGAGGTTATCCACTTTGGTGGCAAAAACATGAAGGCAGAATATTATCTGAATGGTGGCAGATTAGGAAAAGGGGAGGTGCAACAAGACCTGGGTGTCGTGGTACATTAGTTATTGAAAGTTGGCATGCAGGTACAGCAGGCGGTGAAGAAGGCATGTTGGCCTTAAAACTAGGGGATTTGAGTATAGGAGCAGGGAGGTCTTACTGCAGTTGTACAGGGCCTTGGTGAGGCCTCATCAGGAATATTGTGTTCAGTTTTGGTCTCCTAATCTGAGGAAGGACGTTCTTGCTATTGAGGGAGTGCAGCGAAGGTTCACCAGACTGATTCCCGGAATGGCAGGACTGATATATGAGGAGAGACTGGATCGACTGGGCCTCTACTCACTGGAGTTTAGAAGAATGAGAGGGGATCTCATAGAAACACAAAATTCTGATGGGATTGGACAGGTTAGATGCAGGAAGAATGTTCCCAATGTTGGGGAAGTCCAGAACTAGGGGACACAGTCTAAGGATAAGGGGCAAGCCATTTAGGACTAAGATGAGGAGAAACTTCTTCATTGAGTTGTTAACCTGTGGAATTCTCTACCGCAGAGAGTTGTTGATGCCAGTTCGTTGGTTATATTCAAGAGGGAGTTAGATATGGCCTTACAGCTAAAGCAATCAAGAGGTATGAAGAGAAAGCAGGAAGTGGTACTGAGGTGAATGATCAGCCATGATCTTATTGAATGGTGGTGCAGGCTCAAAGGGCCGAATGGCATACTCCTGCACCTATTTTCTATGTTTCTATGTGGCAGCCCAATTTACACACACCAAGATCCCACCAATGTGATAATGACTTGGTTGAGGGATATTGGCCAGGACACATGGGGAGAACTCCCCTTTCGCTTCTTCGAAAAACTGCCTTGGGATCTTTTATGCCCACCTGAAAGGGCAGGCGGGGCTTTGGTTTAACGTCTCATCCGAAATCGACACCTCCGACAGTGCAGTGCCAGCCTAGATTATGTGCTCAAGTTTCTGGAGTGGAACTTGAACCCATGCCCTTCTGACTCGAGAGTTGTGTGGTGACCCACTGAAGCATGGCTGACAACAAAACAATGGCAGGAAATTAATCGTGTGAAACAGCGCCAACAGTAAATTCTTCCCCGTTTTTTACTGATTGAATATATTGCCTGAAATTTTATATCATGGGATTGAACTTCTAGTTCCTATACTCATGTAAATACAAAATAAATGTGACACACAAAGCTTCACTAGGTTGATTCCTGGGATGAGAGTGTTGTCCTTTGAGGATAGATTGGCCTATACTCCTAGGAATTTGGAGTTTAGAAGAATGAGAGGTGATCTCATTGAAACATGTAAGATTCTGAGAGCTTGATGGGCTGTTTCCCCTGGCTAGATAGTCTAGAATTAGGGCGTCATAGTCTAGGTTAAGGGGGTCGGCCATTTAGGACTGAGATGAGGAAAACTTTCTTCACTCAGGGTTGTGAATCTTTGGAAACCTCTATCCCAGAGGGTTGTGGATGCACGGTCGTTTAATATATTCAAGGCTGAGATCGATAGATTTTTGGAATCAAGGGATATGGAGATCGGGCGGGAAAGGTTGGAAATCAGCCATGATCTTATTGAATGGCGGAGAAGGCTCGAGGGGCCATAGGGGCCTACTAAAGTACTTACGATCATAGATGTTAGACTGGAATGTGAAATGCTCTGCTAAATGTTTTTTTTTAAACTTAACTCAAATCTATTTTACAGATTAATATAAACACAGATGTGCGTCTCATTTGGGCCAACGAGAAACTCATGAAGCACAACATCTTAGTTGGAGTGTTGGATGTTACAAAATTTTGCACAAGCATGCTTCACGTATCCTTCCCGGAAATCAGGATGATCTGTTCACGGTTTGTCATTTAACCCTGAGCGGAGCCAAATTAAGAAACTCAACATCTGTAGATTGACATCAGGGATAAGGGACTTCAGTTACGTGGAGACACAACAGAAGCTGGGTTTGTTCTCCTTAGAGCTGAGACTGTTAAGCGGAGATTTAATAGAGGTGCTCAAATTTGAGGGGTTTTGATCGAGTAGATTGGGAGAAACTGTTTCCAGTGACAGGAGGGTTGGTAAGCAGAGGACGCAGATTTAAGATCATTGACACAAAAACCACAGGGGGAGATGAGAAGAATTTTTTTTTATGCAGCAAGTTGTTACGATCTGGACTATACTGGCTGAAAGAGCGGGGGAAGCAGATTCAGTAATAACTTACAAAAGGGGATTGAACATATAGTTGAAAAGGACTGTGGGAAAAGATCGGAAGTGTTTGACGAATTGGAATGCTCTTTCAAAGAGCTGACACAGGCATGATGGACCGAATGGCCTCCTCCTTGTATGATTCTATGATTTCCCTGGTGCTCTCCCTTGGCTGTGACAGAGGTCTTATCTCCCTGTTCAAGTGAATGTTGCAAATGGGTGGTCGGTAGAGTTAGCATCCTGGAAAAAGCAAATCAAATGGGCTGAACGACCTCCTTTTGAACTGGATTGTGTGTGTTGGAGCAGGGGAGAATTATCCCCATAAACTAACGTGCGCAGGGGAAACAACTAACCGATTTTATTCCTTGACAAACAGCCAGCTCTGCTTCATTTATTTTAATGTTGAGGAGTGCGAGAGGAGACTCGCTTCTGTGCTGGAAGAAAGACATCAGACAGGTTCTGGACTTCAGGTAACATTTGGTTTCCTTGTGCGCTTGTAAATAAAGACACACTGTTAAAGTGTGTGAATAAGAAAAGGCCATCTGACCAGTCCCACTGTTGGTGCCCGTTTCAGGCTGTTGACTGATTTATTTTTCATCTCCCTGTCTAGCCTTTTGTGTTCACTTCACATCGCTGCTGCTTCAGCAAGTCAGTCCATTTAGCTTCCTCAGCACAATAACTGAATCAGCATTGAGTGGGCCTGCCAGAGAACTTGTACTGACATTCAACTTCCACAGAAAGTAGTTGAGGCCAATTCACTAAATATATTCAAAAGGGAGTTAGATGAAGTCCTTACTACTCGGGGGATCAAGGGTTATGGCGAGAAAGCAGGAAGGGGGTACTGAAGTTTCATGTTCAGCCATGAACTCATTGAATGGCGGTGCAGGCTAGAAGGGCTGAATGGCCTACTCCTGCACCTATTTTCTATGTTTCTATGTTTCTATGTTTTCCAAACATTTTGGGGCCAAAATTGACCCCCTCCTTAAACGTCATTACCGCCTCGAAGAGGCAGCCATGGAGTGGATAGGCCTCACCGACCGGGGGCAGGCGGATGGGCTGACCCATCTGCAATTGCCCCCGAGTCGGGAGTGGTGGGAACGGGTTTCTGTGCTGCCGCCTGTCGGACACGCCCAACCCCAAACCAACCGGCGGCAACCCCTTTACGGACCCCAGTGGGAAATTGCCCCGCGGGAGTGGCATCGCTGCCGGTCAGTGCCACTCAAAGCTTCCCCCTGCGGGAAGCTGTGTGTGGCTGGGCGGTGGGTCCACCCTTAAAGGGGAGGGCGCGCTGCTGGCGCTTCAATTTTATTTGAATTGTCTGGCCGACTCCGAGGTCGGCCCAACAATGGTGGCCGCGGGTTCGGCCGGACCGCCAACAGGCAGCCCGGCACCAGCTCTTTGGATCCAGGCTGCTGGCCCGGATGAAACACTCCCTGGTGGCCCAGTGGGCCTAACTAAACCCCATGTAGAGCTTGCGGCGTCCCTCCCCTTTAACTGAAGGGGAGGGACGTTGGGACGCGGCAGCGCGGCACGGCACGTCCGCCTCACGCTGACGTCACGTCAGCAGCGCGGCGTTGATGACTCGTTGGGGTGGCTGGCCGACCCGACCGAAGGGTACTTCCGCCCTTCAGCACCGCCCCGACCAGAAATGCAGAACAAAGACCTGAATATCAGCGCAAGGTCCGCCCCATGGGTTGGGCTGAAGAAAAACCTTCATCGGTCGGGGGGCAGTTTCGGCCTCTAACGTTCCATTTAGGTTTTTTTTTTTAACAGATTTTTTTAATTGGCAATTTTGAAGTACCGCGTTGAATTTGAAGAGAAAATCAAAGAGCGAGGAGAATCATGGTGAATAGTTGCTCAAGTGCAAGAGCGTACAGAAAATTTAAGGGCTGACCTAATTGAGATGCTTAAGATGATTAAATGATTTGACAGGGTAGATCGAGAGAAACTATTTTCTCTGGTGGGGGAAAGAGTCCAGAACAAGGGGGCGTACCTTAATATTAGAGCTAGGCTGATCGGGGCGGATGTCAAGAAGCACTTTGTCACACAAAAGGTAGCGGGAATCTGGAACTCTCTTCCACCAACAATCTGTGCATGCTGGGAGGCAACTGGTGCTTTCAAGACTAAGCTGGGTGAGAGGGTGGGTGAGAGGGTGGCTGGGTGGGCGGCAAGAGAGTGAGCAAAAGCGTGGGCGAGAGAGAGAGTGTGTGTGACTGTGTGAGATAGTGATAGAGTGAGTGAAAGTGCGATAGTGAGTGAATGAGCCCAAAAGAGCCAAGGGCCCAGGAGCAGTGCGGGCCAGCCCACACTGATATGTGTGCGCGCTAGGTCAGTGCAGCAGAGCAGGTCTCTAGTCGTCTTGGTTAACCCTTACCACTGGACCAAGACCTAGCTCTGTCAAGCCCTTGTGGTGGCTGGTGTGTGACGTCACCACATGTTTAAAAAAAAATTAAACGCACAGGCATCTTCCACCTCCTCAATTGGAGTTCAGGACTGGAACATCGGCTCCTTCATCGAAACACCTGTGAACTTGTGGAAGCAAGTCATCCTCGTTTGAGGGACCGCCTATGATGATGATGATGATGATGATGATGGATAGATTTGTGTTAGGTGAGGGTATGGAGAGATAGGGAGCTAAGGCGGGTAAATGGAGTTGAGATACAGTCAGCCATGATCTAGTTGAATGTCGGAACAGGCTCGAGGAGCTTAATGTCCTACTCCTGTTCCTATACGCTAAACAAATAAACATCACCTTAAGCCTCATGTGTATTGTGTTCCCATTTAATTGTTTGTCATTTAATCAACAGACCCTTTTGAATCAGAAGCTGGGTCACCTCTGCATCGTCATCGAAACAAATCAAGTCAATCCTCAGAATGACATGGAGGCGGAGTCTGAAGAGACTCGACTGTTACCAGGGAATGATGAGGACACTCGGAGTAATGACAATCACCAATCCCAACATATTTTTAATACACTGACATGCCTGGTGCCCAAAGGCACAGCTCAGGTAACGTATTTACATCGATAGATTACTAACTTTTTGGAGCTGAAATTGCCCCTCTCCTTAAGGCCTGTTACCCGGTGGCTACGCTGCGGAGTGGAGTGGCCGCCGACTTTTGGTGGAATGGCTGCTGCTAGCCCAATTGCCTTCCCGAGTTTTCCCAGCGGTGCCCCGATCTCTCTTCTCCATCCCACCATGCGCACCGCCGACCTAACGCCCCGGCAGCGACATTCCCATCGGAAAATCTTTCCGGCAGTGCCGAAACAAGCTTTTTCCGGTGGTCCAGTGAGGATGTGGCCTTCTGCAATGGCGGTGCGGCTTCTCTTGAAGGGGAGGGAGGGCGCACTGCCGCGGCTGCCATGTTTTATTTTGTCGGCCGACTGCCATGTCAGTCCGACAAACATGTCCCCGGATTCGGCCGAAACTCTGCCTGGTGGCCCACTGGGCCAAAGTTTTATAATCGCGAAGTGAAGGGGAGAGCCATAGTGATGCGGCGCCATGATGACATCATCGCGCCGGTCACTCCGATCCGCATGCACCTTCCGCTCCTCAGTTGCTATCACCGCCCCCGTTATGATCGAGTTCTGGATCGGAGAGAGAAAAAAAACAAAGAGCCAAATGTTGCTCTGAACTGCAGCTATGGTTAAAAACCATCGAAATGGGGTGAGAGCACCCCATTTTGGGCGAGGTCACTTTCTACCCCATAGTGTTTTAATATCTGGCGCATCCACAATTTCCATTGCTCCACCATTGCCGCCTTCTGCCTGGGCCCTAAGCTCTGGAATTCCTACCCTAATCCTCTACACCTCTCTATCCATCTCTTCTCCTTTAAGTTGCTCCTTTAAAACCTAGCTCTTTTTGGTCACCTGTGCTAATATCTATGTGGCTCAGTGTCAAGTTTTGTCTGACAATACTGCAGTGAAGCACCTTGGGACGTTTTACTATGTTAAAGGTGCAATATAAATGCAAGTTGTTGTTGTAAAGTACAAATTCTCAAATTGCTGCACAAAGCTAGTACTGATCCACAATAATTGCAACACTGCCCTTCCTTGATGCTCAACGTTCAAGGTTTCAGAGTGCTCTTCACACATGAAAAGTGATCAGATTTCTTCTGTTCCCTGCTCAAGATTGAGAAATGATTTGTTGATGGTGCTAGGTGGTTGAAGGTTAATGAGCTAAAGAAGCCATTTGACTTAAGTTCTCGGCGGTGCCCAATTCAAGCAGGTCCCTTTCTGGCATGCCTCTTGGAGCCTCACAGACTGCCTGTTAACCTACCCCTCTGCCCAGTCGGATGGTAAACGGCAGTTGGACGGGTCCCAGCGAAATTGTGCTAATCCGATCTATTGTCGCTGTAACTCAAGGAGTCCAAATCTTTTTCGAGTGACTGGCTGCTTGATGTTATCAAAAACTCTAACATCTGTTTACGTTTCATCATAGAATCTTACAGTGCAGAAGGAGGCCATTCGGCCCATCATAATCCATAGCTCACTAGATGGGTTTCATACTCTCTGTCTTGTATTCAATCCTTGCTCGATGCAGTGTTAGCTAATGTTAACTGTTGTGGTTGTGCGAGTGCTTCCATTGTACTGAGCCTCTGGTTGTTTATCCCCCATAATTAGCCAGAGTTGCCATCCGTAAACTGCATGTATGGAAAGTGAGGACAGCACTGGGCTCAGCTGTGGTAACTCCAATAGTAACATCACCTTTATTCCATTTATTTTAAACCAATTCTTGCCAATTGGAAAATCTAGGCTTGAATGCCTCGGTTCACACATCGAATCGTACAATGCAGGAGGCCATTCGGCCCATCGTGCTTGTGCCAGCTCTTTCAAAGAGCTATCCAATTAGTCCCACTCACCTGTCTTTCCCCATTTCCCTTCTGTAAGTTACTATTGAACTAAAATAGTTGTAAGTTACTACTGAATCTGCTTCCACCGCCCTTTCAGGCAGCAAAATCCAGATCATAACTTGCAGTGTTTAAAAAAGAAGTTTCTTCATGTCCCCTCTGGATTTTTTGCCTGGATGTAGGAGGGATTTCTTTACAGAGAGTGAGTGGCGAGAATGTGGAGCTCACGGCCACAATACTCTTGCTATGAGTTGTCGATCTAAGATGATGCAGGTAAGCTCTCTGCCATAGCCACAAACTGCACGGCAGAACAACAACAGCTTGTATTTAACAAGGATAGATTGGTTACGCAGGGTAGTGGGTGATGAGCCCTGAAAAAGCAGAAAGAACTAACTGGTAAATATTATTTAGCAACACATTTAAGTGAAAAGCAACTGAACAGCAGCAGAAGTATGGCGGAATGAGAGAGAAGAAACTAAATGAAAGCAACACAAATGCAAGAACAATAATTAATTAAGTCCTCGGCAGGGATTTAATCTCATCCCGGTAACTAAACCTGCCAGTTACTCCTGCCCCATCATTTGACTCAGTGGGTAGCACTCTCGCCTCTTGAGGCATGAGGTTGTGGTTTACAGTCCCACTCCACAGACTTGAGAACAAAATCCAGGCTGATACTCCTGGTGCAGTACTGAGGGACCGCTGCACAGTCGGAGGTGCCGTCTTTCAGATGAGACATTAACCCGAGATATCATCTGCCCCCTCAAGTTGACTTGAAAGATCCCAAGGCACTATTTCAAAGAAGAGCAGGAGAGTTCTCCTTGGGGTCCTGGCCAATATTTAACTCTTGACCAACATCAATTTAAAAAAAAAAAAAATTATCTGGTCATTATCACATTGTTGTTTGTGGGGGGCTTGTTGTGTGCAACATGGCTGCCGTGTTTCCCACCTTACAACAGTGACTACACTTCAAAAGTACTTCATTAGTTGTTACAATGTATTTGCTTCATGGGTTCTTTGCTTAAAAAGTAATAGCAACACATTGCTATTAAGAACTAGTTGGTTTATTAGCAAAGGTTTAACAATCACACTACACATTACAATTTCATCCACCAGGCTCACAACCTGCCTCATCGTGGATCACCTGAGCCTAACTGGCTGGGGTTTTATTGAATCTGGTGAACATCACATGACAGGCTAAGCTACGCCCAATTCAACAGCTCTACAACTATTTTGTTGTATCTGTAAAACAATTAAATCGTTAAATCAAGTGCCCCCTGATTAAAGGGGGGGGCAATAAAACTGACAAACTTAAACAAATTAAACTTTAGACATTACGTGGTTCAAATAAAAATTTGGTTGCCGGGGGCGATGATGCACTTCAGTCCCTCCGGCGCCCACCTCTCGCGGAAGGCCGCGAGCATACCGGTGGACACCGCGTGCTCCATCTCCAGGGACACCCTGGCCCGGATGTAACCGCGGAAGAGAGGCAGGCAGTCAGGCTGAACGACCCCCTCGACTGCCTGCTCCAGCCGATGGCCCCCTTGGCTGTGCCCAGGAGCAGTCCTGCGAGGAGGCCCTCGGACCTGCCCGCTCCCCTCCGCACAGGGTGCCCAAAGATCAGGAGCGTGGAACTGAAGTGCAACCAGAATTTGAGGAGCAGCCCCTTCAAATATTGGAAGAGGGGCTGCAACCTCACATATTCGACATAAATATGGAACACGGACTCCTAGACTCAACAGCTCTACAAACGTGTGAGCATACTCACAGGTGCATACATTACAGTTGTGAAACACTTTGGGATGTCCTCAGAGTGCTACCACTGAGCCAAGGTTGTGATCGATGTTATTTTGCCTTGACTAAGTTCATTTTTTATGGTCTGTGTTTTACTTTTTATTACAGGAAATAGCTTATCAGTTGCTGATCATATACAGTGGACTTTATGTAAAACTATTGACAACGCAACAGCTTCCTCGCACCAGGGCCACCATTCATGCAAAAGATGCACACGTTCCCTGCCTTTGTCAGTACATAGAAACTTCAATACTGAACCTGTCAAGCTGCGGACGGAGGTAATCCTCTTCAACTGTGAACTTTGTGAGAGTTTATCAACCGTGATCCTTTCTCCAGTAACAGTATTGGACCTTGAACACAAACTGATTTTAAACCTGTGACTGGGTTGTTTTCTGAACATGTAAAGGCTTTTATAAAAATGATCAATTGGACGGCTGCCCATATACTCGGGGCCAATGTGCTTTCTCTCTCTCTCTTGCTCTAGCAGCTAGCTTGCTCCAAAAAAAGCACAGGCAGGATTTACTCAGCAATTGCACTTTGACCTCTTTATCCGAAAACTGTTGATGCATCCAGTGGGCGGATTTTTCCGAGACCACCCCCTCCCTCAACGTCTGTGGGACCTCAACAAAGTGGGTGACTTATCGAAGAGACACGAGTGTATTGTTGCCAGGTTTTTATTCAGTAACAGATGGAAAATTGCAGTCAAAATTATGAGGCAGTTTGATAAGAGTAGGAAGAAACAGTTTCCAGTGGCAGGAGGGTGACGAGCCAGAGGACACAGATTTAAGATAATTGGCAAAAGAACCAGAGGAGGAGCCGAGTAGAATTTTTTTTTAACGCAGCGAGTGGCTATGGTCTGGAATGCACTGCCTGAAAGGGTGGTGGAAGCAGAAACTTCCAAAATGTAACTGGATATATACTTGAAAAATTAAAGTTGCAAGGGCATGGGGGTGTGGGTCTACTTGGATAGCTCTTTCAAAGAGCCGACACAGGCACAATGGGCCGAATGGCCTCCTTCTATGCTGCATGATTCAATGAATCTGCTACGGAAAAAGGGCAGGGGGAAATGCGACTAATTAGATAGGTCTTTCAAAGAACCGACACAGGCACGATGGGCTGAATGACCTCCTTCTAATGCTGTATGATTCAACGAACCCCCGATTTTCCAATCAGTCCCCATTATGTGTGAGGCCTTTGCCTGTGGCGCAGGGTTGCAGTGTATTCCACTCTGTATACGTATGTTTAGATATAGCGATGACTCCATTTGTTGAGTTCATTTAATGTGTGAACAAATGCCCTGCCACATCTTAGTTTTCATACCGAAAATGAACATTTTTTTTAGTGTAAATATTTTAAAAGGTTTATGAAATGCAACAGAGTTTTAGTTTTAATTTGTTAGACATTATTTAATGGCGTGAGGAAGACAATATTTTAATAATGAGATTGAAGGAGAGTTGGTGTGCTTCTGGCAAAGTAGACCCTGGACAGCTCCCCCTGTATTTTAGTCTTAAATAAAAAGCTTTTCTTACCAGCAGCGTTACTTCGTACGGTTGTGCTAAAAGGTTTGAGCTGTATTTGTTGATTTGTTTAAATTGTGACACAAATGTCAAACACCACCATTATGACTAGGTGAAAAGGCAAGCGATGTGTGTCCACAATACACGCTGGGTAAATAGTGATCATTTAATCAAATCTCGAGCAGTCACGAGCTCATGGGTTTGGACAACAAAGCTGCGTAACTCGTTTTATCTCGTCCTTCCAGTCAGCATCATCTGTTTCTCAGGTGAATCATGGCCTTTGCCCCGTTTCCTAGGTAATGCACAGGACAGAGACACCACACCCACGTCTGGCATGAACACCTGACGGACTGCTGTAGGTTCCTTCTAGCCTTATCAATTAGCATCACATTTTTTAAATTGCTCTTATCCGACAGCATATAATGCGTGTTGATGTGTAGAGGTAGCTTCTCCTGCACTTCGATGTACTGGAGCGCAGCAAGTACAGGAAGATTGGGCGGAGAGGAACTCGTGGTAAAAGCAGGAAAAAAACTTGCCCTAGCTTTTTCCACAACCTTCGGATGTCCCAAAGCGTTTTACAGCCACTGCAGTACTTTTTTGAAGTGTAGTCACTGTTGAAATGTGGGAAACGCAGCAGCCAATTTGTGCACAGCAAGCTCCCACAAACAGCAATGTGATAATGACCCGATCATCTGTTTTAATGAGATTGGTTGGTTGAAGGATGAATGTAGGCCAGGAAACCGGGGAAAACTCCCCCCGCCCTCCCTTCCAGTACTGAGGTGGGATCTTGCGTCCACCCGAGAGGACAGATGGTTCAAAGTCTCATCCGGTAGACCCCACCTCAGACTGCACTGGGAATGTCAGCCTAGATTTTGTGTTCGAGTCGCTCGAGTTGGTCTTGAACCCTTGACTTTCTGACTCGAGTGCTACTGACTCTGAGCCACAGTTGACACCATTTACGAGAATATCTATAGAACCCGTAAGTTCGAGACATTTCGGTCAAAGGTACTTGGCAGTTTTGGGTCTTTCCCACGCAAACTCCAGAGTCAGCTGTGAGAACCCCCCCCCAGTTTTGCGCATCCTCACTTTCCTTTGCCACGGCCATGTCTTCAACTGCCGAGCTCTGGAATTCCCTCCCTATACCTCTCCGCCTGGCTCCTTGTTTAAGACACTCCTTAAAACCTTCCTCTTTGACCAAGCTTTTGGTTGCCTGTCCTAATATCTCCTTATATGGCTCGGTGTCAAATTTTGTTTGGAAACGCTGCTTTGAAGCATCTTGGGACATTTTACTAAGTTAATGGCTCTGTCTAAATGCAAATTGTTTTAACTTGTGTATTATACATTGAAGACAAGTTCTCAATCGTCAAGCATGGTTGCTTTTAATTGGATAACATTGAAACAGCAGGTATTTTCAGAGATGCTCATCTCCCTAGTGAGCGAGTTGCTGAGCACATCTTCATTCTTTGCTGTTATATTTACTGACTTGTCAGGAAGTTGCCCTAGTGCACCGGTCTGGATTGCCAACAGCTAAACCGGTGCAAGCTTTAACCTCAGGACCCACATTGCTGAATCATGGGTCCTGAATTCAGGGGCCTCTCCCGCAACAAGTCATCATCCAGCGATGAGTTTATCTGGTCATACTTTTCACCTGCAGAAAGAGAAACAGGCAAATAAAGTCAGCAATTGTTCGCAGCTATGGTGACTGCACTGCAACAGTAATCTGTTGCTTCCATACACGGAATTACATTTATTCTACAGCATAAACGGGTCTATGCCTGTTTGTGCTCCACAAAAGCCTCCTCCCACTCTACCTCACCCTTTCAACAAATCCTTTTCTACCTTATGTAATACATCTAGGCTATTCGCTTCAACTACTCCCTGTGGTAGCGAGTTCCACATTTTGACAACTCTCAAGGTAAAGAAGTTTCTCCCTATTGGATTTATTAGTGACTGTCTTGAATTTATGGTCCCTAGTTTTAGATTGCCCCAGAAGTTGGAAACATCTCCTCTATATCTACTCTATCGAACCCTTTCATAATCTTAAAGATCTCAATCATGTCACCCATCAGCCTTCTCTAGAGAAAAGAGCCTCAGCCTGTTCAGTCACAGCAATGTTTACAGAGACAAACTCCATGATAAATGTGGACATAGGAATTTAAATATAAAATGGTTGACAGAAATTTTACAAGAAATGTGACGCCAAGTCAAATCTGAAGACATGAAGTGAAAACAGATTGTACAGCACTTTACATCAGAGGATTACATAGGATATACATCACAACAGGCCATTAAGCCCAACCAGTCCATGCTGGCATCTATGCTCCACTCGAGCCTCCTCCCATCTTTCCTCATCTAAATCTATCAGCATAACCCTCTATTCCCTTCTCCCACATGTTTGTCTAGCCTCCCTTTAAATGCATCAATACTATTCGCTTCAACCACTTACTACGATAGCAGGTTCCACATTCTCATCACTCTTTGGGTAAAGAAGTTTCTTCTGAATTTCCTATTGGATTTCTTGATGATACACCCAGATGACATAAGGCATTACAAAGATACACCTTTTGGGTTTCTTTCATTGTGGCCATTTCCTTGTAACTAAAGGATTATTCAAACCAATAAAAAGTCATTTAACTGATTAGTGTGCATCACATGCAGATTTACACTAGTCCTCTTGCTCCAGTGACCATTTCTTCAATCATTTCCCTCCAGTCCCCTGGAACTCTTGAACCAGTTCCTCTGCCTTGCCACCTTCCTGGGTTTTCAAAAATACCTTTTCTAAATCCTCTTCCTCAGCTACATAATTCAGTTTCCCTATCCTAACCTCTCCATTCTCTGCCTCTTGCTCAGTGTTCATCTCCTATCTACACATGAAGAATTCTACATCAATGCAGGTATCTGTTGTATCGATGCATCATTGCCGGATAGTACGGATTGTGCGAACTGGGCATTGCTGTTTGGCCCATTTGAGAAATCCTTCACTGGACCACGGTGGCTGCTGGAGACGTCGGCCTAAACCAAGCAACTGACATACATTTGACTTTGATTTTCCACAATGGTACGTACATAGTGCAAATGGATTGTGAAAAATGTAACCATCAACAGTGGTTCAAGTACTTAGTCAGTTGTGGCCTAACTCACAAGGAGCTACACTGGTGCCAAAGAAGCTCATCATCTTACACTGATGATAGACAGTGGACATGCATCCAGAATTCATTCTAGTGTGGGCACAGCAAGAAAAAGTTGAGACAAAGAGCAATCACTTATTTAATCTGTGTTTGGGCAAGTGAGGCATTGAATAGTTAATCAAGGAAGGCTTACATTTATATAGTGACCTCAGGGTGTCCCAGTACGCTTTACAGTCAATGAAGTACTTTTTGAAGTGTAGTCACTGTTCTAATGTGGGAAATACGGCAGCCAATTGCGCACAGCAAGCTCCCACAAACAGCAATGAGATAATGACCAGATAATCTGTCTTAGTGGTGTTGGTTGAGGGATAAATATTTGCCAGGACACCAGGGAGAACTCGCGCTGCTCTTCTTCAGTAGAGTGCCGTAGGATTTTACGCCGCCTGAGGGGACAAATGGGGCCTCGGTTTAGCGTTGCATCCGAAAGACGGCACGTCTGACAGTGGAGCACTCCCTCGGTATTGCCTAGATTTTTGTGCTCAAGTCTCTGGAGTGGGACTTGAACCCACAACCTTCTGGCTCAGGTGAGAGTGCTGCCCACTGAGTCACAGCTGATTTCTCCCCCACAAAGAATCTCACTCCAATTTCTAACCCCTCCTGTAGGTGCTGGTTCACACTGGGTAGGCTTCCATTGCAGCCAGTTACCCTCCAGTATCTCTCCCAAATGGCTGTACCTCAATCAAGGAAGTGATGCTAAACTTATTATAAATTGCTAGTTAGGCCTCAGCGGGAATATTGTGCCCAATTCTGGCACCACATTTTAGGAAGGAAGTCAAGACCTTGGAGAGGGTGCAGAAGAGATTTATTAGAATGGTACCAGGGATGAGGGACTTCAGTTATGTGAGGAGACTGGAGAAGTTGGAAGTGTTCTCCAGAAGTACTTCATTGATTGTAAAGTGCTTTGGGGTGTCCCAAGGTCATGAAAGGCACGAAATAAAGATATTTTTTTTCTTTATAGAGCAGAGAAGGTCAAGGGCGATTTTAAGAGGTGTTCAAAATTAAATGGGGTTTTGATGGAATAGATAGGGAGAATATGTTTCCACTAGTAGACGGATTGGTAAACAGACAACACAAATTTAAGATACTTGGAAAAAGAATTGGGGAGATAAGGAGAATCTCTTTTTACACAGATCATTATTTGGAATGCACTGCCTGAAAAGGTGATCGAAGCAGATTCGATAGTAACTTTCAAAAGGAAATTGGATATATACTTGAAAAGAAATTATTTGCAGGGCTATGAGGAAAGACAGGGTGTAGGACTAATTGGATAGCTCATTAAAAGAGCTGGTGACAAGGACGATGGGTAAAACGATTCGATGTATGAGCCGAGGCATTCAAGCCTAAATTTTCCAATTAGCAATACTCAGTTTAAAATGAATGGGATAATGGCGATTTTCCTATGGGAGTCATCACAGCTAAGCCCAATCCTGTTGTCACTTTCCGTACATGCAGATTGGAGGTTCATCTTCCATGGAGGCTCAGTACAATGGTAGCACTCACACTACCACAACAGTTGACATTAGCTAAAACAGCATTGAGCAGGGATTGAATCCAAGACAGAGAGTATGGAACCCATCTAGTGAACGTCAAGAGATACTAACCTTTGACCTGGCTACCTGGTGCCTTGGATTGGTCAGCGGAGGATGGACTTTCCTTCCTGCTTAAAACGCTGCCGATCTTGTTCAGCACATAGCGGCAGGCTTCAAAAGACATAAAATTCAGAATATATTGTAGTTTCATTAACGACTTGCCTTTATAAAGTACCTTTTAATGTAGTAAAACATCCCAAGGCCCTTCACAGGAGTGTTATTGAACAAAATGTGGCACCGAACCACATACGGAGATATTGGGACAGGTGGCCAAAAGCTTGGTCGAAGAGGGTTGAGGGAAGGTATTCTGGAGCTTAGGCCCTAGACAGCTGAAGACACAGCCACAAATAGTGGAGCACTTAAAATCAGAGATGGACAAGAGGCCAGAATTAGAGGAGCACAGAGATCTGAGGTTTTTTTAATATTAATTCACGGGGTATGGGGGTCGCTGGTAAGGACAACATTTATTGCCCTTGAGAAGGTGATGGCAAGATGCCTTTTTGAACCGCTGTAGTCCGTGTGGTGATGGTGCTCCTACAGTGCTGTTAGGTGGAAAGTTGCAGGACTTTGACCCAGCACGATGAAGGAATGGAGATATATTTTCAAGTCAGGATGATGTGTGACTTGGCGGTGTTGCTGTTCCTATACACCTGCTGCCCTTGCCCTTCGAGGTGGTAGAGGTCACAGGTTTGGGAGGTGCTGTCGACGAAGTCTTGGTGAGTTGTTGCAGTGCATTTTGTAGATGGTACACCTGCAGCCTGGTACGTCGGTGGCAGAGGGAGTGAATGTTTAAGCTGGTGAATGGGGTGCCAATCAATTGGGCTGCTTGGTCCTGGATGGTGTCAAACCTCTTGAATGTTGTTGGAGCTATACCCATCCAGGCAGGTGGAGAATATTCCATCACACTCCTGACTTGTGTAGGTGGTGGAAAGGCTTTAGGGAGTGGAAGGGTTTGTCAGGCTGGAGGAGGTTACAGAGATAGGGAGGGGGACGGAGGCCATGGAGGGATTTAAAATTGAGGCGTTGGTGGACCAGGAACCAATGGCGATTGCTGAACACAGGTGTATGAAGGGTGAATGGGACTTAGGAAACAGGCAGCAGAGTTTTGGATGAGCTCAAGTTTATGGATTAATGACTACGAATGCACATGGAAATATAGAAATACATTAATGACTAAATCCTTAAGAGTGAAGTCCTTAGTTCTTCAAATATTTGCCAATTATTAAAAAGCAACAGCATCCACCATAGAAATGGATTGTCCCTGGGCTAGCAGAACAAAGGATTTTATGAGCCAAAAGAGAATCCAAGCCCAGAGCTTTTACACGACCGGTCCAGCTCCCATGGCATTACAAAATGTAAGCAAAAATCTTCAGAGATTGACGAGGCCTCAACAACTGACACCTCTCACTTGCCTTGCAGAAATTATACTTGGGTTTCATTATTTTTTTTTAATCCTGCATCATGTACACATAAAGCCATCCTGGGTCTAAATTGTACAATAAAAAAAGTCTGCAAAATGAAGTTACAAACCGATTGCATAACAGGAGGTTCTCGGTACAGTGCAGCCCTGCAAAGAATGGACTGCCATGACAGCCCAATATGGATTAAAATCCTTCCCATAGTGCAAGTTTTAAAAAGTGCAAAGAACATCTTAAAACTAGGTACAGGGAGGCGAGTGTCGTTATTTCAGTCCAGTTTCTAATCTCGGACATGATAAATATTAGACAGATCCAGAAACAACTTTCATCTCCCCAACCAATTCTTTTAAATGACTTCCTGGTGTCGGCAAAAGACTAGTCTTAATAGAACCCGCCACCTTTAAGAATATAGAATGAGCAACCGTGAATGTATTTTCTCAATAAAGTATTTGAGTGGATAAAATGTGAACTGTGACCAACGCCCCCAACCCTTCATATTTTTTATTTAATTAGTCCCACTCCTAATTATAAGTTGTCATTTATTCTACAAACATAATACTCTCTTACTCACCATTAATGATCAATCAGACCATCTTTTATTCTTGCTTTTAATCTCTCTTTCTCTCTAAAAAGTGCACAGCAGCTCACACAAAGTCCAACTTTTATCTTTCCTTTCCGCTTGGAACAGCTGCAGCTCTCCAGGCGCCGCGCATGCCGGGAGTTGTAGTTTTTCTTTCGGGAAATACCAGCAGCGAGCGCTGGGAGGAACTACAGCTCGGTGTACGCAGGCGCGGTCAGCCAGCCATCCGTCACCCGCGCTCGTGGCTGTTGATTGGTCGCATGCCCCACGCAACCTTAGTCCCGCCTCCTTGCACTGCTGGTTGCTCAAATTGCCCAAACAACAAGCTGAAGAAAATGACTGCAGATGTTGGAAATCTGAAACTTAAACCAAAGAACAGAAAATGCTGCAAGCAATCTGTAAATCAGATGCAACACCTAGCCTTTTACCTCCTCCCTTCCCAGGGCCCCAAACACTCCCAGATGAAACAGCGATTTTTGCAATTTAATACTGATTGCAAAAGCTTCCATATATAAGTGAAGAGAAAAAGATTAGTGAAGACAAACGTAGGTCCCTTGCAGTCAGAATCAGGTGAACAAATGGGGAACAAAGAAATGGCAGACCAATTGAACAAATACTTTAGTTCTGTCTTCACTAAGGAAGACTCAAATAACATTCCAGAAATACTAGAGGACCGAGGGTCTAGCGAGAAGGAGGAACTGAAGGAAATCCTTATTAGTCAGGAAATTGTGTTAGGGAAATTGATGGGATTGAAGGCCGATAAATCTCCAGGGCCTGATAGTCTGCATCCCAGAGTGCTTAACGAAGTGGCCCTAGAAATAGTGGATGCATTGGTGGTCATTTTCCAACATTCTATAGACTCTGGATCAGTTCCTATGGATTGGAGGGTAGCTAATGTAACCACACTTTAAAAAAAAAAGTTATGTGAGAAAACAGGGAATTATAGACCGGTTAGCCTGACATCGGTAGTGGGGAAAATGTTGGAATCAATAATTAAAGATGTAATAGCAGCGCTTTTGGAAAGCAGTGACAGGATCGATCTAAGTCAGCATGGATTTATGAAAGGGAAATCATGCTTGACAAATCTTCTAAAATTTTTTGAGGATGTAACTAGTAAAGTGGGCAAGGGAGAACCAGTGGATGTAGTGTATTTGGACTTTCAAAAGGCTTTTGACAGGTCCCATACAAGAGATTAGTGTGCAAAATTAAAGCATTTGGTATTGGGAGTAATGTATTGACGTGGATAGAGAACTGGTTGGCAGACAGGAAGCAATGAGTAGTAATAAACGGGTCCTTTTCAGAATGGCAGGCAGTGACTAGTGGGGTACCGCAAGTTCAGTCCTGGGACCCCAGCTATTTACAATATGCATTAATGATTTGGACGAAGGAATTGAATGTAATATCTCCAAGTTTACAGATGACACTAAGCTGGGTGGCAGTGTGGGCTGTGAGGAGGATGCTAAGAGGCTGCAGGGTGACTTGGACAGGTTAGGTGAGTGGGCAAATGCATGGCAGATGCAGTATAATGTGGATAAATGTGAGCTTATCCGCTTTCATGGCAAAAACAGGAAGGCAGAATATTATCTGAATGGTGACCGATTAGGAAAAGGGGAGGGAGGTGCAATGAGACCTGGGTGTCATGGTACATCAGTCATTGAAAGTTAGCATGCAGGTACAGCAGGCGGTGAAGAAGACAAATGGCATGTTGGCCTTTATAGCAGAGAGGATTTGAGTATAAGAGCAGGGAATCTTACAAAAGTAGTAATCTCAGGATTGCCACGTGATAGTCAGAGTAGGAATCGCAGGATAGCTCAGATGAATACGTGGCTTGAGGAGTGGTGCAGAAAGGAGGGATTCAAATTCCTGGGAGGTTGGAACAGGTTCTGGGGGAGGTGGGACCAGTACAAACCGGATGGTCTGCACCTAGGCAGGACCGGACCCAATGTCCTAGGGGGTGTGTTTGCTAGTGCTGTTGGGGAGGAGTTAAACTAATATGGCAGGGGGATGGGAACCTATGCAGGGAGACAGAGGAAAGTAGAATGGGGGCAGAAGCAAAAGCTCGAAAGAGGAAAAGTAAAAGTGGAGGGCAGAGAAACCCAAAGCAAAAAGTAAAAAGGGCCACATTACAGCAAAATTCTAAAGGGGCAAAGGGTGTTAAAAAGACAAGCCTGAAGGCTCTGTACCTCAATGAGAGGAGTATTCGCAATAAGGTGGATGAATTAACTGCGCAGATAGCAGTTAACGGATATGATGCAATTGGCATCACGGAGACATGGCTCCAGGGTGACCAAGGCTGGGAACTCAACATCCATGGGTATTCAACATTTAGGAAAGGTAGACAGAAAGGAAAAGGAGGTGGGGTGGCGTTGCTGGTTCAAGAGGAAATTAATGCAATAGTAAGGAGGGACATTAGCTTGGATGATGTGGAATCTGTATGCGTGGAGCTACGGAATAGCAAAGGGCAGAAAACGCTAGTGGGAGTTGTGTACAGACCACCAAACAGTAGTAGTGAGGTTGGGGACAGCATCAAACAAGAAATTAGGGATGAGTGCAATAAAGGTACAGCAGTTACCATGGGCGACTTTAATCTACATAGATTGGGCTAACCAAACTGGTAGCAATGCAGGGGAGGAGGATTTCCTGGAGTATATTAGGAATGGTTTTCTAGACCAATATGTTGAGGAGCCAACTCGAGGGCTGGCCATCCTAGACGAGGTGATGTGTAGTGGGAAAGGACTAATTAGCAATCTTGTTGTGCAAGGCCCCTTGGGGAAGAGTGACCATAATATGGTAGAATTCTTTATTAAGATGGAGAGTGACAAAACTAATTCAGATACTAGGGTCCTGAATTTAAGGAAAGGTAACTTCGATGGTATGAGATGTGAATTGGCTAGAATAGACTGGCGAGTGATACTTGAAGGGTTGACGGTGGATAAGCAATGGCAAACATTTAAAGATCACATGGATGAACTTCAACAATTGTACATCCCTGTCTGGAGTAAAAAATAAAACGCGGAAGGTGGCTCAACCGTGGCTAACAAGGGAAATTAAGGATAGTGTTAAATCCAATGAAGAGGCATATAAATTGGCCAGAAAAAGCAGCAAACCTGAGGACTGGGAGAAATTTAAAATTCAATGGAGGAGAAAGGGTTTACTTAGGAGGGGGAAAATAGAGTATGAGAGGAAGCTTGCTGGGAACATAAAAACTGACTGCAAAAGCTTCTATAGGTATGTGAAGAGAAAAAGATTAGTGAAGAAAAACATAGGTCCCTTGCAGTCAGATTCAGGTGAATTTAGAATGGGGAACAAAGAAATGGTAGACCAGTTAAACAAATACTTTGGTTCTGTCTTCACGAAGGAAGACACAAATAACCTTCCGGAAATACTAAGGGACCGATAGTCTAGTGAGAAGGAGGAACTGAAGGAAATCCTTATTAGGCGGCAAATTGTGTGAGGGAAATTGATGGGATTGAAGGCCGATAAATCCCCGGGGCCTGATAGTCTGCATTCCAGAGTACTTAAGGAAGTAGCCCTAGAAATAGTGGATGCATTGGTGATCATTTTCCAACAGTCTATCGAATCTAGATCGGTTCCTATGGACTGGAGGATAGCTAACGTTATACCACTTTTTAAGAAGGGAGGGAGAGAGAAGGCGGATAATTATAGACCAATTAGCCTGACATCAGTAGTGGGGAAAATGTTGGAATCAATTATTCAAGATGAAATAGCAGCACATTTGGAAATCAGTGACAGGATCGGTCCAAGTCAGCATGGATTTATGAAAGGGAAATCCTGCTTGACAAATCTTCTAGAATTTTTTGAGGATGTAACTGATAGAGTGGACAAGGGAGAACCGGTGGATGTGATGTATTTGGACTTTCAAAAGGCTTTTGACAAGGTCCCACAAAAGAGATTGGTGTGCAAAATTAAAGCACATGGTATTGGGGGTAACGTACTGACGTGGATAGAGAATTGGTTGGCAGACAGGAAGCAGAGAGTCGTGATAAATGGGTCCTTTTCAGAATGGCAGGCAGTGACTAGTGGGGTGCCGCAGGGCTCAGTGCTGGGATCCCAGCTGTTTACAATATACATTAAAGATTTGGATGAGGGAATTGAGTGTAATATCTCCAAGTTTTCAGATGACACTAAGCTGGGTGGCAGTGAAGAGGGCGCTAAAAGGCTGCAGGGTGACTTGGACAGATTAGGTGAGTGGGCAAACGAATGACAGATGCCGTATAATGTGGATAAATGTGAGGTTTTCCACTTTGGTGGCAAAAACACGAAGGCAGAATATTATCTGAATGGTGGCAGATTAGAAAAAGGGGAGGTGCAATGAGACCTCGGTGTCATGGTACATCAGTCATTGAAAGTTGGCATGCAGGTACAGAAGGCAAATGGTGTGTTGGCCTTCATAGCTAGGGATTTAAGTATAGGAGCAGGGAGGTCTTACTGTAGTTGTACAGGGCTTTGGTGAGGCCTCACCTGGAATATTGTGTTCAGTTTTGGTCTCCTAATCTGAGGAAGGACGTTCTTGCTATTGAGGGAGTGCAGCCAAATTTCAGCAGACTGATTCCCAGGATGGCAGGACTGACATAAGAGGAGAGACTGGATCGACTGGGCCTGTATTCACTGGAGTTTAGAAGGATGAGAGGGGATCTCATAGAAATATATAAAATTCTTATGGGACTGGACAGGAAGAATGTTCCCAATGTTGGGGAAGTCCAGAACCAGGGGACATAGTCTAAAGATAAGGGGTAAGCCATTTAGGACTGAGCTGAGGAGAAACTTCTTCACTGAGAGTTGTTAAACTGTGGAATTCCCTATCGCAATGGGTTGTTGATGTCAGTTCATTGGATATATTCAAGAGGGAGTTAGATATGGCCCTTACGGCTAAAGGGATCAAGGGGTATGGAGAGAAAGCAGGAAAGGGGTACTGAGGTGAATGATCAGCCATGATCTTATTGAATGGTGGTGCAGGCTCGAAGGGCCGAATAGCCTACTCCTGCACCTATTCTCTATGTTTCTATGTTACTGCAGTTGTACAGGGCCTTTGTGAGGCCACACTTTGAATATTGTCTACAGTTTTGGTCTCATAATCTGAGGAAGGACATTCTTGCTATTGAGGGAGTGCAGCGAAGGTTCACCAGACTGATTCCCGGGATGGCAGGACTGACATATGAAGAAAGACTGGATCGACTAGGTTTATATTCACTGGAATTTAGAAGAATGAGAGGGCATCTCATAGAAACATAGAAAATTCTGATGGGATTGGACAGGTTAGATGCAGGAAGAATGTTTCTGATGTTGGGGAAGTCCAGAACCAGGGGTCAAAAGATAAGGGGTATGCCATTTAGGACCGAGATGAGGAGAAACTTTTTCACTCAGAGAATTGTGAACCTGTGGAATTCTCTACCACAGAAAGTTGTTGAGGCCGGTCCGTTAGATATATTCAAAGAGAGTTAGATGTGGACCTTATGGCTAAAGGGATTAAGGCGCATGGAGCGAAAGCAGGAATGGGGTACTTAAGTTGCATGATCAGCCATGATCTTATTGAATGGTGGTGCAGGCTCGAAGGGCCGAATGACCTACTCCTGCACCTATTTTCTATTTTTCTATACAGTGTATTTGCTGCTCACGATGTGGTCTCCTCTACATTGGGTAGACCAAATGCAGACTGGGTGACTGCTTTGTGGAGCCCCTCCAATCAGTCCGTAAGCGCGACCCCGAACCTCCAGTCACCTGTCACTTGAATTTTCTGCTCCCTTCCCACTCTTACCTCTCGGTCCTCGGCCTCTTACATTATTTCCACGAAGCTCAATGTAAGCTCGAGGAAAAGCGTTTTGTCTTTCGATGAGGCACTTCACAGCCTTCCGGAGTCGACATTGAAATCAACAATTTCGGACCCTAACCTCTGGCTCTATTATTTTACATGGCATCGGTTGATGATCCTGCCATTCCCATTTACTCCTCTTCTAGACTCATCTTTTGTTTCTTTACTTGTCCCATTACCATCTCCTTTTGCTTTGTATTATCATAGCTTTTTCATTTAATCTCTCCTGCCTTCCACCCTATCACAGACCTTCTCGTTTGTTCATTCCTCCCCTCCCCCTTCCCCTGCACATGCTTAAAATCTGTTAAATCTCTCTTTTTCCAGTCTTGACAAAAGATTATCGACCTGAAACTTTAAATCTGTTTCTCTCTCCAAAGATGCTGCCTGACCTGCTGAGTATTTCCAGCATTTTCTGTTTTTAATCTGTAAATCTTACACAGAAACTTAAACAAAAAACAGAAAATGCTGCAAGCAATCTTTAAATCAGATGCACATCTGCCCTTTTACCTCCTTCCTTCCCACTGGCCAGTGCCCCAAACACTCCTTCCAGTGAAACAGCAATTGATGCGCACTTCTTGCAATTTATTGTATTGTATTCACTGCTCACGATGAGGTCTACTCTACATTGAGGAGATCAAATGCAGACTGGATGAATGCTTCGTGGAGCACCTCTGTTCAGTCTGTAAGTGTGAGCCGAGCTTCCATTCACCTGTCACTTTAATTTACCACTGCACTCCCACTCTGACCTCTCTGTCCTCAGCCGCTTACAGTCTGCATCTGTAGGGAAAGCAGACCAGTAAACATTTTGGGTATATAACCTTTCAACAGAAAGAAACAAAGAATTTGCATTTATATATCGCCTTTCATGACTGCAGGATGTCCCAAAGTGCTTCATAGCCAATGAAGTACTTTTGAAGTGTAGTAATTGTTGTAATATCGAATAGGCGCCACCCAATTTGCACACAGCAAGCTCCTATAATCATCAATGTGATAATGACCAGATAATCTATTTTAGTGATGTTGATTGAGGAATAAATATTGGCCAGGGCACCGGGGAGATCTCCGCTGTTCTTCGAAATTATGCCATGGGATATTTTACGTTCACCTGGGAGGACAGAAAGGGCCTCGGTTTAACGTATCGTCTGAAAGACGGCACCTCCGACAGTACCGCGCTCCCTCAGTACTGCACAGGGAAATATTACAGACGATCAACATTTAAACAGGGACAATACTTGCATTTATATAGCACCTTAAACATAGTAAAATGTCCCAAGGCGCTTCACAGGAGCGTTATCAGCCAAAATTTGACACTAAGCTACATAAGAAGATATAGATAGGTGACCTGAAGCTTGTCAAAGAGATGGAGAGGTTTAGGGAGGGAATTCCAGAGCTTGGAGCTTGAGTAGCTGAAGGCACAACTGCCAATGGTATTGTGAAGGAAATCAAGGATGCACAAGAGGCCAGAATTGGTGGAACGCAGTGATCCCAGAGGGTTGTAGGGCTGGAGGAAGTTAGAGTGAGGGATTTGAACACAAGGATGAGAATTTTAAATATTAAAAGAAAGGAGAAAGATGCTGGAGGAGTGAGGAATCAGAATGACTTGTAAAATGAAATGCAGAAGAGGGTTAAATGACGGGTTGATGCTTGGGGTGGGGAATCCTCGATTGGAACACTGTGAACATAAGAACATAAGAAATAGGAGCAGGCCTAGCCCCCCCTGTATCTCATCCAAATTTCTTAAAAAATTAATTCTCGCCATGTGGGCGTCGCTGACAAGAGCAGCATTTATTGCCCATCCTTGAGAAGGTGGGAGTGGGCCTGTGTGCTCGGTCACTTCAGTTAAGAGTTAACTACATTCGTGTGGGACTGGAGTCACCTGTAGGCCAAACTGGGTAAGGATGACAGGTTTCCTTCGTTAAAACCCAATTGGTTCACTAATGTTCTTTAACGACAATCCGGCAGCTTCATGGCCACTTTTACTGATCCCAGCTTTATTATTATTTACAGATTTTTTAAAACCAAATTCACATTAGCAATCCTTCATGTGTGAGACGAAAATGTGATAGACGGCAGTGAATTCAATAATCGGGATGTCATGATTGAGCCAATTCTTACCTAGCATTCACTCCAAAACTCTTTTATTTCATTCATTCTTGGGATGTGGGCCTCACTGACAAGACCAGCCTTTATTTCCCGTTCCTAGTTGCCCTTGAGACTGTGGTGGTGAGCCGCCTTCTTGAACCGCTGCAGTCCGTTTGGTGAAGGTACTCCCACAATGCTGTTAGGGAGGGAGTTCCAGGATTGTGACCCAGCGACAATGAAGGAACGGCGATATATTTCCAAGTCAGGATGATGTGTGACTTGGAGAAGAACTTGGAGGTGATGGTGCTCCCATGAGCCTGCTGCCCTTGTCTTTCGAGATGGTGGAAGTCGCAGGTTTGGGAGGTGTTGCCGAAGAAGCCTTGGCGAGTTGCTGTAATGCATCTTGGTATGCACTGCAGCCACAGTGTGCTGGTTGTGGAGGGAGTGAATGTTTAAGGTGGTGGGTGGACTGCCAATCAAATGGGCTGCTTTGTCCTGGATGCTCATTGGATTGAGATCAGGAACAGCAACCCTCTTTGATATTTCCCATTCCCCAGCCAAGTAGCATTGAGACAACTTTTGGACAAGTCTCTACTACCACCATCAGTAAACTCATTGTAGATGAGGGATCAAGCCTCGTTCGGGATCTACCCGGTCTCCACAGTTGAATACCACATGCTGCATTTGCTCACCAGGGAAACCCAAGATTTTATTTCTCTGTTAGTACACATGCAATGCAAAGATGTCACTTTGGCAACTGTGCATGATGTTATAGTGGCAGAGAATGAGGCAGAAGGATTTTAAACCCTTTTCCTTCCAAAATACTGATCCTAAGAGTTTAGAAGGAAAGCGTCTTGTTCCAGCACACTGGTGCAGTTTTTTGTAATGCTGATTTTGAGCCAGTGCATTTAATGAACACATGATGCTGCCAATCTCTGGCCCATTATTCTTGGATTGTGTGAATTTTCTGTCTCCGTCCCTTTGGACTGTGTTTATTTCTACTACCACATTTTGCACAGATTTATTTCAACAGGCATTGACTTGCTTTCTGATTTTCTCTCCCCTCCAACAGGACATTGCCCAGGCCTCCCTACCAGAATGCCTCCTTTCTGGCAGACAAATTGATGTTTTGGACTTCACCACACAAAGAAGTTGGGGGGGAGGGGGAGAAACAAACTTACATTCTACCTAGAGCTATGTAGAAATTGCAAATGTCAGTCCTAGTATTCTCGCCTCTGAAGCACAAAATTTATGCTGATGTAAGAGAAAAGTGGCATTAGGGGTATAAGCGAAATAAGTTTAAAGTGCCGGCTTCTACATCGGCTCAGCAAAAAGGGCAGAAGGTCTGTAGGTGACCTCACACATTCTAACATATTCCAGTACCAAGGACCAAGGACCCAGAGGCCTCTGATTCAACATTGAAGTACCAGAACACTAGATAACATCAAGGTATGTCCAGTCCGACAAGATAAGACACAACGGAAGACTCTAACCAGATACTGATAAGACTCTGTGAAAAGACTCTAAACACACTTTTAGGTGCCATGTACGATCAGCAAATTCTAACCCAATGAGGTCATCCCAATTAAGGTCTAAGGTTACCTTGAGATCCTGGTCTGTCAATCCAAAATATTACTGATAAGGTAACCCAATTAGAGATCGAGGAAGGTCATACCGGGGAGCGAAGGGATCTACGAAATGTATAAATGATGCACGATTTTGCTATTCGGGGAACATCTGCACTCACAGGCGGCTGTGATGAGAAGTGTTCCCGGACGTCCGTAATTAAAGATTGTTATACCTTGCCATCCGTCTCCGTCCACTAACTTCGAGGGCTGCTACGCAGGTTGGGACGAGCATTGATCCTTTATATTAGAGGGCCTGCACGTGGGAAGAGAAGTCTTCCCATTTTTTCCCTTCAATTTGGTGCTGTGAGCAGGGTACAAGAACTTCCCGAACGGCACAATGATCCAGCTGTTGGGGTGAGTATGTTTAATTTACCACTTTCAGGTTAGAGCTGTGGCATTGTAAACCGGGAGGGAAGGACACCTGTACAAAGAACCATCTGCAGCGGGTCGTGGAGGGATGGAGACAGAGGACAGGGATGATCTAGGGATGGGAGGGGGTTAAAAGGCATACTCTGAGACGCGCTCATGTAGGAAGCACGGCAGTGCGAGGGTACGACGCAAGGGAAGATATATGGACGAGAACTAATGACCCAAGCGGTACGAGCGCACGGCGCAGGGACGAGACATATTAACCTGGAAGTGTGGCAGTACGGGTGTACGGCGCAAAAGGAAGACATATAGACGATGTTCCCGCAGAGACGAGACATATTGACCCACAAGTGTGGCAGTACGAGTGTACGGTGCCAAAGGGAGACATATAGAAGACGTCCTGCATCCCGAACATGAATTAAAGGGAATGCCCAAGACCCCTACACCTTACCCAAAGTAAGATGGGTAATCCGGCTAGTAAAAAGGCGAATAAAACCAATGAGGGAACAGAAACCCAGGCCAGCAAAAAAATGGAAGAAGAATGTAACTGGGGACCAAAAGGACCTCTACTAAATTTTCTGGGCAAAAAAAATATGCAACATTAATGGAAGAAATGAAACAGAAAGGGTGGCAGCCCACGGATACCCCCGATAGACAGAAAAAATGGTGGAATAGTCAGACCAACCACACGGTTGAAATGGCCCAAGTAATTACCCTTACTTGTTACCGGGAACAGGGAAAATAAATAGATACCCACACTGAATTGATTCAGGAATTAAAAACTAAAATAACAGAATTAGAAAAGGCTGTAAAGGAGAACAGACAAACCCTACAATATGCATCAGCAACACCCGACCCAAAAATAAACCCCCAGTACCCTAAATATACCCCTCCCTGAAAGAAGTACAGGTGGGGGAGCCCCAAGATAATAACGGGACCCAGGAAGGGCCCCTGGCATATGACGGGTACATACAGGCAGCTCCCGTACTTAGGTCCCTGCACACACGCAGCAACCGGTCACGTCACCATACAAGAAGTTCCCCTTACCCCGCATGAGAGACAGACAATGCTAAAAGATTTACCCACCCCCAAACCAAATGTCAGAAATACAGAATTCTGGCATAAGGTTGAGGAAATGTTCGATGCACATAATCTAATTCTAGGAGATGTACACGGTCTGGTAAAGGCCAAAACTGGTAATGTAAACTGGGAAAGGGCTACCCAAGCCGTGCAAAACGGCAACCGGATGACGATGGGAAATCCGATGCGAACTAAGGCACAGGGGATACTAGACCACAAGCACGGGATGGATGAATGTTGGGGACCAATAAGAACTAATTGGAGCAGGATATTAAAAGTAATCCAAAAACCGAACGAAACTGTACGGGAATATGGAAATGAACCACTCCGGTGCTAACAACCCCGATAATGAGGACGCGGCATTTTTAGAAATGTTTAAAGATGGACTGGGGGAGGCACATCAAAAAATAATTAAGCTGGGATTCAAGATAGGAGATGATTATGATGAAATCTGAGAATGGGCACAAAACGTGGAGGAATTAAAGCCCGAGCAAAAGGAAAAAATAGCCAAGATAGTGGTGGCAGCATTAGTGACGGGAGAAAAGGAAGATGGGGGGGGGACCTCCACACAGCCCCCTTGGCGTATTACACATGTCGTCAGGAAGGGCATTTTAACAGAGATTGCCCGCAAAGGGAGGCTGAAAAAGGGTCAGATAGACCCAGGTGCCGTAATTGCAACAAACTGGGACACGTCGCAAAAAGATGCTGGGCAGCGAGAGGCAGGGCAGCAGGAAAGGGCCCTCAGCACACCAGAAAACAGACAGGGACGCCCAGCACGCGTGAGGAACTGATGGAAGTTCTCCGACAAACAACATTGCCAGCCCCACCCCCTCCGGAGCCACCCTCTAACGAGGAGCTCATCAACTTACTTAAGTTGGCCAGTACCCGCTAGGGGTTACTGGCCCCCGAGGGAAGGTTGGGACGGCTGAAGCTAGATCCCTGTATGTTTATTAGCGCAGTGTTAGGGGGCCGGCAGTGTAACATGCTAGTGGACACGGGAGCGTCGGTATCCATAACTAATCTGGACCGTCCTCTTACAAGAACCACGGTTAATATTCAAGGGATAGGAGGAGGATCCAAAAAGGCGACATTAAGCGAAGTAGTACTATTAGAGATACAGGGGATAATGATGCCCACCCAATTTTGGTGCTGCCCTAACCCGGAAGGCACCATACTAGGGATAGACAGCCTGAGGGAAGTAGGGGCACTTATAGACCCCCAGCGTAATCGGATAATATGGGGAGAGAAACATCAGACCCAACAGAAGTTCGATGGTCTGAGACATCAGCAGCAGCGAGTAGCAAGGATTGTCCCAATACAGCCCGAGTGGGAAACGAAGGGCGTGTGGGGCAGCGTATGCCGACTATACCCGGCTCTGTGTGCACAGCAGAGTTGACCCGGTCAAAATTCCCAGGCCGGAACATAAGGCCCATAGACAATATCCTTTAAAACCCAAGGCTAAAGCAACCATCCACCAAATAGTGCAAGAATCAGAAGCACAAGGGGTGGTAAAGCTAGTAACTGCCACTGTAAAGTCCTTACTCAATAACACAAATCCACACGAGGCGCATTGTATGGACAAGGTCACTCTATGACCTGAACCTTTATTCACAGGACCAAGAAGTGATGACCCTGCGTGGGACCTCCCTTTATATACCTGGATGACCAGGTAAGGAGTGTCTCCCACAAGTTCACCCCTGTGGTCAAGGTGTGCATTTCTTAGGTATATACAGTATTGCAGTGGTGTTACATAAAGGTTACATACATGACATCACCTCCCCCCCACAATGTCTTATTGGGATCATAGGTTAAGTCTTTCAGGTGATCTACGCTCCCTCGTGGAATGCCGCAACTGGGGCTCTGGTTGTTGAGCCTTGGCATGCGTGTCTGTCACCTGTGGTGATTCCGGCCTGTCCGGACTGACCGCCGGGACTGTGCATACTGCTGAATATTCTTGTTGCTCGTTCACTGATGGTGGTGTGAGCACCATCTCATGATCTTCCTCAGGTTCTTCAGTGTCCATGCTGAACCTTTTATTTACTTGGTCCAGATGCTTGCGGCATATCTGCCCATTGTTAAGTTTAACCACTATGACCCTATTCCCTTCTTTGTCTATTACAGTACCCTCAAGCCATCTGGGCCCCAAAGCGTGATTGAGAACAAATACGGAGTCATTGATTTCTATACATCTCCCCCTTGAGTTTCGGTCATGGTACTCGTTTTGGGACTGGCGCTTGCCCTCAACAATGTCAAACAGGACTGGATGAATGAGGGACAGCCGAGTTTTGAGTGTTCATTTCATAAGCAGCTCTGCGGGCGAGACCCCCGTGAGTGAGTGCGGTCGGGACCTATAGGCCAGCAGGAGGCGCGATAGGCAGCATTGAAGGGAGGGTCTTTGAATCCTGAGCATGCCCTGTTTTATGATTTGGACCGCACGTTCCGCCTGGCCATTGGAGGCCGGCTTGAACGGTGCTGTCCTGACATGGTTGATGCCATTACCCGACATGAACTCCCGGAATTCGTAGCTAGTGAAACATGGGCCATTATCGCTAACAAGGATATCCGGCAAGCCGTGGGTCGTGAAGACCGCACGTAGACTCCCCACAGTGGTGGATGTCGTGCATGAATTCAAAATGATGCACTCGATCCATTTCGAGTTAACATCAACCACAATGAGAAACATTTTACCCATGAACGGGCCTGCGTAGTCCACTTGAATGCGGGACCATGGCCTGGTGGGCCAGGGCCACGGGCTGGGTGGGGCCTCCCTGGGGACATTGTCCAGCTGAGCACACGTCGTGCATCTGTGAACACAGTGTTTCAGGTCTGTATCAATTCCTGGCCACCAGACATGTGACCGGGCAATTGCCTTCATCAGCGTGATGCCTGGGTGCTCGCTGTGGAGTTCCCTGATGAACGCTTCCCTGCCCCTCTGGGGCATGACTACCCGACTGCCCCATAGTCGGCAGTCGGCTTGGATGGAGAGCTCATCCATCCATCTGTGAAACAGTCTGACCTCCTCAGGGCATGCTCCGTGTGCTGGCGCCCAATCCCCAGTCAGGACACATTTCTTAATCAGGGATAGGAGTGGATCTCTGTTAGTCCAGATTTTGATCTGGCGGACTGTGATGGGGGAGCCTGCACTGTCAAAGGCATCAACGGCCATGACCATCTCAGCGCTTTGCTCTGCTGCCCCCTCAGTGGTGGCCAGTGGAAGCCTGCTGAGCGCGTCAGCGCAATTTTCAGTGCCCGGCTGGTGCCGGATGGAGTAGTCATACGCAGCCAGCATGAGAGCCCATCGCTGTATGCGAGCTGACGCATTGGTATTGACAGCCTTGCTGTCTGACAACAGGGATGTTAATGGCTTCTGGTCTGTTTCTAATTCGAACCTCCTGCCAAAGAGCTACGATTGCATCTTTTTCACACCATAGACACATACGAGTGCTTGCTTCTCAAACATCCCATATCCCCGTTCTGCTTGAGAGAGCGACCTGGAGGCATAAGCCACAGGTTGTAGTTGGCCTTCAGCATTACACTGCTGCAACACGCACCCAACCCCATAGGACGATGCATCACATGTCAGAACCAATTTCCGACAGGGGTTGTACAGGGTCAACAACTTATTTGAACAAAGTAGGTTCCGCGCCCGATTGAAAGCCCGTTCCTGACAGTCCCCCAAAACCAATCACAACCCTTACGCAAGAGCACCTGTAGCAGCTCCAACAATGTGCTTAAGTTCGGCAGAAAGTTCCCGAAATAGTTCAAGAGTCCCAGAAATGAATGCAACTCCGATGTGTTGCAGGGCCTGGGCGCTCGTCGAATCGCCTCTGTTTTGGATTCGGTAGGCCGAATCCCATCTGCCGCAACCCTCCTGCCCAGAAACTCGACCTCAGGAGCCAAAAACACACACTTAGACTTCTTGAGCCGCAGGCCTACCCGGTCCAGTCGGCGTAGCACCTCCTCCAGGTTGTGGAGGTGTTCCTCGGTGTCACGAACCATGATAAGGATATCGTCCTGAAATACGATTGTTCCAGGAATGGATTTAAGCAGGCTTTCCATGTTTCTTTGAAAAATAGTGGCCGCTGATCGAATGCCAAACGGGCACCTGTTGTAAACGAATGGTCCTTTGTGTGTGTGGTGATGGTGGTCAGTAGTTTAGATTCGTCGGCCAATTCTTGGGTCATGTAGGCTGAAGTGAGGTCCAACTTGGTGAACAGCTTGTCGCCTGCCAGCGTGGCAAAAAGATCCTCCGCTCTCGGGAGCGGGTACTGGTCTTGTAGGGACACCCGGTTGATAGTGGCCTTGTAGTCACCACAAATCCTGACCGAGCCATCCGCTTTTAGGACGGGAACGATGGTGCTCGCCCAGTCGCTGAATTCAACGGGCGAGATGATGCCCTCTCTCAGCAACCGGTCCAATTCGCTCTCAGTTTTCTCCCGCATCATATACGGCACAGCTCTGGCTTTGTGGTGCACTGGTCTGGCATTCGGGGTGATGCGTATCACTACTTTGGTACCTTTGAACGTCCCGACACCAGGTTGGAATAGTGACTCAAATTACTGTAGGACTTGTGAGCATGAACTTCGCTCCACAGATGACATTGCGTGCACATCCCCCCATTTCCAGTTCATCTCAGCTAACCAGCCCCTGCCCAACAGTGCGGGGCCATTGCCCGGGACAATCCAGAGCAGCAGCCGGTTCACTGATCCATTATGTGTGACCGCCAACATTGCACTGCCCAGCACTGGAATGATTTCTTTGGTGTACGTCCGTAGTTGTGTCTCAATGGGTTCTAGTTTGGGTCTGCTGGCTTTGAGCGGCCATAGCTATTTGAATTGTTGAACACTCATGAGTGACTGGCTGGCCCCCATGTCCAGCTCCATGCGCACAGGGATGCCGTTTAATAGGACCTTTATCATCAAAGGTGGCGTTTTGGTATATGAGCTGTGAATGTTTGCCACCTGAACCCGCTGAACTTCAGCGTCCATTGAGTTGTCCCAAGCATCATCCTGCCTCACAGACCCCTCTTCTGGTCCATCCGCCTCGTAAATTAGCCTGGTTGCAGGCTTCCTGCACATCCTGGCTAAATGGCCACTTAGGTTACAATTTCCGCAGATGAACTGTTGAAACTTGCAAGTCCTAGCAGTGTGTCTGCCCCCACACCTCCAGCATGAACTGAGATTCCCATTGTTGTGAACAAAAGAGCTGTTACAAGGCATTCCTCGCTGATTATCCCTTTGACTACTCCTGACCACCCTGTTAGTGGGTGTCAATGGCCCCATCCCGGGCTGCATTGTCCACTGGGATGGCGTAAATGTCCGTTCAGCCTGCCATTGTCTCTGTTGAAAACCTGCTCTTGGGTCTATTGCTGCCTGGAGTGTGTCAAACTGTCCTTGCCTGCCTGCGGGGCTCTGAGTCGCATTTATGATATTGACTCCCTGATCCATCGCCACGTTGGAAGCAGGGTTGTGCGCGTATATTATCTTGGTTTCCTCCTCCCCCGCCATAAAAGTCTGAGCCATCAACGCCGCCGCTTCCGAGGTCAAGTCCTTGGTCTCAATTAACTTCCTGAAAATCCCAGCATGACCGATGCCCTCAATAAATAAATCCCTTAGCATCTCCCCTCTGCAGGCGTCTGTGAACTTACAGAGGCTGGCCAAGCGCCGGAGGTCCACAACGAAATCCGGTATGCTCTGTCCTTCCCGACGTCAGTGGGTATAGAATCTGTGTTGGGCCATGTGTATGCTGCTTGCCGGTTTGAGGTGCTCACCGACTCGTTTGCTGAGCTCTTCAAAGGTTTTGTCCGCCAGCTTCTCGGATGCTAGCAGGTCTTTCATGAGCGCGTTCGTCTTAGGTCCGCAGCTGGTGAGTAGATGTGCCCTTCGCTTGTTGGCTGCTGCATCTCCCAGCCAGTCTTTTGTGACAAAGCTCTGCTGAAGCCTCTCAATGAAATCGTCCCAGTCCTCACCAACACAGTACCATTCCTCTGTGCTACCGGTGGCCATTCTCGTTGATTCCCGTTTCTCGTCGCCAATGTAAAGTGCTTACTCAATAATACAAATCCACACGAGGCGCATTGTATGGACCTGAGCCTTTATTCACAGGACCAAGAAGTGATGACCCTGCGTGGGACTTCCCTTTATATACCTGGATGACCAGGTTAGGAGTGTCTCCCACAAGTTCACCCCCTGTAGTCAAGGTGTGCATTTCTTATGTATATACAGTATTGCAGTGGTGTTACATAAAGGTTACATACATGACAGCCACCACTAATTCACCGGTGTGGCCGTAAAGAAACCCGATGGAACCTACAGGTTCACTGTCGACTATACGGCCCTGAACAAGGTCACCCCAAGGGAACATCCGATTGTGGCGAGCCCATCCACTATTTTCACTGGCCTGAACCCAGAACATAAAATCTTTACTGTACTCGACATAATGAACGGATTCTGGGCTATACCTTTGGATGAGGAGTCACAGAGGAAGTTTGCCTTCACTGTAAAGGGGAAACAGTATACCTGGACCAGGGTGCTGCAAGGGTTTCACAATAGCCCTGGCATATTTCACCGGGCATTGTCAGGAATCCTGGAACCCCTAGATGTAGGAGAAGGAAGCACTATACTACAGTACGTGACGATGTTCTTATCGCTTCAGGTACTGAGCAACAACACATGTTGGCCCTAACTACAGTATCAGGGGCCTTACAGCGCTCAGGGTTGAAGGCAAATCCTAGGAAAGCCCAGGTGGGAAAGGAGGAGGTTATGTACTTGGGCTACGTAGTAGCCCAAGGGAATAGACCGATGCCCGCAGATCGGAAGGAGGCTATTAGAACAATGCCTAGACCAGGAACGGTAAAAGGGGTCCGACAGGTATTGGGACTATTTAACTATTGCCGGAACTTTATTCTAGAGTATGCGGAGATGGCCCAACCGATACAGGAACTAGTAAAAGGAGGAAGGCCCTCCTAGGAGCCCATTGACAGTTTATACAACTGAAGCAAGCGCTTATGAGTGCAGCCGCCTTGGGAATGCCGGATTAGAATAGACCCTTCCACTTGTATATGTACCATAGTGAGACCCATTACAATGCGGTGGTAACCCAGGAACATGGGGATAGGCAAAGGCCCGTGGCATACTATTCCATGAAACAAGGACTGGTGGTCGCAGGGCTGTCCCAATGTGTCGCAGCTCTTGATGGAAAGGAATGGGTAGAGACATGGAAAACCATTGTAGGAAATGTATAACATGTGCTAAACACAACCCGGGGGAAAAGATAAAGGTCCGGCTGGGTCACCAAACTCGCCCAAAGGGACCCTGGGAAGCCTTACAAATAGACTTTTCTGGGCCACTGCCTAGCCAAAGGGGAAATATGTACTGTCTGGTAATAATAGACCAATTTACAAAATGGGTAGAAGCCTTCGCCACTAGAAACTGCATCGCTCATACAGTAGCTAAGATCCTGGCCGGGTAAATAATACCCAGGTGGGGAACGCCACAACAGTTGGACTCAGACCAGGGTACACACTTTACGGGAAAAATCATGAAGGGATTAAACAAAAATTCCATATCCCATACCACCCGGAGTCTTCCGAATTGGTAGAGCGAATGAATAGGACCTTAAAAATAGCACTGGCTAAGGCAATCGAGGAGACCGGACAGGGGTGGGTTGAGTTACTACCACGAATCCTAATGAAATTAAGAGCTACCCCTAACTGGACTACTGGACTGACCCCCTTTGAACTAATGACAGGAAGAGCCATGAGGCTGCCAGAAGTGTTGGTTACTGGAAGTGATGACGTAGGGCCCTACAAGGATAAGATACGGAAGTTCGTGATGGAACTCTGCAAACAATCACATGAATTACGAGCACAAGCCAGAGACCAACAAACTATTAGGGATCTAGAAAGGGACACAAAGGAACAAAGGGTTCAGGTACCTCAAATAGGGAGCCAGGTCATGGTAAAGATAAATCTTGAAAGACCCGGATTCTCACCAAAATGGACCGGACCCCACCAGGTGATTATGGTTAGTGACACATGCACTTGCATAGAAATGGGAGGTGTTGGCAAATGGAAATACTGGATCCAGTTGAAACGATTTAGATCCTAACCAACCGGTGGCCACCGGAAAAAGTTGTGTTTTACAGGATCCTATCCCACCTTGGAGCCGGACCATCCACTGATGAAGAAAGTAATGGACCTCAAGGCCTATATTATAAGACATCGGAAAATATTAGCTGTGATCCCGATTCAAAAATCCTAATAGTGGTAGTCGGCACAACGGTAGATTTAACTTGTAGCATTGGACTAACGGGCATAACACAACTTAACATGAGCTTTAATCGACAGTGGGGATGGAACAATAACAAGGGCATAACATTAGCAGTAAATGAGATCGCAGTATGCTTTGTGTTAGAAGAAGAACGAGGAAGTTGCACTCGTAGGGAGGGGATACAGATAAGGTGCATGCCCGTTTTCACTCAATTCTCGGGAAGGCCATGGCAAGGGGACCAGATGGAAGATATGTCCGGCCTTCCCGTGCGTGGGTACGGACCAGTGGTGTTGGGATATTCTTGTCCGAGATAGACCTCCCACCGTTGCCCCGACAACCACCCTGGGGACAACAACTCTTCCCAGCACAACCATGCAAACCTCCCCCATATGCCCGTCCATAAAGAGTGGAGCCAAAGGGGGGCTAGTAATAAAGGAATCTAAGGAAAAGTAATATTTTGGGGTGTGTCAGCGACTACTTACGGTAGTCCTAAACCTAACGGATATTATCCTTCCTAGCTTCTGTGGGAATGAAACTATAAGTCTATACCAGAACCTGACACAATGAACCCTCGAAGGCCTGGAATCCACGACCCTGAGATTTAATGTCAGAAAGGGAACAGAACAAAGTCGAACGAAAAGGGGAATACTGGAAACACTAGGCACGGGATACGCGGCGGGGGTTGCGACGATGAATTCTATAGACCTGTATGCAAAAGACGACCGGGTTAAGACCTTGACGCAAATCTTAAGGGGTTTATTGGGGAGGGAAATAAATAGTCAAGCCCTATAAGCGCGGTTGGGAGATGGCGCGGAAGGGGAACTGTTACAAGTGGCCCATATATTACAGGAACATGCCAAGACCATAAATTTGATCCATGCAATGGGGAACGACTTAAGTAAACGATTACAAGCTGAGATAGTTTGCTCCGGGTATGGGGCCTGGATACTGAGTGAGGTACAAGATAACCTGGAGCAACTCCAGAATGGGTACATACCAGATTGGATCCCAAATATTTAATAATTCGACTCTAGACAAAAACATGAACAACACGTGTGAGGTATGGAAAAATAGTCAGGCATGGGTGCCAAAATTTAGATGTATTACTGGACATGTGAATATGATCGGATTCGTGTTATCAATACCACTATATGATGTAACAAAGGGAGACCCCTTATACCAAACCGACAATATCGGTGAAGTAAGAAACCGAACACGTTTGCATTACCATCAACCCTCCCGACAGGTGATTAAAATTAACAATAGTACCAAAGGCATTGACATGACCGACTGCTATAAAAATAACCAAGTGGTGTTATGTTGAGGTGCGCTATGAATGACAGATGATGATTGTGGATTCCATCAAACAAATGGATGCATGCTGAGTATCACTCCTCTCCAACGCGATTCTGAAACAATCGCTGCTCCACAAGGGAATGGAGATTGGTGCGTGAGCACAGGAGCAGCCAACCTGACAGTTAAGACCAGGGGAGGAGTCACCCCCTGTGTCATCACCAACCCTAACTTCTGTTTCAGGCCCATGGGAAAAATATACATAAATGGATACCACATACATCCCAAGACAACGGAAATTATCCACGGAACGGTCACGGATACCCTCCGAGAAGGGTACAAGGAGGCGGAATGGGAACTGCAAGGAAAACAGACACCCGAATTAAATGAGGAACAATTACAATTAGTGCAAGGAATCCAAAACCAAAGACGACAGTATATCTGGCTGATGGATGAAATAAACAACCTACAAAGAGACACTAACGCGATGCTGGCCGACCAGCCTTGGTACTCAAAACTGTGGAACATTGGACTTAATATTCAGATCCACCCATGGATAAGGATCATATCACATGTACTTATAGTAATACAGGGCCTGGTCCTGATGGTATGGGTAGGGTTAACCTGTGCATGAATTAATCAGGCCGAACGACACGTTAGTGCACGCACTATGATTAAGACGATAAGGGATGGAAATTTAAACAGTCCTGCAGGAAGGACTTACCTTATATAGCCCTCCGGGAGAAGTCACAGGAGGTCCTGAAGTTTGTGAGATGGCCACTCAGGCGAACGGACATATCTGGAACTTGCCCACAGGGAAGTCTTTTCTGGGGAATAGAAACATAGAAACATAGAAAATAGGGGCAGGAGTAGGCCATTCGGCCCTTCGAGCCTGCACCACCATTCAATAAGATCATGGCTGATCATTCACCTCAGTACCCTTTTCTTGCTTTCTCACCATACCCCTTGATCCCTTTAGCCGAAAGGGCCACATCTAACTCCCTCTTGAATATATCCAATGAACTGGCATCAACAACGCTCTGCGGCAGGGAATACCACAGGTTAACAACACTCTGAGTGAAGAAGTTTCTCCTCATCTCAGTCTTAAATGGCTTATCCTTTACCCTTAGACTATGTTCCCTGGTTCTGGTCGTCCCCAAAATCGGGAACATTCTTCCTGCATCTAACCTGTCCAGTCCCGTCAGAATTTTATATGTTTCTATGAGATCCCCTCTCATCCTTCTAAACTCCAGTGAATACAGGCCCAGTTGATCCAGTCTCTCCTCATATGTCAGTCCTGCCATCCCGGGAATCAGTCTAGTGAACCTTCGCTGCACTCCCTCAATAGCAAGAACATCCTTCCTCAGATTAGGAGACCAAAACTGAACACAATATTCCAGGTGAGGACTCACTAAGGCCCTGTACAACTGCAATAAGACTCCCTGCTCCGATACTCAAACCCCCTAGCTATGAAGACCAACATACCATTTGCCTTCTTCACCGCCTGCTGTACCTGCATGCCAACTTTCAATGACTGATGTACCATGACACCCAATCTCGTTGCATCTCCCCTTTTCCTAATCTGCCGCCATTCAGATAATATTCTGCTTTCGTGTCTTTGCCACCAAAGTGGAAAACCTCACATTTATCCACATTATACTTTTTCTGCCATGCATTTGCCCACTCACCTAACCTGTCCAAGTCACCCTGCAGCCTCTTAGCATCCTCCTCACAGCTCACACCGCCACCCAGCTTAGTGTCATCTGCAAACTTGGAGATATTACACTCAATTCCTTCATCTAAATCATTGATGTATATTGTAAATAGCTGGGGTCCCAGCACTGAGCCCTGCAGCACCCCACTAGTCACTGCCTGCCATTCTGAAAAGGACCCGTTTATCCCGACTCTCTGCTTCCTGTCTGCCAACCAGTTCTCTATCCACGTCAGTACATTACCCCCAATACAATTTTACACACCAATCTCTTGTGTGGGACCTTGTCAAAAGCCTTTTGAAAGTTCGAATATACCACATCCACTGGTTTTCCCTTGTCCACTCTGCTAGTTACATCCTCAAAAAATTCTAGAAGATTTGTCAACCATAATTTCCCTTTCATAAATCCATGCTGACTTGAACCGATCCTGTCACTGCTTTCCAAATGCGCTGCTATTTCATCTTTAATAATTGATTCCAACATTTTCCCCACTACTGATGCCAGTTTAACCAGTCTATAATTACCCATTTTCTCTCTCCCTCCTTTCTTACAAAGTGGTGTTACATTAGCTACCCTCCAGTCCATCGGAACTGATCCAGAGTCGATAGACTGTTGGAAAATGATCACCAATGCATCTACTATTTCTCGGGCCACTTCCTTAAGTACTCTGGGATGCAGACTATCAGGCCCCGGGGATTTATCGGCCTTCAATCCCATCAATTTCCCTAACACAATTTCCAGCCGAATAAGGATATCCTTCAGTTCCTCCTTCTCACGAGACCCTTGGTTCCCTAGTGCATTCGGAAGGTTATTTGTGTCTTCCTTCGTGAAGACAGAACCAAAGTACTTGTTCAATTGGTCTGCCATTTCTTTGTTCCCCATTATAAATTCACCTGAATCCGACTGCAAGGGACCTACATTAGTCTTCACTAATCTTTTTCTCTTCACATATCTATAGAAGCTTTTGCAGTCAGTTTTTATGTTCCCTGCAAGCTTCCTCTCATACTCTATTTTCTCCCTCTTAATTAAACCCTTAGTCCTCCCCTGTTGAATACTAAATTTCTCCCAGTCCTCAGGTTTGCTGCTTTTTCTAACCAATTTATATGCCTCTTCCTTGGTTTTAACACTATCCTTAATTTCCCTTATTAGCCACGGTTGAGTCACCTTCCCCATTTTATTTTTACTCCAGACAGGGATGTACAATTGCTGAAGTTCATCCATGTGATCTTTAAATGTTTGCCATTGCTTATCCACCGTCAACCCTTTAAGTAACATTTGCAGTCTATTCTAGCCAATTCACGCCTCATACCGTCAAAGTTACCTTTCCTTAAGTTCAGGACCCTAGTTTCTGAATTAACTGTGTCCCTCTCCATCTTAATAAAGAATTCTACCATATTATGGTCACTCTTCCCCAAGGGGCCTCGTACAACAAGATTGCTAATTAGTCCCTTCTCATTACACATCACCCAGTCTAGGATGGCCAGCTCTCTAGCTGGTTCCTCGACATATTGGTCTTGAAAACCATCCCTAATACACTCCAGGAAATCCTCCTCCACCGCATTGCTACCAGTTTGGTTAGCCCAATCAATAGATTAAAGTTGCCCATGATAACTGCTGTACCTCTATTGCACACATCTCTTATTTCTTGTTTGATGCTGTCCCCAACCTCACTACTACTGTTTGGTGGTCTGTACACAACTCCCACTAGCGTTTTCTGTCCTTTAGTATTCCGCAGCTCCACCCATACCGATTCCATATCATCCAAGCTAATGTCCCTCCTTACTATTGCATTAATTTCCTCTTTAACCAGCAATGCCACCCCACCTCTTTTTCCTCTCTGTCTATCCTTCCTGAATGTTGAATACCCCTGGATGTTGAGTTCCCAGCCTTGGTCACCCTGGAGCCATATCTCCGTGATGCCAATTACATCATATCCGTTAACTGCTATCTGTGCAGTTAATTCGTCCACCTTATTCCGAATACTTCTCGCATTGAGGCACAGAGCCTTCAGGCTTGTCCTTTTAACACACTTTGCCCCTTTAGAATTTTGCTGTAATGTGGCCCTTTTTGTTTTTTGCCTTGGGTTTCTCTGCCCTCCACTTTTACTATTCTCCTTTCTATCTTTAGCTTCTGCCTCCATTTTATTCCCCTCTGTCTCCCTGCATTGGTTCCCATCCACCTGCCATGTTAGTTTAACTCCTCCCCAACAGCACTAGCAAACACTCTGCCTAGGACATTGGTTCCGGTCCTGCCCAGGTGCAGACCATCCGGTTTGTACTGGTCCCACCTCCCCCAGAACCGGTTCCAATATCCCAGGAATTTAAATCCCTCCCTTGTGCATCACTCCTCAAGCCATGTATTCATCTGAGCTAAACTGCAATTCCTACTCTCACTAGCACGTGGCACTGGTAGCAATCCTGAGATTACTACTTTTGAGGTCCTACTTTTTAATTTAGCTCCTAGCTCCCTAAATTCGTCTCGTAGGACCTCATCCCGTTTTTTTACCTTTTTTGTTAGTACCGATATGCACCACGACTGGCTGTTTACCTTCCCTTTTCAGAATGTCCTGCACCCGCTCCGAGACATCCTTGACCCTTGCACCAGGGAGGCAACATAACATCCTGGAGTCTCGGTTGCGGCCGCAGAAACGTCTATCTATTCCCCTTACAATTGAATCCCCTATCACTATAGCTCTCCCACTCTTCTTCCTGCCCTCCTGTGCAGCAGAGCCACCCATGGTGCCATGAACTTGGCTGCTGCTGCTCTCCCCTGATGAGTCATCCCCGTCAACAGTACCCAAAGCGGTGTATCTGATTTGCAGGGGGGTGACCGCAGGGGACCCCTGCACTACCTTCCTTGCACTGCTCTTCCTGTTGGTCACCCATCCCCTATCTAGCTGCGTACCTTTAACCTGCGGTAAGACCAACTCGCTAAACGTGCTATTCATGTCATTCTCAGCATCGTGGACGCTCCAGAGTGAATCCACCTGCAGCTCCAGCGCCGCAATGCAGTCCATCAGGAGCTGCAGGCGGATGCACTTCCCGCACATGTAGTCGTCAGGGACACCGGAAGCGTCCCTGACTTCCCACATAGTACAGGAGGAGCATAACATGTGTCTGCGCTCTCCTACCATGTCTTAACCCTTAAATTGGCAACGACAATGCTAACTGTTACTTACTGATATAGAAAAGAAAAAGAAAAACTACTTACCAATCACCAGCCAATCACTTACCCCTTTGGCTGTGACGTCACCTTTCGATTTCTTTCTACTTCTTTTTTGCCTTCTCTCCCTGCTGCAGCTGCACTAGGCCACTCCCGAACTCCCACACCGCCTCTCCTCGACCATGACCTGCATTCACACAGCGCCTTTATAGGCCACTCCTGAACTCCCACACCGCCTCTCCTCGACCATGACCTGCATTCACACAGCGCCTTTATAGGCTGCTCCTGAACTCCCACACCGCCTCTCCTCGACCATGACCTGCATTCACACAGCGCCTTTATAGGCCGCTCCCGAACTCCCAGACCGCCTCTCCTTGACCATGACCTGCATTCACACAGCGCCTTTATAGGCCGCTCCTGAACTCCCAGACCGCCTCTCCTCGACCACGACCTGCATTCACACAGCGCCTTTATAGGTCGATCCCGAACTCCCACACCGCCTCTCCTCGACCACGACCTGCATTCACACAGCGCCTTTATAGGCTGCTCCCGAACTCCCAGACCGCCTCTCCTCGACCACGAACTACTGACGACTCACGGACGCTGGGCCTTTATAGGCCGCTCCCGAACTCCCACACCGCCTCTCCTCGACCATGACCTGCATTCACACAGCGCCTTTATAGGCCGATCCCGAACTTCCACACTGCCTCTACTCGACCACGAACTCCCGATGACTCACGGACGCTGGGCCTTTAGAGGCTGCTCCTAAACTCCCGCACTGCCTCTACTCGACCACGAACTCCCGATGACTCACGGACGCTGGGCCTTTAGAGGCTGCTCCTGAACTCCCACACCGCCTCTCCTCGACCACGACCTGCATTCACACAGCGCCTTTATAGGCCGTTCCCGAACTCCCACACCGCCTCTCCTCGACCACGAACTACTGACGACTCACGGACGCTGGGCCTTTAGAGGCTGCTCCTAAACTCCCGCACCGCCTCTCCTCGACCATGAACTGCATTCACACAGCGCCTTTTACAACCTCCGGAGTCCCAAAGTGTCTCACAGCCAATGACGTGCTTTTCTGAAGCGTAGTTGCTGTTGTGATGTGGGAAGCACAACAGGTTTATCCGAGTCACTTGTGCGCGAGCAACTGAATCTATTTCACATGAGTGCAAGATGGTCTATTCATGCGTGGCACACACAAACACAAGTCCGTTCGTGCATAGACCTTGAATGGGGCGAGCTTGCAGGCTTTTCTTTTAATTACTGGAGTGAACAAACATTTAATGTGCTTACGTGACATTCTTTTGTCCCTCGCTTTTCTTTTTAAATAAAGCAGCAGCCCAAAAGCAGACTGCTGACACAAGATATAATCATACTCTGCCTGCAGCGCTTCCGATCTGTGACATGACTGGTTCTCAGACCTGCTGGCCAGTGGTGTTCCTGTAACCAGGGTGTGGTAAAGTATCTGGAGTGCCTCGTCGTGAAGGCTTGCTTCAGATGGTTGGGATGGGGTGGGGGGGAGATTCAGCTACAGAACATGTGGTAGTGGGTACAGACCTAATCTTCTGCTCTCGGGCTCACTTAATAAATCACTGATGTTCTATGTCTCCATGGGACCTTCACAGCTTGAAAATTTAATTTATTCATTCCGCAGACGTGGGTGTTGTGTATGGAGAAAGAGTCAGACTGAACACTGTGAGCGCAAAGTAAAGTGCGACCGTCGTCTTTTATTGCAGGTCTCCAGAGTGCCTCTCCAACCTGTGAAGCCTCCTTAAATACCTGTGCTCCCAAGGGATTATGGGATCCCTTGGGACTCCCAGGGATGAGCCCTCTGGTGACTGTACAGAGTAAATACAAGTTTACATATATAACAACGGGCATCGCTGGCAAAGCCGGCATATATTTCCCGTCCCCTCGTTGCCTTCTTGAACCGCAGGTAACAGTTTTTGATACAGCTGAATGGCTTGCTAGGCTAGTTCAGAGGGCAATCATGAGTCAAAACAGTTGTGGGATTGAAGTTACACATGGGCGGGGTAAGGACGGCATGATTCCTTCCCCGAAGGACATTCCTGGACCAGTTGAGTTTTCACCACAAACCGAATGCTTCACACGTTCACTGTTACTGACACCAACTTTTTATATTCAAATTTCAACTTAATTCAAATTCTCAAATTACCCTGGTGGAATTTGAACTCACGTTCTCTGGATTATTAGTCCAGGCCTCTGGATTACTGGTCCATTATTGTACCCATATATTCTGTTTCAGCAAAACCTATTATTTGAACTAAAGCATAGTTAAGCCAAAATTAAAGCAAAGATCTCCTTTAGAAGAGAGTAGAATAGATATTGCTGTTGGCACTGTTAGTGATCAAACAATTAATGTGCTCATATGGCACCCTTTTGTCTCTGGTTCAGTGGGTAGTGCTCTCGGATCTGAGTCAGAACGTTGTAAGTTCAAATCCCACTCCAGGACTTGAGCACAAAGATCTAGGCTGAAACGCCAGTGCAGTGATGAGGGAGCGCTGCAATGTTGGAGGCGCCGTCTTTCACGTGGGTCGTTAAACCGAGGCACCCATCTTCCCTCGCAGGTACTAGATCTTAAGACACTATTCGAAGAAGAGCAGGGTGTTCTGGCCACCATTTATCCTTCAACCAAAGCCACTGAAAACAGATTATCGGGCCATTCATCTCATTGCTGTTTCTGGGATCTTGCTGTGTGCAAATTGCTCGCTGTGTTTCCCTGCACAGAGTGACTGCACTTTAAAAGTACTTCATCGGCTGTGAAGCATTTTGGGAGGTTGTGAAACGTGCTATATGATTACAAGTCCTTTCTTGTATTTGCTGTTTTAAAATAAACAGGTTGCCATCTCTGTTAAAAGGGCAGAGAGAGGAATGATTTACGAAAAACATAAACTTTTATCTACTGCAGTCACCAATTTTGTAGTTTCTACCGTTAATGCCTTTTAACCTTAAAATTTGCAAAGCTGCAATCCAGCTGTTCATCATTAGATGGTGCTGTTGCATTTTCAAAATTGATTCCTGATGCTTGCATAAGCGTTCTTCACAGAGTCAACCTGGGAACAGACGAACCAGTGACTAACTGTAAATGAGAAGACGCGGATGAAAGGGGTAATCCCCTCTGCTGGGTACTATTGTGAAGAAGTGCAGGGGACTTCTCCCTGGTGTCCTGACCAATATTTATCCCTCAACCAGCATTCAAAAAGGAGTTAGATGTAGTCCTTACTACTAGGGGGATCAAGGGGTATGGCGAGAAAGCAGGAATGGGGTACTGAAGTTGCATGTTCAGCCATGAACTCATTGAATGGCAGTGCAGGCTCGAAGGGCCGAATGGCCTACTCCTGCACCTATTTTCTATGTTTCTATCTATGTTTCTATCACTAAGAAACAGATTATTACATTGCTGTCCCGCCTCCAGTGCACCAGTGCAGCCTTCAGCCGCCTGAGGAAGCGAGTGTTCGAAGACCAGGCCCTCAAATCTGGCACCAAGCTCATGATCTACAGGGCTGTAGTGATACCCATCCTCCTGTATGGCTCAGAGATATGTACCATATACAGTAGATACTTCAAATCACTGGAGAAATACCACCAATGATGTCGCCGCAAGATCCTGCAAATCCCCTGCACCAACATTAGTGTCCTCTACCAGGCCAACATCCCCAGCATTGAAGCACCGACCACGCTCGCTGGGCAGGCCACATTGTTCGCATGCCTGACACATGACTCCCAAAGCAAGCGCTCTACTCGGAACTCCTTCATGGCAAACGAGCCCAAGGTGAGCAGAAGAAACGTTTCAAGGACACCCTCAAAACCTCCCTGATAAAATGCAACATCCCCACTGACACCTGGGAATCCCTGGCTAAAGACCGCCCTAAGTGGAGAAAGTGCATCCGGGAGGGCGCTGAGCACCTTGAGTCTCATCACCGAGAGCATGCAGAAATCAAGCGCAGGCAGTGGAAGGAGCGTGCGGCAAACTAGTCCCACCCACCCCTTCCCTCAACGACTATCTATCCCATCTGTGACAGAGACTGTAATTCCCGTATTGGAATGTTCAGTCACCTAAGAAATCATTTTTAGAGTGGAAGCAAGAATTCCTCAATTCCAAGGGACTGCCTATGATGATGATTGTGGAAGCTTCCTGCACACAATTCTGGCTGCTGCGTTTCCCACATTACAACAGTGATTACACTCCAAAAGTACTTCATTCGCTGTAAAGTGCTTTGGGACGTCCTGAGGTATAAATGAAACGCCTTTTTACACTGATGGCTGTTTCGGAAGAATATTAACCCTGAAATTCCATTTTGGCCTTTTCTCGGGCATTTTAGAGAAAAAATACGCACCCACCTTAAGCTGCTGACCACATTTGACTTTCCGATGCTGTGGCCTGAGCTGACTGTGCATCGCTGCGTGTGCACATCGGGACGTGCGCAGGCCTGGAGCTGGAGTCACATGGCTCTGGGCAGCCAATTGGGTGGCAATGTGAGCTGCGATGAGGATGCTATGAGGCTGCAGAGTGACTTGGATAGGTTAGGTGAGTGGGCAAATGCATGGCAGATGAAGTATAATGTGGATATGAGGTTATCCACTTTGGTGGTAAAAACAGAGAGACAGATGATTATCTGAATGGTGACAGATTAGGAGAAGGGGAGGTGCAACGAGACCTGGGTGTCATGGTACATCAGTCATTGAAGGTTGGCATGCAGGTACAGCAGGCGGTTAAGAAAGCAAATGGCATGTTGGCCTTCATAGCGAGGGGATTTGAGTACAGGAGCAGGGAGGTGTTGCTACAGTTGTACAGGGCCTTGGTGAGGCCACACCTGGAGTATTGTGTACAGTTTTGGTCTCCTAAGTTGAGGAAGGACATTCTTACTATTGAGGGAGTGCAGCGAAGGTTCATCAGACTGATTCCCGGGATGGCGGGACTAAACTATCAAGAAAGACTGGATCAACTGGGCTTGTATTCACTGGAGTTCAGAAGAATGAGAGGGGATCTCATAGAAACATTTAAAATTCTGACAGGTTTAGACAGGTTCTATGCAGGAAGAATGTTCCCAATGTTGGGGAAGTCCAGAACCAGGGGTCACAGTCTAAGGATAAGTGGTAAGACATTTAGGTCCGAGATGAGGAGAAACTTCTTCACCCAGAGAGTGGTGAACCTGTGGAATTCTCTGCCACAGAAAGTTGTTGAGGCCAATTCCCAAAATATTCAAAAAGGAGTTAGATGTAGTCCTTACTACTAGGGGGATCAAGGGGTATGGCGAGAAAGCAGGAATGGGGTACTGAAGTTGCATGTTCAGCCATGAACTCATTGAATGGCGGTGCAGGCTAGAAGGGTTGAATGGCCCACTCCTGCACCTATTTTCTATGTTTCTATGTTTCAATCAGGTAAAGTATATACTCATTCATAGTAATAGGAGTTCCGCAGGGTCTTAATACTATGAATGAGAAACCTCCCCCAAACACCCAAAACAGTAATAAAAAATAGAAAATATACACTACATTCATTTAAATTAAAGTTATTAATGTCTTTAAAAAATATACATTTTCCCGATATTTAAAAAAGAACTTATCATTGTGGGGAGGGTTTTTAATGCTAAAATATGTTTTAATAGCTTTATTTTTAGATGTTTTTGTTTTTTTAAAACACTTGCGCCTGTAAAAGTAGGTTATGCGCCTGCTTTTTCAGGCGTAAGATTTTTGAGGACATTTGTATGCGTAAATATCGGAAATTTGCACTTATAAATGTCCTCGCTCCCGATCTGTGGAGGATCTGTCAAGCCAGAAACTTGACAGATCGGAAAAGCCGGTTTTCAGCGCATGCGCATTGCGTGCCGAAAACCAGCTTTTCCGATGTACAAAATTCGTACGGACCCGGGGAGGCCCCAATTTCAGGGCTGATGTCTCTGCTACTTTTCCATTTCACACACAGACTGGGGGAATCAGTCTTTGTGGATTGCGCAGGGCTCCACTTTGAGATGGAAGGAGCCAACACTGGGGCCCACCTCCTGCGCATACATCGCAAAGACCTGCTCTCTCTGATCTGACGGGGGAATCACGAGCGCACGTTCTCATGGGTTCACCAAACCATCGATTGGTTCCAGGTACCTGGGCCTTGCTAAACAGTGCGCTCAACACATCTGTGGCCAGCTGTTGTCAAACAGAACAGCACTGGAACTTGGACCTCCTTGATAAAATGCAACATTCTCACCAACACCTGGGAGTCCCTGGCCAAAGACCACCCTATGGGTGCAGGAAGTGTGTCCAGCTGCAGCTCCTGTCAGACCGCATTGCGGCACTGGAGCTGCGCATGGATTCACTCTGGAGCATCCGCGATGCTGAGGATGTCGTGGATAGCACATTTAGTGAGCTGGTCACGCCGTAGGTAGATAGGGAATGGGTGACCATCAGGAAGAGCAAGGGAAGGAAGGTAGTGCAGGGTCCCCTCCGGTCACCTAACTAAAACAGATATACCGTTTTGGATACTGTTGAGGGAGGTGGCTCATCAGGGGAAGGCAGCAGCAGCCAAGTTCATGGCACCAGGGATGACTCTGCTGTGCAGAAGGGCAGGAAAAAGAGTGGGAGAGCTATAGTGATAGAGGATTCAATTGTAAGGGGAATAGATAGGCGTTTCTGCAGTCGCAAACGAGACTCCAGGATGGTATGTTGCCTCCCTGGTGCAAGGGTCCCTCTGAGCGGCTGCAGGACATTCTGGAGGGGGAGGGTGAACAGCCAGCTGTTGTGGTGCATATAGGTACCAACGATATAGGTAAAAAACGGGATGAGGTCCTACAAGCTGAATTTAGGGAGCTAGGAGTTAAATTAATAAGTAGGACCTCAAAGGTAGTAATCTCAGGATTGCTACCAGTGCCACGTGCTAGTGAGAGTAGGAATCGCAGGATAGCTCAGATGAATATGTGGCTTGAGGAGTGGTGCACGGGGGAGGGATTCAAATTCCTGGGACATTGGAACTGGTTCTGGGGGAGGTGGGACCAGTACAAACCGGACAGTCTGCACCTGGGCAGGACTGGAACCATGTCCTAGGTGGACTGTTTGCTAGTGTTGTTGGGGAGGGTTTAAACTAATATGGCAGGGGGATGGGAATCTATGCAGGGAGACAGAGGGAAGTAAAAAGATGGCAGAAGCAAAAGGTAGGAAGGAGAAAAGCAAGAGTGGAGGGCAGAGAAATCAAAGGCAAAAATCAAAAGGGGCCACATTACAACATAATTCTAAAGGGACAAAGAGTGCTAAAAAAACAAGCCTGAAGGCTCTGATTCTCAATGCGAGGAGTATTTGTAATAAGGTGGATGAATTAAGTGTGCGGATAACTATTAACGGATATGACGTAATTGGGATTACAGAGACATGGCTCCAAGGTGACCAAGGCTGGGAACTCAACATCCAGGGGTATTCAATATTCAGGAAGGACAGACAGAAAGGAAAATGAGGTTTGATAGCATTACTGGTTAAAGAGGAGATTAACGCAATAGTAAGGAAGGACATTAGCTTGGATGATGTGGAATCTATATGGGTAGAGCTGCGAAACACCAAAAGGCAGAAAACGTTAGTGGGAGTTGTGTACAGACCACCAAACAGTAATAGGGAGGTTGGGGATGGCATCAAACAGGAAATTAGGGACGCATGCAATAAAGGTACAGCAGTTATCATGGGTGACTTTAATCTACATATAGATTGGGCTAACCAAACTGGTAGCAATACTGTGGAGGAAGATTTCCTGGAGTGTATAAGGGATGTTTTTTTAGACCAATATGTCAAGGAACCAACAGAGAGCAGACCATCCTAGACTGGGTCTTGTGTAATGAGAAAGGACTAATGAGCAATTTTGTCGTGCGAGGCCCCTTGGTGAAGAGTGACCATAATATGGTAGAACTTAAAGAAAGGTAACTTCGATGGCATGAGATGTGAATTGGCTAGGATAGACTGGCGAATGCATCATATTAGACGGTCCCTCGAACGAGTTCACCAATGTTTCAATGAAGGACCCGATATTCCAGTCCTGAACTCCAATTGAAGGGGTGGAAGATACCTGTGCGTGGATTTTTTTTCACGTGTGGTGACCGTTGCACATCAGCCACCACACGGGCTTGACAGAGCTAGGCCTTTATCCAGTGGCAAATTTAACCAGGACGACTGGAGACCTGCTCTGCTGTAAGACCTGCTCTGCTGCAAATGATACTTAAAGGGTTGACTGTAGATAGGCAATGGCAGACATTTTGAGATCACATGGATGAACTACAACAATTGTACTCCCTGTCTGGCGTAAAAATAAAATGGGGAAGGTGGCTCAACCGTAGCTAACAAGGGAAATTAGGGATAGTGTTAAATCGAAGGAAGAGGCATATAAATTGGCCAGAAAAAGCAGCAAACCTGAGGACTGGGAGAAATTTAGAATTCAGCAAAGGAGGACTAAGGGTTTAATTAGGAGGAGAAAAATAGAGTATGAGAGTAAGCTTGCAGGGAACATAAAAACTGACTGCAAAAGCTTCTATAAATATGTGAAGAGAAAAAGATTAGGGAAGACTAATGTCGGTCCCTTACAGTCAGAATCAGGTGAATTCATAATGGGGAACAAGGAAATGGCAGACCAATTGAACAAATACTTTGGTTCTGTCTTCACTAAGGAAGACACAAATAACCTCCCGAAAATACTAGGAGACCAAGGGTCTAGTGAGAAGGAGGAACTGAGGGAACTGAGGGAAATCCTTATTAGTCAGGAAATGGTGTTAGGAAAATTGATGGGATTGAAAGCCGATAAATCCCCAGGGCCTGATAGCCTGCTCACAACTCCCACTAACATCCCAGAGTATTTAAGGAAGTGGCCCTAGAAATAGTAGATGCATTGGTGGTCATTTTCCATCATTCCATGGACTCTGGATCAGTTTCTATGGATTGGAGGGTAGCTAATATAGCCTCACTTTTTAAAAAAGGAGGGCGAGAGAAAACAGGGAATTATAGACCGGTTAGCTTGACATCAGTAGTGGGGAAAATGCTGGAATCAATTCTTAAAGATGTAATAGCAACGCATTTGGAAAGCAGTGACAGGACCGATCCAAGTCAGCATGGATTTATGAAAGGGAAATCATGCTTGATAAATCTTCTAGAATTTTTTGAGGATGTAACTAGTAGAGTGGATAAGAGAGAACCAGTGGATGTGGTATATTTGGACTTTCAAAAGGCTTTTGACAAGGTCCCACACAAGAGATTAGTGTGCAAAATTAAGGCACATTGGATTGGTGGTAATGTATTGACATGGATAGAGAACTGGATGGCAGACAGGAAGCAAAGAGTGGAAATAAACGGGTCCTTTTCAGAATGGCAAGCAGTGACTAGTGGGGTACCACAAGCTTCAGTGCTGGGACCCCAGCTATTTACAATATATATAAATGATTTAGATGAAGGAATTGAATGTAATATCTCCAAGTTTGCAGATGACACTAAGCTGGGTGGCAGTGTGAGCTGTGAGGAGGATGCTAAGAGGCTGCAGGGTGACTTGGACAGGTTAGGTGAGTGGGCAAAAGCATGGCAGATGCAGTATAATGTGGATAAGTGTGAGGTTATCCACTTTGGTGGCAAAAACAGGAAGGCAGATTATTATCTGAATGGTGACCGATTAGTAAAAGGGGAGGTGCAATGAGACCTGGGTGTCATGGTATATCAGTCATTGAAAGTAGGTATGCAGGTACAGCAGGCAGTTAAAAAAGCAAATGGCATGTTAGCCTTCATAGCGAGAGGATTTGAGTACAGGAGTAGGGAGGTCTTGTTGCAGTTGTGCAGGGCCTTGGTGAGACCACACCTTGAGTATTGTGTGCAGTTTTGGCCTCCTAATCTTAGGAAGGACATTCTTGCTATTGAGGGAGTGCAGTGAAGGTTCACCAGACTGATTCCCAGGATGGCAGGACTGGCATATGAGGAGAGACTGGATTGACTAGGCTTATATTCACTGGAATGTAGAAGAATGAGAGGGGATCTCATTGAAGCATATAAAATTCTGACGGGTTTAGACAGGTTAGATGCAGGAAGAATTTTCCCAATGTTGGGGAAGTCCAGAACCAGGGGTCACAGTCTACGGATAAAGGATAAGCCATCTAGGGCCGAGGTGAGGAGAAACTTCTTCACCCAGAGAATTGTGAACCTATGGAATTCTCTACCACTGAAAGTTGTTGAGTCCAGTTCGTTGGATATATTCAAAAGGGAGTTACATGTGGCCCTTATGGCTAAAGGGATCAAGGGGTATGGAGAGAAGGCAGGAGTAGGATACTGAAATTACATGATCAGCCATGATCATATTGAATAGTGGTGCAGGCTTGAAGGGCTAAATGGCCTGATCCTGCACCTATTTTCTATTTTCTATTTTCTATTTTCTATTTTCTCAGTGGTGGAAGTGCATCTGGGAGGGAGCTGAGTACCTCGAGTCTCGTCACCGAGAGCATGCAGAAAACAAAAATAGGCAGCGGAAGGAGCGTGCGGCAAACCTGTCCCACCCACCCTTTCCTTCAACGACTATCTGTCCCACTTGTGACAGAGACTGTGATTCTCGTATTGGACTGTTCAATCACCTGAGAACTCACTTTTAGAGTGGAAGCAAGTCTTGCTCGATTTCGAGGGACTGCCTATGATGATGATAATGATGGAACTGGGACGTGGAGCTGTGGTTTCCAGAGCGACCGAGGCCCTGTTAAGATAGCAATGCGATCGCTGGCTGTGCAGGCTTTCAACTGAACAACACGTGAGTGGGATTTGGGAATGCTGTTGCCATAGTGATGGGTGTTGACTGAGTCGCTGTGCACCGTGTTACATTTGGGGGGGTGGGTGGTGAATGCAACTTGGGAATGTTTTGCCATAGTAATGTCGATCTGTCAAAACCCGATAAGAAGCCTTTAGCCAAGGTTAAAGGTCAGAGATAGCTAAATGACCTCGAGTGCCTCAGAAGTGACACAGTGTGTTCAAGCAACAACTGTGACCTACACCTCTTGCAAATCTCTGCCCGACCTGCAGGCTTAAACCGCAGTACATCACCTTTAAAGACGCAATGATCCGCCCCCTGTTACACAAGTGCAAGGCACCAACTCAGTTTTGAAAATCCCAATTCAGAGACGCGCCACTCCACTCTCCCTAAACTTCAGTTCAACCACAATTCTGCTGCCTGTGTTCTAACTCGCACCAATGCACCCATCAACCCCGGTGGGTGCTTCCTGACCTACCTTGGTTGCAATTCTCATTCTTGTGTTCAAATCCCTCCATGGCCTAGCACTTATTATCTCTGTAACCTCCTCCAGCCCCACAACAATAACTTGCATTTAGATAGCGCCTTTAACATAGCACGATGTCCCAAGGAGCTTCACAGAAGTTATTCTCATACAATACATTTGACACCGAGCCACATGAGATATTAGAACAGGTGACCAAAAGCTTGACCAAGGACCTAGGTTTTAAGGAGCGTCTTAAAGGAGGGAAGAGGGGTAGAGAGGCGGAGAGGTTTAGGGAGGGAGTTCCAGAGCTTAGGGCCCAGGCAGCTGAATGTGGGAAAATGTCAGGTTATCCACTTTGGCAGGAAAAATGATAAAGCAAATTATTATTTAAATGGTGAGAGATTGCAAAATGCTGCAGTACAGAGGGCATTCGATACGTGCCAGATAAAAGGTTACTGCACAATGTAAGTGCTCAGAGGGTTGGGGGTAATATATTAGCATGGATAGAGGATTGGCTAACTAACAGAAAACAGAGAGTAGGGATAAATGAGGGTGCTTGTGCATGAAACACAAAGTATTCGGGTACAGCAAGGAATCAGGAAGAGAAATGGAATGTTGGCCTTTATTGCAAGGGGCTGGAGTATAAAAGCAGAGAAGTCCTGCTACAAATGTACAGGGTATTGGTGAGGCCACACCTGGAGTACTGCGTACAGTTTTGGTCTCATTATTTAAAGAGAGATATACTTGCATTAGAGACAGTTCAGAGAAGGTTCACGAGGTTGATTCCTGAGATGAGGGGGTTAACTTTTGCAGCTAACGGCACTGACAGAAAGGCAGACGTTTTTCCTCCATCGCTGGCAACTGGTGCTAACTATTGTGCACTTGTTCAATGAAGCAATAACAGAAATGGCCATGAGCTGGAGTGTGCTGTTTCTGAGCCGTTGTACTATGTGGCACTGACATGAACCAGTTTTGATAATCGCTGCAGGACACCATTACTTCTGTAAATGTTAACTGTGATACAAATCCAATCAGTTTTCAAGCTCGGAGGAGAAAGAACGGGAGAAAGAGAGAGAGAAAGAAAGAGAAAGCGCTCCCTCAGTACCGCCCTCCGACAGCACGGCGCTCCCTCCGTACTGCTCCTCCGATAGCGCGAGTCTCCGCCAGCACTGACCCTCCAACAGTACAACGCTCCCTCAGTACCGCCCTCCAACAGCGCGGCGCTCCCTCAGTACCGCCCTCCGACAGCACGGCGCTCCCTCCGTACTGCTCCTCCAATAGCGCGAGTCTCCCTCAGTACTGACCCTCCAACAGTGCAACGCTCTCTCAGTACTGCCCCTCCAAAAACGCGGCGCTCCCTCAGTACTGCCCCTCCAAAAGCGCGGCTCTCCCTCAGTCCTGCCCCTCCGACAGTGCAAGGCTCCCTCAGTACTGCAATGGGAGTGTCAGCCTAGATTTTGTGCTCAAGTCTCTGGAGTTGTACTTTATCCGGCCATGACAATTATTAGTAATGTATAGTCCAACGGAGAATCAGTTGCAGGACTCAGCATCTGAGAGGTGTAGCGAGGTGTAGCAATTTGTTATGCTTGGATCTTCTGCAAATATGTCATACTCATCAACGGAATTGGAAGCCTCTGCATACTGGGTGTCTAATGAGAGGGAGAGGAAAACGTTATCAGGAAAATTCATTACAAAACGCAGTTGACATTTGTGTTGCTAATCTTGTGTTTGGCCTCAGAGCAAATAAACAGAAACATTTCTGTTTGGGCATTGGGTTAATTAGTACAACCTTATAAGTAAAGTGAGATCCCGGTCGATGCAAGTGTTTACTCACAGGGCTGTGACACATTCCTCTGGTCACTATACATAATATGTATGTTCATGATGATTCCCTCTGTTTGACATTTCTCAAACAATTGTAAATATGCTCTAAAATAAATCTTTGCAAACACACTCACCATGTTGTTACACATCAATGTAGTACTGATATATAAAGTGGAATGACACCATTTCATATATAATTGCAAAGTGTGTAAAAGAGCTATTGTATGAATCTTCCCGGCTGACCTCCCCAGACAGAAGAATGGGTGTAAAAGAAAAAAGAAAGGACTTGAATTTATATAGCGCCTTTCACGACCTACAAAGCACTTTACAGCCATGAGGTACTTTTGGAATGTAGTCACTTTTATAATGTAGGAAACGTGGCAGCTAATTTGAGCACAACAAGCTCCCACAAACAGAAATGTGATAATGACCAGATAATTTGTTTTGTAGTGATGTTGATTTTGAGGGATAAATACTGGCCAGGACATAAGGGAGAATTCAAAGAACTATTCAAAATAGTGCGATAGAATCTTCTATATCTGTTATGTATGCAACACCTTGTAACCAGCATTCTACCGCCACCAGAGGGTGTATCTGTTGGAGTCCCAAGGGATCCCAGCATCCCTTGAGAGCACTGTATATAAGCAGGCCTCCCATGCTGTGCCGGCACTCTGGAGTCAGAATAAAGAGACTAAGGTCACACTTACTCAAGTCTACAGTACTCAGTCACATTGCTTTATTTGAGACATAACAACTGGCGATATGTAATAGATAACGAACCATCACGCAAAAATGCAGAGTACTGTTGCTATCCTGGAGAAATTCTCAGAAGGTGACGATTGGGAAGCCTTCGTGGAGCGACTAGACCAATACTTCGTGGCCAACGAGCTGGAAGGGGATGAGAACGCTGATAAACGAAGGGCGATCCTCCTCACCGTCTGCGGGGCAACAACCTGTGGCCTCATGAAGAATCTTCTTGATCCGATGAAACCAACAACCAAATCATATGAAGAACTGTGTACGCTGGTCCGGGAGAGTGTTCTGATGGCAAGGTATCGGTTTTACACATGTCAACGGTCGGAAGGCCAGGAAGTGGCGAGCTAAGTCGCCGAACTAAGGCGCCTTGCAGGACACTGCGAATTCGATGGATTCCTGGAGCAAATGCTAAGAGACATTTTTGTGCTTGGCATTGGCCATGAGGTTATCCTTCGCAAACTGTTGACTGTTGAAACATTGAACCTGAGCAAAGCCGTAACGATAGCCCAGGCATTTATGTCCACCAGCGATAACATCAAATAAATTTTGCAGCATAAAGATGCATCGGCAAGTACTGTACACAAACTAATGTCATTTTCAGACAGGAATGCATATGGCAGAACGTACACGCCTGCAGCTGCACGATCTCAGATGACTCAGAGTCCGCCATCAAGTGTTAATGCGAAGCAGTTAACACCTTGTTGGTGCTGCGGAGGCGATCATCGAGCCCATCAATGCCGCTTCAAATACTATGCGTGCAAAGGCTGTGGAACAATATGACACCTCCAGCAAATGTGCAGACGAGCTGTAAACCCTGCAAACCACCACGTTGCAGAGAAAGACTGATGTATGGTAGATCAGACTGAACTAGAGACTCGAACCGAGGAGGCAGAAGTGTACGGGGTACACACCTTCATAACAAAATGTCCACCGATCATGTTAAAAGTTGAACTGAATGCAATTCCAATATCCATGGAATTGGACACGGGTCAGTCTATCATGAGCAAAAAGGCCTTCGAAAGGCTGTGGTGCAACAAGGCACGAAGGCCCAAGCTGAGCCCTATTCATACCAAGCTGAGAACTTACACTAAAGAGCTGATCCCTGTAATTGGCAGCGTAGCAGTAAAAGTCTCCTATGATGGAGCAGTGCACAAACTACCACTATGGATTGTACCAGGAGATGGCCTCACACTGTTCGGCAGAAGCTGGCTGGGAAAAATCCGCTGAAACTGGGACGACATCCGAGCGCTTTCGTCCATCGACGACGCCTCATGTGCCCAGGTTTTGAGTAAGTTCCTGTCATTGTTTGAGCCAGGCATCGGAAATTTCTCTGGGGCGAAGGTGCAGATCCACTTGGTTTCCTGTACACGACCCATCCACCACAAGGCACGTGGGGTGCCATACATGATGCGAGAGAAAGTGGAGATCAAGCTGGATAGGGCATCATCACGCCAGTTGAGTTCGAGTGGGCCAGTCCGATTGTTCCGGTACTCAAGGGCGATGGCACAGTCAGAATTTGTGGGTACTATAAAGTAACGATTAACCATTTTTCGCTGCAGGACCAGTACCCGCTACCCAAGGCAGACGACCTATTTACGACGCTGGCAGAAAGGAAGACGTTCACCAAGTTGGACCTGACCTCGGCCTACGTGACGCAGGAGCTGGTGGAATCTTCGAAAGGCCTCACCTGCAACAACACGCACAAAGGTCTGTTCATCTACAATAGATGCTCGTTTGGGATTCGATCAGCCACGGCTATTTTTCAAAGGAACATGGAGAGCCTGCTAAATTCGGTTCCGCGCACCGTGGTTTTCCAGGACGACATATTGATCACAGGTCGGGACACCATCGAACACTTGCAGAACCTGGAAGAGGTTCTAAGTCGGCTAGATCGTGTGGGAATCAGGTTGAAACGCTCGAAGTGTGTTTTCCTGGCACCAGAGGTCAAATTCTTAGGGAGAAGAATCACGGCAAATGGCATCAAATCCACCGACGCCAAGACAGAGGCCATCAAGAGTGCGCTGTGACCACAGAATGTGAAGGAGCTGTGGTCGTTCCTGGGACTCCTCAACTATTTTGGTAATTTCCTACCCGGGTTAAGCACCTTGCTAAAACCGCTACACAAGGGAGATGACTGTGTATGGGGGAAATCACAAGACACTGCTTGTTCTGCATGACCCATGTAAACGTTTAGTGCTAGCTTGCGATGCGTCTTCGTATGGGGTCGGGTGTTTGTTACAACAAGCAAATGAATCGGGAACTTTGCAACCGGTCGCTTATGCATCCAGGAGTTTGTCCAAGGCTGAAAGGACCTACAGCATGACTAAAAAAGAAGCTCTGTCATATGCTTACGGGGTGAAAAAATGCACCAGTATCTGTTTGGGCTTAAGTTTAAGCCACTCATATCACTATTCTCAGAGAGCTTAGGTATTAATACCAATGCCTCTGCTCGCATCCAAAGATGGGCGCTCATGCTGTCTGCATATAACTATGTAATTCGCCACAGGCCAGGCACAGAGAACTGCGCTGATGCTCTCAGTCGGCTACCATTGCCCACCACCGGGGTGGAAATGGCACAGCCTGCAGACTTGCTCATGGTGCATTTGAAAATGAAAAGTCACCCGTGACGGCCCGCCAGATCAGGACCTAGACCAGCCAGGATCCTTTATGCTCCAGCATCCCAGCGGAGATGCATGAAGAGATCAAGCCGTTCCAGTGGTGCAAAGACGAAATGTCCATACAGGCGGACTGTCTTTTGTGGGGTAATCGCGTGGTTTTGCCTAAGAAAGGCAGGGAAACGTTCATACACGACCTACACAGTACCTACCCAGGTATAGTAGTGATGGAATCTATAGCCAGATCCCATGTGTGGTGGCCCGGCATCGACTCAGATTTGGAGTCTTGCATGCTGAGCAATGCACCCAGGGAAGCACTGCTAAGTTTGTGGTCATGGCCCTCCAAATCGTGGTCTAGGATCCACATTGACTGGTCAGTTTCTAGGCAAAATGTTTTTGGTTGTTGTGGATGCTTATTCAAAATGGATTGAATGTGTAATAATGTCTGTAAGCATGTCCACTGCCACCATTGAAAGCCTACGAGCCATGTTTTCCACGCACGGCCTGGCTGATGTCCCTGTCAGCGACAATGGGCCGTGCTTCACCAGCGCTGAATTCAAGGAATTCATGACCCGCAATGGGATCAAGCACGTCACATCTGCCCCGTTCAAACCCGCATCTAACGGCCAGGCAGAACGGGCAGCCCAAACCATCAAACAAAGCTTGACATGCATGTCGGAAGGCTCCCTGCAGACCCGCCTGTCCCGAGTCCTGCTCAGCTACCGCACAAGACCCCACTCGCTCACTGGGGTTCCCCTTGCCGAACTGCTCATGAAAATAACACTCAAAACAAGGCTCTCTGTAGTCCACCCTGATCTCCATGATCATGTCGAGGGCAGGCGGCATCAACAAAGCATGTACCATGATCGCGCAAATTTGGCACGCGATATTGAAATCAATGACCTTGTATTTATACTCAACTATGGACATGGTCCCAAATGGCTTGCTGGCACTGTTGTAGCCAAAGAAGGGAGTAGGGTGTTTGAGGTCAAACTGGCAAATGGACTAACTTGTAGAAAGCATTTGGACCAAACCAAACTGTGATTCACAGACAGCCACAAGCAACCTGAAGAGGACACCACCAACTTTGACCCTCTGATACACACACAAGTAGCAACTGACATCACGGTTGACCATGAAACTGAACTCATCATCCCCAGCAGCCCAGCAAGATCAGCTGCACAGCAGCATAGTGAAGGCCCAACCAACTCAACTGCACCTGTGTTTGTACCGAGACGATTGACTAGGGAGCGGAAAGCCCCAGATCGTCTCACCCTGTAAATAAGTGTATTATTGACTTTGGGGGGGGGGAGTGATGTTATGTATGCAACACCTTGTAACCAGAATTCTACCACCACCAAAGGGCGCAAGGGAGTCCCAAGGGATCCCAGCATCCTTTGGGAGCACTGCATATAAGCAGGCCTCCCATGCTGTGCCGGAATTCTAGAGTCAGAATAAAGAGACTAAGGTCACACTTACTCAAGTTTACAGTACTCAGTTACATTGCTTTATTTGAGACATAACAATGTCCACCTGAGAGGACAGACGGGAGTCTCGGTTTAAGTCTGATCTGAAAGACTGCACCTCTGAGAGTGCAGCACTCCCTCAGTACTGCACTGGGAGTGTCAGGCTAGATTTTTGTGCTCAAGTCTCTGGAGTGGCACTTGAACCCACAAGCTCCTGACTCAGAGGAGAGGAACTCCAGGTTCCACTTGATGTGTAAGATTATCACTGGGCAAAGTGGAATTAGAATGGAAAGTGTGCCACAACCTGCACAGAACAATAGATCAACAATAGGGAATAGCTAAAAATTAATGGACGACTGGTCAAGAAGGACGTACACAGTTTCAGCTTTTTCCCAATAAACAGTTGTGGACTAGCACCAATTAGATAATGAAAACGTAACTGCAAGCTCACTAGACACATTTCAACATAAACTGAAGAATTTGGATTACTAAGTTCACAGTTGCGCTCGCCCAGCGATCACACCCCTCACAAAGTTGTACAGAGTGCAGCTAAACTGCATATGCCGACTCAACCGAGACAAGATATCATATATCAAGAGCCATATCTAGGCTGATGAAAGGTTATCGACTTGAAAAGTTGACTCTGTTTCTCTCTCCACAGTCTGACCTGCTGAGTATGTCCAGTTTTTTCTGTTTTTAATCTCATATCTAGGCTTCCGTGTCAGCAAATGAATGTGACAGCAAAATAAGGCACACGTGGGAGTCTCTTGTTGGCCGGCATGGGCACGATGGGCCGAAATGGCCTCCTTCCATGCTGTAAATTTTTTATGATTTCTATGATTAATAAAGCTAATGTTTTAATTGTAGCCTTATTGACCTGTTCTGTTGAGCTCAAAGAGCTTTTCAACAATCGTATGACAAATTCGATGTGCCATGTTTGCTCTGAGGTGGGTCACAGTCCATTGGAGGGTCTTTGAACATGAATCACTGTGCAGTCAAAAGTCCAATGAACTTGTTTGGATAGTTTCCAAAAGAGGCAAAGGGATCTGATTATGGGCTGTCCAACTGCATGCAGCAAGTTACGCTTGGAATGTAACTGGTTTCTGGATAGATGCGAGGCACCAGTCAGGCAAAGCAGGAGTGTCAAACCCCTGCGTAAAGTCAATAGAAGTTAATGTCTGCATCCAGGGAAGACACGGAGTGAAAGAAACCGATGATTTGGTTCCACAGATAAGTCCATCTGCAATGTCTCTGTTCAACTTGCTTCCATTCAGTGTCACCACAACCGTACTGGTTTATTCTGTATTTGTGATTTTGCTGATTTACTTCATTGCTGGCTCTGGGAGCAGGCCTCAGTCCAACTACCCCCCTGGACCCACACCCCTCCCAATAATCGGCAACCTGCACCAGCTGGACCTGAGGAGACTTTACAAATCCCTGGTTGAGGTAAGAGAGACTCATTGGCCACTGACCAGGCATTAACTGGTGAGACTTTGCGGTTAACAGTATTCCTGAGGGGCCACGCCAGGATGCTTCACACACAACAGGCGGCTTTTTGGAAAATCTCAGGCGGCTTGTCCAAAGATTTCCCATCCATAATGCTGTTGGACAGAAAATCCCGGGACAGATATCCCATGACTTTGCGACTAGCTTTCCCAGTTCATTCGAGGTGGCAATGGTGGCAAGGGGAAGTGAGGAATTCCACCTGAGATGTTTGATGATCTTGTAGAGCTTGTTGACTTATTTAGAACTGATTATTTTAAATTACCATCGAGTATGTTTCAGTACGTTCAGTCTTGAGAAGTTCCTGAGAAGAGAAGACATTTGTGGGGTTGAGTTCATTTTGTCCACTGACGTAAGATTGGTAACCATGGAGCTTTGGAGCGTACTTCGTTGCCTTGCAGAATAGGGAAGGTTATTGCCACAGTGTTTCCTTAAGTTGGTCATGTTTTTATCCTCCCTGTAATTTTTCCCCCTTTGGAGTCAGTGTGAATTGTGGCTGGCGAAGGCAAAATTAAAGTAAAGGGCTTGCATTTATATAATGTCTTTCATGACCTCCGGATGTCCCAAAGCGCTTTACTTTGAATGGAGTACAGCCACTGTTGTAATGTAGGAAACACACAGAAGATTTGTGCACAGTAAGCTCCCACAAATTGCCAATGGCGAGATCATCTATTTTAGAGATGTTGGCTGAGGGATAAATATTGGCCCAGGACACTGGGGAGAACTCGACTGCTCTTTTTCCAATTGGTGCCGTGGGATCTTTTATGAGAGGGCAGACAGGGCCTCCGTACTGCACTGATGTGTCAGCCTAGATTTTGTGCTCAAGTCTCTGGAGGGGGGCTTGAACGCCCCCCCCCCTCCTTCTGACTCACAGACGAGACTGCTACCATTGAGCCAAGGGCATTGCACGAGGTTTTACCATCGCGTGGATAGAGTGAATATTGATGGGCCCAATGGTTTTTTTGCTCACTTTTCGTACATTTGTAAGCTGGGAGCAGGACATCATCCACAGTGGCCATTTACTCCTAGAGATCCAAGGATACTTTGATTTTCTGGAAAATGTTAATGCAATGGAACTTGTTCATTCAGGTTAAGACAGGATCCAATTTAGGTCTGTCTTGAGCCTTACACTTATGCCAGGACTTTGTGACAGGAATTATCCACTGGAAATGCTTCAGCTGCTATTGTGTTAAACACAGTGATGCTGAGCCCCCTCAGTTGTGTAATATTTACAGTGTCACTAGTTTTGTTTGGTTCAATTTACCTTCCTCCTCATCTCCTCACCTCAAGATTTGTGCGCAGTAAACCCCCACAAATTGCCAATGGCGAGATCATCCATTTTAGAGATGTTGGCTGAGGGGTAAATATTGACCCAGGACACTGGGGAGAACTCCACTGCTCTTTTTCCAATTGGTGCCATGGGATCTTTTATGGGAGGGCAGACAGGGCCTCTGTGTTGGGGAGCAGTTCCATGGGTGCTGGCTGCCCTTCAGTACCTTGCCTGCTCTTCACACGAGCCTAGTGAGACCTGATGGGTTGCACAACTGTGTGAGATATCACAGCTGAGCTCGATACTGCTTGCACCTGATACCAATGCACACACTTATTTTTCGGCAGGTGTCACTTGTATAACAGTTGGACATTGGATCCGCGACAGATATATCCTGAGGGAGGATATACCTCCCTTAGAGGTGATGCAATAAAGTTTCATTAGATTGATTCCTGGCATGAGAGGGTTTTCCTATGAGGAGAGGTTGAGTAGATTGGGCCTATATTCTCTGGAGTTTAGAAGAGCGAGAGCTGATCTCATTGAAACATATACAATTCTGAGGGAGATTGACAGGATAAATGCTAAGAAGCTGTTTCCCCTGGATGGAGAGTTTAGAACTAGGGGGCATAGTCTCAGTATAAAGGGTCTGCCAATTAAGACTGAGATGAGGAGGAATTTCTTCACTCAGAGGGTTGTGAATCTTTGGAATTCACTGCCCCAAAGTGCTGTGGATGCTGAGTCGGTGAGTATATTCAAGGCTGAGAGAGAATGATTTTTGGACTCGAGGGGAATCAAGGGATATGGAGATCGAGCGGGAAAGTGGAATTGAGGTATAAGTCTCCGTATTTAAGAAAGGAGATACTTGCATTGGAGGCTGTTCAGAGAAGGTTCACTAGGTTGATTCTGGAGATGAGGGGGTTGACTTATGAAGATAGGTTGAGTAGGTTGGGCCTATACTCATTGGAGTTCAGAAGAATGAGAGGTGATCTTATTGAAACATATAAGTTTATGAGGGGACTCGACAAGGTGGATGCAGAGAGGATACTTCCACTGATAGGGGAAACTAAAACTAGGGGACATAGTTTTCAAATAAGGGACCACCCATTTAAAACTGAGATGAGGAGAAATTTCTTCTCTCAGAGAGTTGTAAATCTGTGGGGTTCTCTGACCCAGAGAGCTGTGGAAGCTGGAACATTGAATACATTTAAGGTGGAGATAGACAGATTTTTGAATGATAAGGGAGTAAAGGATTATGGGGAGCGGGCAGGAAAGTGGAGCTGAGTCCATGATCAGATCAGCCATGATCTTATTGAATGGCAGAGCAGGCTTGAGGGGCCAATGGCCTACTCCTGCTCTTATTTCTTATGTTGTTATCCTTCTCTAGCCCAGAGGTCTTTAAGGAACTGATAGAACACCCACCAATGACCGAGCCATGTTAACACAGACCAGGGATTGAACCCTAGGCTAAGACTGACCTGTATGGCTCAGCAGTCAATTTTATTTTTCATTTTGAAAAAAGTAAATAGATGATAGCTTTTTATTGAGATGAAATATTAACAGAGAACAGTAAAAGGGGATTTGTCTCATGGATATCACCGTCAATTATCGAATCAACAGAATGCCCAGGTCAGGTCAATACAGAAATTATTGTCAGATTAACATTGGATGTGACATAATTTGACATAATATGACAAGAGGAGGGACCTGGGGGAGGGAGGGTGTTGTAGGCTAGAGGTCAATATTTACCTCTGGCATTTGAGTTCTACCCAGCCCAGACCTGAGAGGGTGAAAGTCTCCACACATTGATCAGGCTAATTGAGCATCATCATGGTTAGTTGAGTACCTTCATAAGAAAATAAGAAATAGGAGCAGGAGTCGGCCATTCGGCCCCCCGAGCCTGCTCCGCCATTTAATAAGATCATGGCTGATCTGATCCTGGCCTCAACTCCACTTCCCTGCCCACTCCCCATAACACTTGACTCCCTTATCATTCAAAAATCTGTCTATCTTCACCTTCAATATATTCAATGACCCAGCCTCCACAGCTCCCTGGGGTAGAAAATTCCAAAGATTCCCGACCTTCTGAGAGAAGAAATTTCTCCTCATTTCCGTTTTAAATAGGCGACCCCTTATTCTGAATCTATGCCCCCTAGTTCTAGATTACCCCACGAGGGGAAACATCCTCTCTGTATCTACCTTGTCAAGCCCCTTCAGAATATTATACGTTTCAATAAGATCACCTCTCATTTTTCTGAACTCAAATGAGTATAGGCCTAACCTGCTCAACCTTTCTTCATATGATAAGCCCTTCATCTCAGGAATCAACCTTGTGAACTTTCTCTGAACTGCAAGTACATATTTCCTTAAATAAGGAGACCAAAACTGTATGCAGTAATCCAGGTGTGGCCTCACCAATACAGTTGTAGCAGGACTTCCCTACTTTTATACTCCATCCCCCTTGCAATAAAGGCCAACATTCCATTTGCCTTCCTGATTACTTCAGACTAGTTGATTATCATCAGGGCAGTTGAGTGTCATCATGGTTAGTTAAGTGTTATCAAGCTAGTTGAGCATCACAACCAAGTGCGATCCTGTGCTCACCGATGTCTTCCAGCAGACATTGTTGGATAGCGATCAGGAGTGGTTGCCCTCACTCATTTCTCTGTCTAACTCAAGGAGGCTGAGGCCAATAATTAAGGCCAAACAAGCGATGAACTCGAGTCTTTGTGATATGTATGGATTAGACACTCTGCCTTAACCAGCTCAGCCACCGGTTAAACACAGAGAATGCTTAACGCTGCACTTAACCCAAACTGTATCTGACTGAGGAACATGTGAGGCTGACATTAGATGCCCGCAATGTGAAAGTCTTTGACTGCCCAGCACCAACATTACTCACCTTTATAAAGGGACAAAATAAGCATTAACAAGAACAAAAATATTCACTTCACCTTTCATGCTCTTGTTTCCTAAAAACCGTTTACTCTCTTCCACTCTTCTTTCAGATGAGATGTTAAACCAAGACACTGTCTGCCCTCTCAGGTGGACGTAAAAGATCCCATGGTCACTATTTCAGCAAAGAGCAGGGGAGTTCTTCCAGCGTCCTGGTTATTATTTATTCATCAATGAACATCATTAAAAAAACAGATCATTTTGTCTCATTGCTATTTGTGGGCTCTTGCATTTCTCTGCATTACAGCAATGACTACATTTGAAAAGTACTTCATTGGCTATGCAGCACTGTTGGACCTCCTTAGGTTGTGGAAGGCACTAAGAAACGGAAGCTCATTCTTTTTTTTATGTCTTTCAAGAGGACCCACCTACTGCTTCCTTGACCCCCATTCCCACTAAACTACTGACCACCCAACTTCCCATCCTGGCCCAATGCTAGTTGATATTGTGGATGGTTCTTTCTGCTCAGGTAGCGGCCCCACCTTTTCAAATTGCCATCATAATCCACTGCTCAAAAAACTCACCCTCGATCCCTCCACCTTTCAAACTACCACCTCATCAGAACGGCTTCCTTCTGTGCTGTAGCAATTTATGGTCTCCAAAGTTCCTTTACTCTCCAAAGTCCTTGTTGCCTCCAAAATTCGTGCTCATATTTAGCATTATTCTCTGTTGAATCTCTCTAATCTGGTTTCTGCCCCACCACAGAACCGAAATGACCCGAAGCAAAGGCACAAATGACATCCTCTCTGATTGTGCTGATTATTCCCGTATCCTATCCTACACCAAGTCCTTGCTGACCTGCATTGGCTCCTAATCCCGCAACATCTCAAATTAAAAATTCTCATACTTATATGGAAATCTCCTCATGTCCTCACCACTCCATACCTCTGTATCCTCCAGCCCTATAAACTATACCCGCCCCCCCCCCCCCCCACTTTCCTCACCCCCTGACCCCACGACTCTCCATTCCTCTGCATCTGGGCTCATGTGCATCTCCTCCCTTTGCCCCATCAATAAAGGCCGTGTCATCAGCTGTCTAGATCCTATGTTCTGGATTCCTTCCCTAAACCTCTCTGTCTCTCTACCTCCCTTTGTTCCTTTAAGGTCTTCCTTAAAACCTACCTTGTTGACCAAGATTTGTGCCAACCCTCCTAATGGTTAATTCTTTAGCTAGGTATTCATATTTTCCTTGTGCCTGTGTGAAGTGCCTTGGGACATTGTTTCTATGTTAAAGGCACGATATAAATACAGGTTGTTTTGATTGCAACACTTGGACACAATTCAAATTGTAAACGCTATCAAAAACGTGCAAACCAAATGTACACGTTTGAGTTTATAGAATCTTAGCAGCGCAGCAAGCTAGCTCTCTGAAACAGGTATTATTCATTTTGTTTCATTCCCCTGCCCCAGGTCTTTTAACATTTTTCTTTCTCAAATATATATCCACTTCCATTTTAAAAACTTCCCCCATTGTTTATGGCCAGGCATTCCATGTCCACAGCTTGCTGCATAAAAAAATATTCTCCTAATCTCTCTCACTTGATGTGTGAAAAATTTGACTTAAATATAAAAATGTGGCCATGACAATTCATGGGGCTACAGTTGATCGCCAGGCATAACTTCAGGAGACTGGTGGAAACCTCAGAGAATATGGAATAAATAGCTAAAAGCGGGAGACTGGGAGCAGCCCTGTCGAATTTCAGCGTATGTCTTTGTAATTCTGTTGGTTCTGAGTTTCATTTTGGCATTTAGCTCAGTCTGAGTTGAGGGTTTGAAATCAATCTTCAGCTGTTTCCCACAACGATGAGGGTTCCTGAGTTGATCTCCCCTCTTGACAATCCAGTGGAAATTGAGAACCATCCACATTAGGGATCATAGGTTAAATTCACTAATCCCCTACTTCTAACAGTGGGCCTTTCACAATCACAAGACATCCCAAAGCGCTTTACAGCCAATTAAGTACTTTTGAAGTGTCATCATGGTTATAAGGCAGCACATTTGCACACAGCAAGCTCCCACAAACAGCAATCACCAGATAGACGGTGCCTCCGACCGTGTAACACTGGAGTATTAGCCTAGATTCTTGTGCTCAGGTCTCTGGAGTGGTGCTTGAACCCACAACCTTCTGACTCAGAGGTGAGTGTGCTACCCACTGAGCCACAGCTGATGCAAGAAAGGTGCTACATCCTCCAAAACTGAAAGAAAGTGCAAGTAGTGTGACAATATGTGGGACCTTTTGGCTAAGATCATGCGTAACTGACCTGACAGGGGAGTAACCACCATAACCCCAAGGTGGTTCTCCCTGGATCAGGAAGGTATATGCTTACTTTTTTGGAAATAGGAGGTGGGTGGGGTGGCTTGACCCATCCACCTCCACGGAGGTGTGTGGGGGACCTGACCCATCCACCTCCATGGCACGAACCTGGTATTGCAGTACTTCCAGGAACGGTGCAGTGGCTCTAGGCCTTTTGGCTGAGAGCATTGGCGCAGAGTGATCCTTGAATGGGCCCAAGGTGACCTCTGGCGTTTGTGATTTGACAAAGAATTGGAACGATTGGCTACGAATTTCAAAAAAAAAAAAAAAAAATATGTGGGAAGTGTTAAGTGTGAACACAAAGGTGATCTTTTACACTTCAATAGCACTTCTCACATGTTCAGGAAGAGGTCTCAAAATGCTGTGCATACAGCGCAACCTAATGATTCAGAAATGAGAGTGCTGCCAACCAAGCCACGACTGACACAAATTAAAAAGGAGGGTTGGGTTGGAGATGGAACTACAACAATAAAGTACAATTCTAGAACACGTGCTCTGAACTGGGAGTGCCTTATTGGTAAACTTACATGGATGTCTCAATAGTCCATGGTGGTTACCCATTACATCATCAATGTATTTTGTAACACTTCTCTCCTTACATAGAATGTGCAGCACAGAAACAGGCCCCCAACTAGTCTATGCTCCACATGAGCCTCCTCCCACACCTCTTCATCTAACCCTATCTCCTAGTGTAATAAACTACCCGCTGAGTGATGGACACAATTTGTTTCTTTTCTTTTCAGCTCTCAGAGAAATATGGCACAGTATATTCAGTGAGACTGGGTCCGGAGAAAGTGGTGGTGCTGGCGGGGTATGAGACAGTGAAGAATGCTCTCATTAACCATGCCGACGAATTCCTAGGAAGACCTGATGTACCAATCATGAATGTTCTTAAAGAAGGATCTGGTAATTTTCTGCTATGTGTTCTTGCACAGCCTGACCTTGCTAGAAGAACGGTCCTTGGCAGTGTATTGAGGTACAGAGAGTATTCACCATACTGGCTCCTCATCCTTCCAATTGCATTTCCCTGTCGTTATTGGAAATATTACACTCAAACAAATTATGCACTTTATAGATTAACCGGGGAAGTAGCTGGGGAAATCTATTTATTCTAACTTTAGCACAGTGTAGCACGATAATAAGAATATTAGAAGCTGTAAATGTACGAGTTAGTCAAACACACCTGGCTGCCTCAGTAAATCTGCGGTCAGTGAAAGAAAATGCATTAGCACCGCAATCTCCTGTATTGGTCATGAGGAGGTGTGAATAACATGGTGATCGTAGCACTGCAAGCAGACTCCAGCAATGTCATCAAAGTGTTAGAAAGTGTTGTCTGCTAATATGGAGACAATAACACATGGAGAAAGAAAAAGAAAGATTGGCATTTATATCGCGCCTTTCATGCCCACCATATATCCCAAAGCTATTTACAGCCAGTGAAGTACTTTTGAAGTGTAGTCACTGTTGTAATATAGGGAACGCGGCAGCCAATTTGTGCACAGCAAGCTCCCACAAACAGCAACGTGATAATGACCAGATAATCTGTTTTAGAGACGTTGGTTGAGGGATAAATATTGGCCAGGACACTGGGGATAACTCCCCTGTACGTCTTTGAAAGAGTGCCATGGGATCGTTTACATCCACCTGAGAGGGCAGACGGGGCCTCGGTTTAACGTTTCATCCAAAAGACAGCACCTCTGACAGTGCAGCACTCACTCCGCACTGCATTGGAGTGTCAGCCTAGATCATTGTGCTCAAGTCTTTTGGAATGGGACTTGAAGCCACAACCTTGTGACTCAGAGGCAAGGGTGCTAGCCATTGAGCTGCAACTAACACTTGCTAACGGAGAGGAATTAGAAGCACAATTACAGGAGGTTGTAGACATGACCACGTTGCCAATATGGATAGTTAATCTAGTACTGATGGGTGGAAGTTGAAAGCTGAATTACAGTTGGTTCAAAAGAACAAATATATGTGGATTGTAGGATGCCAAGAATTTAGATTTACAGCACGGGATGAAGAATCCCTAGGAACAATAAAAAAAAATTGCAGATGAAAAGACTTGTATTTACATAGCGATTTAACACATACAATAAATTATTTTTGAAATGCAGTCACTGTTGTTGTTTAGGGAAACTTGGCAGCCAATTTGTACACAGCTAGGTCCCACAAACAGCCATCCAATTGGATGGAGGATCAGTCAATCTGCTTTTGTTGGTATTGGTTGAGAGAGGGATATAGACTAGGGCACCAGGAGAACTCAGTGTTCTTCTCTGAATAATGCCATTGGATAGTTAACATCCAATGGAACCAAAGGACGAGACAGACGGGATCTCAGTTTTAATATCTCTTCCTAACGAAGGCACCTGAAATGATGCAGCATTGCCTGAAGTGTAAGCCTTGATTATGTGCTCAGGGGCCTCTAACTCAGGGCTGGAGATGCCATGAACTGGGCCAATTGAAACGATTGGGAGTTTGGACATCAAATGCATTCTAAATTCTGTCCTCTTCCAAACATTTGCAATAACACCATTAAAAGAGATGGAACTTCAGAATTCAGGGCAGGATTGGTGGGGATTATATCAATAATAAGTAGTGAGGGTCTTCAAGACATCCATTTTCCACAGAGGAACATTTGTCCAGCTTGCCTGCTTTGTTTGAGTTAGAGCAGACTAGGTATTGGAGGTAAAGAACCTTTAAGCCTCTTTATCAAAGCATTCTTACATAACTTCGATGGTATGAGACGTGAATTGGCTAGCATAGACTGGCAAATGATACTTAAAGGGTTGACAGTGGATAGGCAATGGCAGACATTTATAGATTACATGGATGAACTTCAACAATTGTACATCCCTGTCTGGAGGAAAAATAAAACGGAGAAGGTGGCTCAACCGTGGCTAACAAGGGAAATTAGGGATAGTGTTAAATCCAAGGAAGAGGCATATAAATTGTCCAGAAAAAGCAGCAAACCTGAGGACTGGGAGAAATTTAGAATTCAGCAGAGGAGGACAAAGGGTTTAATTAGGAGGGGGAAATAGAGTATGAGAGGAAGCTTGCAGGGAACATAAAAACAGACTGCAAAAGCTTCTATAGATATGTGAAAAAAAAAGATTAGTGAAGACCAACGTATGTCCCTTGCAGTCAGAATCAGGTGAATTTATAATGGGGAACAAAGAAATGGCAGACCAAATGAACAAATACTTTGGATCTGTCTTCACTAAGAAAGACACAAATAACCTTCCGGAAATACTAGGGGTTCGAGGGTCTAGCGGAAAGGAGGAATTGAAGGAAATCCTTATTAGTCAGGAAATTGTGTTAGGGAAATTGATGGGATTGAAGGCCGATAAATCCCCAGAGCCTGATAGGTTGCATCCCAGAGTACTTAAGGAAGTGGTTCTAGAAATAGTGGATGCATTGGTGATCATTTTCCAACAGTCTATCGACTCTGGATCAGTTCCTATGGACTGGGGGGTAGCTAATGTAACACCACTTTTTAAAAAAGGAGGGAGAGAGAAAACGGGTAATTATAGACCGGTTAGCCTGACATGAGTAGTGGGGAAAATGTTGGAATCAATTATTAAAGATGAAATAGCAGCACATTTGGAAAGCACATTTGGTAGGATCGGTCCAAGTCAGCATGGATTTATGAAAGGGAAATCATGCTTGACAAATCTTCTAGAATTTTTTGAGGATGTAACTAGTAGAGTGGACAAGGAAGAACCAGTGGATGTGGTGTATCTGGACTTTCAAAAGGCTTTTGACAAGGTCCCACACAAGAGATTGTTGTGTAAAATTAAAGCACATGGTATTGCGTGTAATGTATTGACGTGGATAGAGAACTGGTTGGCAGACAGGAAGCAGAGAGTTGGAATAAACAGCTCCTTTTCAGAATGGCAGGTAGTGACCAGTGGGGTGCCGCAGGGTTCAGTGCTGGGACCCCAGTTATTTACAATATATATCAATGATTTAGATGAAGGAATTGAATGTAATATCTCCAAGTTTGTAGATGACACTAAGCTGGGTGGCGGTGTGAGTTGTGAGAAGGATGCTAAGAGGCTGCAGGGTAACTTGGACAGGTTAGGTGAGTGGGCAAATGCATGGCAGATACAGTATAATGTGGATAGATGTGAGGTTATCCACTTTGGTGGCAAAAACAGGAAGGCAGAATATTATCTGAATGGTGACAGATTAGGAAAAGGGGAGGTGCAACGAGACCTGGGTGTCATGGTACATCAGTCATTGAAGGGTGGCATGCAGGTACAGCAGGCGGTGAAGAAGGCAAATGGTATGTTGGCCTTCATAGCTACGGGATTTGAGTACAGAAGCAGCGAGGTCTTCTGCAGTTGTACAGGGCCTTGATGAGGCCCCACCTGGAATATTGTGTACAGTTTTGGTCCCCTAATCTGAGGAAGGACATTCTTGCTATTGAGGGAGTACAGTGAAGGTTCACCAGACTGACTCCCGGGATGGCAGGACTGACATATGAGGAGAGACTGAATCAACTGGGCTTGTATCCACTGGAGTTTAGAAGAATGAGAGGGGATCTCATAGAAACATACAAAATTCTGATGGGATTGGACAGGTTAGAGGCAGGAAGAATGTTCCCATTGCTGGGGAGTTCCAGAACCACGGGTCACAGTCTAAGAATAAGGGGTAAGCCATTTAGGACTGAGATGAGGAGAAACTTCTTCACTCAGAGAGTGGTTAACCTGTGGAATTCCTTACTGCAGAGAGTTGTTGAGGCCAGTTTGTTAGATATGTTCAAAAGGGAGTTAGATATGGCCCTTATGGCCAAAGGGATCAAGGGGTATGGAGAGAAAGCAGGAAAGGGGTACTGAGGTTGAATGATCAGCCATGATCTTATTAATTGGCGGTGCAGGCTCGAAGGGCCGAATGGCCTACCACTGCAACTAATTTCTATGTTTCTATGAATTTTATAGCACCGAAAGAGGCCATTCGCCCAACAGATATTGCTGAGCCATACATATATAGAGGCTTCGAATTAAGACTGCTGGTGAATTTGTAGCTTTTTTTAATAATGTCTTTGTGCAGGTGGTGGGACGTGATATATTTCACACTTCGACTGAAATAGCTTGTGGGCTCAGTTGCGCCTTGGTTAGCGTCCCGGTGGGGCATTAAATGCTGTTTTTGGGCGTTATGCTGGGTGTCCAAGATTTACCGCCCGGGTGGAAGATTCGGCTATTGGTCTGCGCCCGCCCACCCCCTCCGTTTGTAGCATGATGATGACATCTATCGTCGTGCAAGGCTACGCTAGCGCCCCCAGATGGAACAATCGGCCATAACGCCTCATTTAACGCCCGCCCCAGGAAAAGCCTGAAAAAAACAGGCGGTCCCAGGGTGCAGCCTGCGGTATTGGCAGCATTTTTAAATGCTAGTATGAGGGTCCTACATCGCAGGTCACATTGACTACAACGGTTACGCACATAATGCTGTGTGAAGCTCCAACTTGCAAACTTCACTTTTATCTGCCATTACAGTGCCCTTACAACTTCAGTGAGAGAATTTAATGAGGGAATTGCTAGTTCACCAGTGTATCATGCTCCATGCTATTTCCAGGCGGTGTCAAGCTAGAGGAAGGACTCTTGGCCATGTCGGCCCATGGATGATGAGAGGCCGAACACATCCGGAGAGGAGGGCTTACCCGACACGGGTTTACAGGCATCAACACTCAGACCTCCAGCTCTCTGAGGAGCAGTGTGTGAGAAGGCTGCGCTTCCAAAAGGAAGTGCTGACAAAGATATGCTACCTCCTACAGACAGACCCATGCCTGCATCGCTCTGGAGGCAGCCTTCAATACTCCCCTCAGCAGGTATCCGAATTCTGTGATGTGCTGCATGTTACACAGCTGGGCCATCATAAGAGGCCAGGCATTGCCAGTGGGGACTGCATGGTCACCTCAGGAAGAGGAGGACGATGAAGAGGAGCCTGGCGAGGGCCCCATTGGATAGCCACCCCATCCACGGGGGAGGCAGCGTGGAGTCACACGTCACCAGCGGGGAATGGACCGGCTCCCCCAAATGGAGGAAACTGAGGGATGGAGCTAATACTGGACACACTATGTGCTCCCATGAAGGCACATCTCCGGTGAATGTTGGGATGATGCACAAGGCACCAATGGCAAATGATGAGCCATAAATGTTACTGCAACAAGTCACAAAAACACCCCCACCAAAATAAAACCATACAATATACAACGTTATGTTGCAGGGCACTAAACAACAATGAAACATCTGCACCACCGTAGCTTTGGCTCAGGCACACAAAGTCCGTTGTGTAACGCCTGACTTAACGCCAATTCTCCTCCAACTTACATTTTCGCTGAAACTTGCAGTTGGAAGTGCAAACAATTTTCAGGCGCTAACTTTAACACCCCCGCCGCGATTAACACCCCAAAATCCAACAAGCCCCAAATCCAGCCCTGTAAGTCCTCCTTTGCAATTCCCCAAGCTAAAGAGCCTCGCTTCTCTTGTGTGAAGAGGATAGATGGTGCGGCTTAGCTTAAAAATGAGAATATTTTGAGGAAAGAAATTATAATGTAATTGGACATATAGGAACACCAGAGAAAAGGCAAAACTGCCAGGGGAAGATGAGAATTTTTTTTGCTCAGCGCGTTGTTATGATTATAGAATCATAGAAAAATTATGATACAGAAGGAGGCCATTCGGCCCATTGTGTCTGTGCTGGTCGAAAAAGAGCTACCCAGCCGAATCCCACCTTCCAGCACTAGGTCCGTAGCCCTGTAGGTCATGGCTCTTTAAGTGCACATCCAAGTACTTTTTAAATGTGATGAGGGTTTCTGCCTCTACCACCTTTTAGGTAGTGAGTTCCAGACCCCCACCAACCTCTGGGTGAAATTTTTTTCCCTCATTTCCCCCCTAATCCTCTGCCAACTGCTTTAAATCTATGCCCCCTGGTTATTGATCACTCTGCTAAGGGAAATCGGTCCTTCCTATCCACTATATCTAGGCCCCACATCATTTTGTACACCTCAATTAAATCTCCCCTCAGCCTCCTCTGTTCCTCTCAGTATCCTCCCATTTATCCCTTGCCTTGTTGCACCTCCAGCTTATCCAATCTTTCCTCATAGCTAAAATTTTAGAGTCCTGGTAACATCCTCGTAAATCTCCTCTGCACCCTCTCCAGTGTAATCACATCCTTCCTGTAATGTGGTGACCAGAACTGTATGCAATCCTCAAATTGTGGCCTAACCAGTGTTGTATACAGTTCTAACATAACTTCCCTGTTCTTATATGCTATGCCTCGGCTAATAAAGGAAAGCATTCTGTATGCCTTTTTAACTACCTTATCGACCTGTCCTGTTACCTTTAAGGATCTGTGGACATGCACTCCAAGGTTCCTCTGTTCCTCCACACCTCGCAGTATCCTCCCATTTATCCCTTGCCTTGTTGCACCTCCCTAAATGCATTACCTCACACTTCTCCAGATTGAATTCCATTTTCCACTTTTCTGCCCAACTGACCAGTCCATCAATATCTTCCTGCAGTCTAGAGCTTTCCTCCTCACTGTCAACCACATCGCCATTTTTTGTATCATCTACAAACTTCTTTATCTTGTCACCTACATTTAAGTCTAAATCATTAATATATATACTACAAAAAGCAAAGGACTGGAAGTATGATCTGGAATACACTGGCTGAAAGGGCGGTGGAAGTAGATTCAGTAGTAACATTCAAAAGGGAACTGGGTTTATACTTGAAAAGGAAAACTTTGCAGGGCTATGGGGAAAGAGTAGGTGATTGGGACTAATTGGATAGCTCTATCAAAGAGCTGGCACAGGCACAATGGGCTGAATGCACTCCTTCCATGCTGTAAGATTCTATAGATGATAACTAGAGTGTCCCTGTCATTATAGTATACATTAGCTGGCCTTTGACCTCTTCATCTCACTAAGGCAGGCCGTACAGAATTGACGAGCTCTTTGGCTTGACCTGCAGGTGTTGTTTGGTCCAATGGTGAGCCGTGGAAACAAATGCGAAGGTTCATGCTATCGACTCTGCGGGATTTCGGGATGGGCAAGAAATCCATCGAGGAAAAGATAATCGAGGAAGCTGGCTTCCTGGTGGGAAAGATTGAAACGTACAAAGGTGAGCCTGAGTGCTAGTTCAGTATTACTGTATGAGGAATCATTGCTCACCCATTCCGACCTCACATATCGGACATTTCAGCCCTTAAAGTTCCTGCCATGCACGCTTGCTTATATCTGGGAGGTTAAAACAATTGTGTAATAAATAACTAGAAAAAAAAGAAATGATTCAGAGAGGCGAATTTGTCTCTTCCTGCACCGGGAACCAGTGAATCAATTTCAGTATATCTAATCATGTCTGGCAGGGAAGCCCATCTGATTTTATCAATCATTAAATTAATGGATAAAAACTGGTTGAGTTCCATTGAGGGGGTTAAACTCCTCTGCACACACTTGTCTAGTATTTACTGGTTGGACCCAGGTAACTCGGTAATCCCAGGTGAAGGAATAAATGATGGACCAGGACCCATAGTGTAAGAAATCATTCAACAACAACAACTTGCATTTATATAGCGACTTTAATGTAGTAGAATGTCCCAAGGTGCTTCACAGGAGTGTTATCAGACAACACTTGGCACTGAGCCGCAGAAGGAGACACGAGGACAGGTGACCAAAAGCTTGGTCAAAGAGGTAGGTTTTAAGGAGGGTCTTAAAGGAGAAGAGAGAGGTCGAGTGGCGGAGAGGTTTAGTGAGGGAATTCCAGAGCTTAGGTCCTAAACAGCTGAAGGCACGGCTGCCAATGGTGGAGCGATGAAAATCGGGGATGCACAAGAGGCCAGAATTAGAATTCAGATTGAACAGAGTAGGAGGAGGTAATGAGCAAAACCATAACACGTGGTGAGATGACAATTTTTAAAAATTCTGTAAATGATTATAGGATTAAGTGAACATTGAAGTTAGGAGCTCCACAGTTGTGAGACCCTCTCAATAATGAGTTTGAATGGAGGTAGTGAGGTGCGTTTCCAGCAGTGTGTCCGGGTAGTCCATTCTATCTAATGAGGTAAGATAAAAACAAATGGATGAAACAATGTACAATTTCACATAGATTTAGCTGTATAAGTACGTGAGAAATATGAAATCAGAGAAGATCATTGGACCCACCACAACTGCACCTGCTGCAGACTCTGTTTGATTTTCCTTATTGAAGAATCTACCCAACTTGTTTGATCTCCCGAGTAATACTAAGCTGTATTTCAATCATAGAAATTTATAGCGCAGAAGGAGGCCATTTTGACCCATCTGCTCCATGCTAGCCGACAAAGAGCTATCCAGCCTACAGCTATCCCACTTTCCAGCCTTGTAGGTTACGGCACTTCAAGTGCATATCCAGGTACTTTTTAAATGTGGTGAGGGTTTCTGCCTCGACCATCCTTTCCGGCAGTGAATTCCAAACTCCCAACATCCTCGAGGTGAAAAAATGTTTCTTCAAATCCCCTCTAAACCTCCTACCAATTACTTTAAATCTATGCCCTCTGGTTGAACATTCTGCTAAGGGAAATAGGTCCTTTCTATCCACCCTATCTAGGCCCCTCACAATTTTATACACCTCAATAAGGTCTCCCTTCAGCCTCCTCTGTTCCAAAGAAAACAAGCCCAGCCTATCCAATCTTTTCTCATAGCTAAAATTCTCCAGTCCAGACAACATTCTCGTAAATCTCCTCTGCACCATCTCTAATGCAATCACATCCTTCCGGTAATGTGGTGACCAGAACTGCACGCAGTCCTCTAGCTGTGGCCTAACTAGCGTTTTTTCAATGGTGGATACAAATGATCTTATTCAAAGTTTGGTGCATTGCGCATTTGTATAATTAAGTTTGGAAAGTTTTTTTCTCATACATTCCGCATTGCATGGAAATTGGGGTGGCAAAGGAAGCGGAAAAATGGATGTGCGTGAATTTCTAAATGTCCGTTCATTGCCACGGTGAATTTGCTCACTGATTTGTTATTGTGTGCGTGGAGGGTACTCATGGAGATAGAGAGCAGGTCTAACTGTTGCGATTTCTTGAAATTCCCAGTGTCTTGCAAGCACCTTGGTTGAGTTTTAGCTTGTGGACTTTGACATCTGGCACATATTGGGTGTGTGTTTGTATCTGGGTGTGTGCATGTATGTATTTGGATTCAAATGATCTTATCCGTGTGTGTATATCTATGAGTGAGTGAGTGCGTGTATGTCCATGCATATATGCAGTGAGTGAAGGAGTTAAATTGGTATGAATGGGGAAAGTTTGGAAACACTCACATGAACTCAGATTCAGGAATACCTCTCCTAATGACTGATATTTATCTGTTCCCACTTTGCATCTTTGTGTTTGCAGGCCAGCCGTTTGACACGGATGTTATTACAAACTTTGCCACGGCCAATGTCATCTGTTCTATCGTCTTTGGAGACAGGTTTGATTATGAGGACAAGACATTTCTTACCATAGGAAACATGGTCCATGAAAGCTTTCGACTGCTTGGCAGCCCCATGGTTCAGGTAACTTTTGCTGCTTACAACTGTGGGAATGTCACGCTTTACAGGTTGCCATAACACCTTCAGCGATTGGAGCTCGAACAGCTATTAGTCCTGAGCCCTGAATATGAAGAGCGAGAACAGCCAATCAGTTGCATTCAGAAGGCAAAGGACAGTTGCTCCATTCATTGACTCCACTGCTAACGTCGAAACTCCTCTATCAGAAAGTTGTGGGTTTGAGCCCTATTCCAAGATTTACATTAGACTTACCTTCCCGTGCAGTATCGCAAGTGTGTGGCATTGCTGGAAATGTTTAGGCTAATTTTAACTCTGGGTGAAGGTGTAACATGGGCGATATCGAATTAGGCGCCCGATTATATACCATGTCCGATTTACATTGGAAGGCAATGGAGGGGAAAGTCAGGCGGAATGCATAATGGGCACCAATTTGATATCACCCGTCTTGCACTATTGGCCAAAGTTAAAATTGCTCCTGTTTTCTTTTGAATGAGACAAGGGCCTGCACCTGGCACTATTGAATGGAACTGGTGCACTTAAAAAGATTGTGAAGTGCCAAGAGATATGCATATGCATGGGGCAGATTTTCAATTTGTAGAAACCGGCCGATTTTCATCCTCATTGATATCGACACCACAGATCAGCCATGATCCAATTGAATGGCTGAACAGGCTTGAGGGGCTGAATGGCCTAATTCCTGTTCATGTTCCTAACAATTTCGCTTTGCGATGTTAAGTATGAAGTTTAAAGTATTGGACAAAGAAATCTGACTCTAACAGAGGTATTAGCCCATTTAAAGAAAGTGGGTTAATGGCTCCATTAAAAGAATGAATTTGATCCAAATTCCGTCATCATACTTGCAATAACATCGCGTAGTGTAATTTCCAGGCTCATGAAAACTTAGATCAAAATTGTTGCTGCATAAATTTTAATACCACTTGCTCTCCCCCGTGCAAACTTTTTGAGTGGGAGCGATGAGCTGTTGCTAATGCCGAATTATTTTGATAGCGACTAATGGTTTAATATAATGTTTGGCAGGTGTTTAATGCTTATCCGTTTCTGCGGTTTTTGCCTGGAAGTCACAAAGAGATTTGCAAACATTTTGAGATGCTGAAGATGTGCTTGAAGGACATCATCAAAGTTAAACAGCAAGAAATGAATGAGAATGATGTCAGGAGCTTCATTGACACGTACATTGTCAAACAGCAAGAGGTAGGGTAATAATATGCACCCAGTAATAAAATAACACAATTACAGTGATAATCTACACCCAAAGCCTCAGCTCAGTGAGTAGCACTCTCGCCTCTAAGTCAGGAGGTGGTGGGTTCGTAGTCCCACTCTAGGGACTTGAGCACAAAATCTAGGCTGACACTCCCATGCAATACAGAGGGAGGGCTAGAATCATAGAATCATAGAAATTTACAGCACAGAAGGAGGCCATTTTGGCCCACCGTATCCGTGCCGGCTGACCAAGAGTTATCCAGCGTAAACCCATTTTCGAGCCCTTGGTCCGTAGCCCTGTAGGTTACGACACTTTGTGCACATCCAAGTATTTTTTAAATATGGTGAGGGTTTCTGCCTCCACCATCCTTTCAGGCAGTGAGTTCCAGACCCTCACCACCCTCTGGGTGAAGAAATTCCCTCTTAGATCTCCTCTATACCTCCCCTCAATTACTTTAAATCTATAAACCCTGGTTGTTGTTCCCTCTGCCAAGGGAAACAGGTCCTTCCTATCCACTCTATCCAGGCCCCTCATAATTTTATACAGCTCAATCAGGTCTCCCCTCAGCCTCCTCTGTTCCAAATAAAACAGAACCAGCCTATCCAATCTTTCCTCATAGCCATAATTCTCCAGTCCAGGTAACATTCTTGTAAATCTCCTCTGCACCCTTTCCAGTGCAATCAAATCTTTTCTGTAATATGGTGACCAGAATTGCACACAGTGCTGCAGTGCGGCCTAACCAGTGTTTTATACAGTTCAAGCATAACCTCCCTGCTCTTGTATTCTATGTCTAGACTAATAAAGGCAAGTATTCCTTATGCCTTCTTAACCATCTTATCTACCTGGCCTGTAACCTTCAGGGATCTGTGGACCTGCACTCCAAGGTCCCTTTGTTCCTCTACACTTTTCAGTGCCATACCATTTAATGTATATTCCCTTGCCTTGTTAGAATCCCCAAATGCATTACCTCACACTTATCCAGATTGAATTCCATTTGTCACTGTTCTGCCCACCTGACCAGTAGATTGATATCTTCCTGCAGGCCACAGCTTTCTTCTTCATTATATACCACACAGCCTATTTTAGTGTCATCTGCAAACTTCTTAATCTTGGCCTTTATTGCAAAGGGGATGGAGTATAAAAGCAGGGAAGTCTTGCTACAGTTATACAGGGTATTGGTGAGGCCACACCTGGAATACTGCATGCAGTTTTGGTTTCCATATTTACGAAAGGAAATACTTGCTTTGGAGGCATTTCAGAGAAGGTTCACTAGGATGATTCCGGAGATGAGGGGGTTGACCTATGAGGAAAGGTTGAGTAGGTTGGGCCTCTACTCATTGGAATTCAGAAGATTAAGAGATGATTTTATTGAAACATATAAGATTATGAGGGGGCTTGACGAGGTGGATGCAGAGAGAATGTTTCCAGTTATGGGGAGACTAGAACTAGAGGGCATAATACTAGAATAAGGGGCCACCCATTTAAAACTGAGATGAGGAGAAATTTCTTTTCTCAGAGGGTTATAAGTCTGTGGAATTCGCTGCCTCAGAGAGCTGTGGAAGCTGGGACATTGAATAAATTTAAGACAGAGATAGACAGTTTCTTAACCAATAAGGGAATAAGGGGTTATGGGTAGTGGGCAGAGAAGTGGAACTGAGTCCATGATTGGATCAGCCAAGATCGTACTAAATGGCGGAGCAGGCTCGAGGGGCCGTATGGCCTATTCCTGCTCCTATTTCTTATGCTCTTATGTTCTTATGTATACCCCCAACATTCAAGTCGAAGTCATTGATATATACCATAAAAAGCAAGGGACCAAGCACTGAGCCCTGCGGAACCCCACTGGATACAGCCTTCGTCTTTCAAATGAGATGTTAAACCCCATCTGCCCTCTCAGGTGAATGGAAAAGATTGAATGGCAACTATTATGAACAAGAACAGGGGAGTTCTCCTCAGTGTCCTGGGCCTACATTTATCCCTCAACGAACATCACCAAAATCTGGACAATATCACATTGCCGTTTGTGGGATCTTGCTGTGGGCAAATTAGTGCCTGCATTTCCTACATTACAACAGTGTCTACAACTCATTGGCTGTCAAGCACTTTGGGATGAACTGGGATTGCAAAAGGTGGTGTACAAGTGTAATTTCTTTCTTTCTTTCAGATTACTAGAATCTCAGACTGTTTGACTATCCACAGAGCAGGATAATCGTAGGAGCTAGAAGCTAAATTAAAAAGTAGGACCTCAAAAGTAGTAATCTCGGAATTGCTACCAGTGCCATGTGCTAGTCAGAGTAAGAATCGCAGGATAGCTCAGATGAATACGTGGCTTGAGCAGTGGTGCAGCAGGGAGGGATTCAAATTCCTGGGGCATTGGAACCGGTTCTGGGGGAGGTGGGACCAGTACAAACCGGATGGTCTGCACCTGGGCAGGACCGGAACCAATGTCCTAGGGGAAGTGTTTGCTAGTGCTGTTGGGGAGGAGTTAAACTAATATGGCAGGGGGATGGGAACCAATGCAGGGAGACAGGGGGAAACAAAATGGAGACAGAAGCAAAAGACAGAAAGGAGATGAGTAAAAGTGGAGAGCAGAGAAACCCAAGGCAAAAAACAAAAAGGGCCACTGTACAGCAAAATTCTAAAGGGTCAAAGTGTAATAAAAAGGCAAGTCTGAAAGCTCTGTGCCTCAATGCGAGGAGAATTCAGAACCCAGGAGAGGGCTCTGAGCTGGTTAGAGTGGGTGAGAGCTCAGATGAACAGGACCACAAGAAAGAATGCAAAAGGCAGGAGGCAATAGAGCAGAGTAGCACTGGGGTAAGTGTAAACCACAAGGTAATAGGAAGGGACATTATGTATGAATATAAAGGGGCTGCAGGAGGGGTCAAAACTAAAAATCATGGTTTAAAAACTAGTATTAAAACACTCTACCTAAATGCACGCAGCATTCGAAATAAAGTAAATGAGTTGACGGCACAAATCATTACAAATGGGTATGATTTGGTGGCAATAACAGAAACGTGGTTGCAGGAGGGCCAAGACTGGGAATTAAACATACAGGGGCATCTGACAATTCGGAAAGATAGACAAGAAGGGAAAGGAGGTGGGGTAGCTCTGATAATAAAGGATGATATCAGGGCAGTTGTGAGAGACGATATTGGCTCTAATGAACAAAATATTGAATCATTGTGGGTGGAGATTAGAGATAGTAAGGGGAAAAAGTCACTGGTGGCCGTGGTTTATAGGCCCCCAAATAATAACTTCACGGTGGGTCGGACAATAATGAAGGGAATAATGTGAAAAAGGAATGGCAGTAATCATGGGGGATTTTAACCTACATATCGATTGGTCAAATCAAATTGCACGGGGTAGCCTTGAGGAGGAATTCATAGAATGCATATGGGATTGTTTCTTAGAACAGTATGTTACAGAAACTACAAGGGAGCAAGCTATCTTAGATCTGGTCCTGTGTAATGAAACAGGAATAATAAACGATCTCCGAGTAAAAGATCCTCTCGGAATGAGTGATCACAGTATGGTTGAATTTGTACTACAGATTGAGGGTGAGGAAGTAGTGTCTCAAACGAGCATACTATGTTTAAACAAAGGGGACTACAGTGGGATGAGGGCAGTGTTGGCTAAAGTAGACTGGGAACACAGACTAAACGGTGGCACAATTGAGGAACAGTGGAGGACTTTTAAGGAGCTCTTTCATAGTGCTCAACAAAAATATATTCCAGTGAAAAAGAAGGGCGGTAACAGAAGGGATAACCAGCCGTGGATAACCAAGGAAATAAAGGAGAGTATCAAATAAAAAAACAATGCGTATAAGGTGGCCAAGGTTAGTGGGAAACTAGAAGATTGGGAAAATTTTAAACGACAGCAAAGAATGACGAAGAAAGTAATAAAGAAAGGAAAGATAGATTACGAAAGTAAATGTGCGCAAAACATAAAAACAGATAGTAAAAGCTTTTACCGATATATAAAACGGAAAAGAGTGACTAAAATAAATGTTGGTCCCTTAGAAGATGAGAAGAGGAATTTAATAATGGGAAATGTGGAAACGGCTGAGACCTTAAACAATTATTTTGCATCGGTCTTCACAGTGGAAGACACAAAAACCATGCCAAAAATTGCTGGTCGCGGGAATGTGGGAAGGGAGGACCTTGAGATAATCACTATCACTAGGGGAGTAGTGCTGGACAGGCTAATGGGACTGAAGGTAGACAAGTCCCCTGGTCCTGATGAAATGCATCCTAGGGTATTAAAAGAGATGGCGGAAATTATAGCAGATGCATTCGTTATAATCTACCAAAATTCTCTGGACTCTGGGGAAGTACCATCGGATTGGAAAGCAGCTAATGTAACGCCTCTGTTTAAAAAAGGGGGCAGACAAAAGGCAGGTGACTATAGGCCGGTTAGTTTAACATCTGTAGTGGGGAAAATGATTGAAGCTATCATTAAGGAAGAAATAGCGGGACATCTAGATAGGAATAGTGCAATCAAGCAGACACAACATGGACTCATGAAGGGGAAATCATGTTTAACTAATTTACTGGAATTCTTTGAGGATATAACAAACATGGTGGATAGAGGTGTACCGATGGATGTGGTGTATTTAGATTTCCAAAAGGCATTCGATAAGGTGCAACACAAAAGGTTACTGCAGAAGATAAAGGTACGCGGAGTCAGAGGAAATGTATTAGCATGGATCGAGAATTGGCTGGCTAACACAAAGCAGAGAGTCGGGATAAATGGGTCCTTTTAGGGTTGGAAATCGGTGGTTAGTGGTCTGCCATAGGGATCGGTGCTGGGACCACAACTGTTTACAATATACATAGATGACCTGGAAGAGGGAACAGAGTGTAGTGTAACAAAATTTGCAGATGACAAAAATTAGTGGGAAAGCGGGTTGTGTAGAGGACACAGAGAGGCGGCAAAGCGATTTAGATAGGTTAAGCGAATGGGCTAAGGTTTGGCAGATGGAATACAATGTCGGAAAATGTGAGGTCATCCACCTTGGAAAAAAAAACAGTAAAAGGGAATATTATTTGAATGGGGAGAAATTACAACATGCTGAGGTGCAGAGGGACCTGGGGGTCCTTGTGCATGAATCCCAAAAAGTTAGTTTGCAGGTGCAGCAGTTAATCAGGAAGGCGAATGAAATGTTGGCCTTCATTGCAAGAGGGATGGAGTACAAAAGCAGAGATGTCCTGCTGCAACTTTACAGGGTATTGGTGAGGTCGCACCTGGAGTACTGCGTGCAGTTTTGGTCACCTTACTTAAGGAAGGATATTCTTGCTTTGGAGGGGCTACAGAGACGATTCACTTGGCTGATTCCGGAGATAAGGGGTTACCTTATGATGATAGATTGAGTAGACTGAGTCTTTACTCGCTGGAGTTCAGAAGGATGAGGGGTGATCTTATAGAAACATTTAAAATAATGAAAGGGATAGACAAGATAGAGACAGAGAGGTTGTTTCCACTGGTTGGGGAGACTAGAACTAGGGGGCACAGCCTCAAAATACCGGGGAGCCAATTTAAAACCGAGTTGAAAAGGAATTTCTTCTCCCAGAGGCTTGTGAATCTGTGGAATTCTCTGCCCAAGGAAGCAGTTGAGGCTAGCTCATTGAATGTATTCAAATCACAGATCGATAGATTTTTAACCAATAAGGGAATTAAGGGTTACGGGGAGAGGGCGGGTAAGTGGAGCTGGGTCCACGGCCAGATCAGCCATGATCTTATTGAATGGCGGAGCAGGCTCGAAGGGCTAGATGGCCTACTCCTGTTCCTAATTCTTATGTTCTTAGGTTCTCATGTTCTTATGTAACTGAGATTACAGTGTTAACTCACAACTCCAGAATAATAGGGTGTGCGATTACAGTAATAACACACAGCCCCAGAATAATAGGGTCTGAGATTACAGTAATAACTCACAACCCAAAATAAAAGGGTCTGAGATTACAGTAATAACACACAGCCCCACAATAATAGGGTCTGAGATTACAATAATAACTCACAGCCCAGAATAATAGGGTCTGAGATTACAGTAATAACTCACATCTCAGAATAATAGGGTCTGTGATTACAGTAATAACTCACAGCCCAGAATAATAGGGTCTGAGATTACAGTAATAATTCAGAGCCTCAGAATAATAGGGTCTGAGATTACAGTAATAACTCACATCTCAGATTAATAGGGTCTGAGATTACAGTAATAACTCATAGTCGCAGAATAATAGGGCCTGAGATTACAGTAATAATTCATAGCCCAGAATAGTAGTGCCTGAGATTACAGTAATAATTTACAGCCCAGAATAATAGGGTCTGAGATTACATTAATAACTCACAGTCCAGAATAATAGGGTCTGAGATTAGAGTAATACCTCACAGCCCCAGAATAATAGGGCCTGAGATTACAGTAATAACTCACAGCCCAAAATAATAGGGTCTGAGATTACAGTAATAACTCACAGCCAAGAATAATAGGGTCTGAGATTGCAGTAATAACTCACAGCCCAGAATAATAGGGTCTGAGATTACAGTAATAACTCACAGCCAAGAATAATAGGGTCTGAGATTACAGTAATAACTCACAATCCCAGGATAATAGGGTCTGAGATTACAGTATTAACTTACAGCCCAGAATAATAGGGTCTGAGATTACAGTAATACCTCACAACCCCAGAATAATAGGGTCTGAGATTACAGTAATAATTCACAGCCCAGAATAATAGGGTCTGAGATTACAGTATTAACTCACAGCCCAGGGTAGTAGGGGCTGAGATTACAATATTAACACACAGCCCAGGGTAACAGGGTCTGAGATTTCAGTAATAACTCACAGCCCTGGTATAACAGGGTCTGCAATTTCAGTAATAACTCACAGCCCAGAATAATGGGGTCTGAGATTAGAGTAATAACTCACAGCCCAGAATAATAGGGTCTGAGATTACAGTAATACCTCGCAGCCCCAGAATAATAGGATCTGAGATTGCAGTAATAACTCGCAGCCCCAGAGTAATAGGGTCTGAGATTACAGTAATAACTCATAGCCCAGAATAATAGGGTCTGAGATTACAGTAATAACTCACAGCCCAGAATAATAGGGTCTGAGATTACAGTAATAACTCACAGCCCAGAATAATAGGGTCTGAGATTACAGTAATAACTCACAGCCCAGAATAATAGGGTCTGAGATTACAGTAATAACTCACAGCCCAGAATAATAGGGTCCGGGATTACAGTAATAACTCACAGCCCAGAATAATAGTGTCTGAGATTACAGTAATAACTCACAGCCCAGAATAATAGGGCCTGAGATTACAGTAATAACTCATAGTCCCAGAATAATAGGGCCTGAGATTACAGTAATAATTCAAAGCCCAGAATAGTAGTGCCTGAGATTACAGTAATAATTTACAGCCCAGAATAATAGGGTCTGAGATTACATTAATAACTCACAGTCCAGAATAATAGGGTCTGAGATTAGAGTAATACCTCACAGCCCCAGAATAATAGGGCCTGAGATTACAGTAATAACTCACAGCCCAGAATAATAGGGTCTGAGATTACAGTTATAACTCACAGCCCCAGAATAATAGGGTCTCAAATTCCCATAATAACTCACAGCCCCAGAATAATAGGGTCTCAAATTCCCATAATAACTCACAGTCCCAGAATAATAGGGTCTGAGATTACAGTATTAACTCACAGCCCAGGATAATAGGGTCTGAGATTAGAGTAATAGCTCACAGCCCAGAATAATAAGGTCTGAGATTACAGTAATAACTCACAGCTCAGAATAATAGGGTCTGAGATTACAGTATTAACTCACAGCCCAGGATAATAAGATCTGAGATTAGAGTAATAGCTCACAGTCCAGGATAATAGGGTCTGAGATTACAGTAATAACTCACAACCCCAGGATAATAGGGTCTGAGATTACAGTAATAACTCACAGCTCAGAATAATAGGGTCTGAGATTACAGTATTAACTCACAGCCCAGGATAATAGGATCTGAGATTAGAGTAATAGCTCACAGCCCAGGATAATAGGATCTGAGATTACAGTAATAACTCACAACCCCAGGGTAATAGGGTCTGAGATTACAGTAATAACTCACAGCTCAGAATAATAGGGTCTGAGATTATAGTAATAACTCACAACCCCAGAATAATAGGGTCTGAGATTACAGTATTAACTCACAGCCCAGGGTAATAGGGGCTGAGATTACAATATTAACACACAGCCCAGGGTAACAGGGTCTGAGATTTCAGTAATAACTCACAGCCCAGGATAATAGGGTCTGAGATTACAGTAATAAATCACAACCCCAGAATAATAGGGTCTGAGATTACAGTAATAACTCACAACCCCAGAATAATAGGGTCTGAGATCGGAGTGATAATTTATACAACAGTGCAACCAACATGGAGTTTACAATGGAAACTCACACGATAGAATAACAGAAACAGATAATTGTGAAAATGCACACTGCAGATTAATTGAAACAGCGTATTCTGATCTTATTCTGTGATCTCCATTCTCTTTTCAAGGAGTCGGGAAACCCGAACACCTACTTCCATGAGAAGAACTTGCTGATCACAACAAGTGACCTGTTCATCGCTGGGATGGGAACTGCGGCCACCACCATTCGCTGGGCACTTTACATCATGATGAAGTACCCAGACATCCAGGGTAAGGAGTAACATCAAATATCCCTTTCACTTTTATAGCTCAATTGGTCGTTTGCCAATCAGCAGCTCACTCTGCTGATTGACAAGTGAGCTTCTCAGAAGCTGAAGAAAAGGCTCCAGCCTTTACCACCCTCTCAACAAAGGAATGGCACCTTCTCTTGGTCAGTCAGGTGTCTGACATGTGCGAAAACCCATCACCATACTTTCCAATCTCCAAACTACTGAGAAACCCAGTTAACTCACCAAGGCTTCTTCGGCAGCACCTCCCAAACCTGCGACCTCTACCACCTCGAAGGACAAGGGCAGCAAGCACATTGGGAACACCACCACCTCTAAGTTCCCCTCCAAACCATCCTGACTTGGAAATATATCGCCATTCTTTCATCATCGCTTGATCAAAATCCTGGAACACCCTAACAGCACTGTGGGAGTACCTTCACCACAAGGACTGCAGAGGTTCAAGAAGGTGGCTACCACCAACTTCTCCAGGGCAATTAGGGATGGGCAATAAATGCTGGTCTTGCCAGCGATGCCCTCAACCTGGAACGATAAAAAAAAAATATTCACCAGAATGTTACCGGGGGCTAAAAAGGTTCAATTATGAGGGCAGTTTACATAAACTAGGCTTGTATTCCCTTGAGTTATAGAGGATTAAGGAATAGTCAAATTGAGCTGTTCATGATGAGTAAAGCATTTGAAAGGGTAGATAGAGAGAAGATATTCGCTCTGGGGGTGGGGTCCAGAACAAGGGGCAAAACTTTAAAATTAGAGCTGGGCTATTTAGGAGTGATGTTAGGAAGCATTTCTTCACACAAAGGTTAGTGGAAATCTGGAACCCTCTTCCCTTACTGAGGCTGGAGATCAATTGAAAATTTTAGTACTGAGATTGGAAAAACTTTTGTTCGGTAGGTACATTAAGGTGGGTAGATAGAGATAAACCACAGATCAGCCATGATCTAATTGAATGTCAGAACTGGCCTGAGGGGTTGAATGGCCTCCTCTTGTTTTTGTGTGCCTATAAATAGAATTTCTGTTTGCCTGACATGAAAAAGCAACTCTGCTATTGGAAAACAGTACACTTACTCGAAAAATAAATACTTGCAGATTCTGGAAATATGTAGGAAGTCAATCAACATCAATGGAAAAGAGAAGAGGGAGCTTGAGGTGTTTCATGATTGATGGTACATATCCAAAATTTTAATTTGATTTTCATAAGAACATAACATAACACAAGAACATAAGAATTAGGAACAGGAGTAGGCCATCTAGCCCCTCGCGCCTGCTCCGCCATTCAACAAGATCATGACTGATCTGGCCGTGGACTCAGCTCCACTTACCCGCCCGCTCCCCGTAACCCTTAATTCCCTTATTGGTTAAAAATCTATCTATCTGTGATTTGAATACATTCAATGAGCTGTCCTCTTGACAGAACCTAGTTCAAGGGTTGGCAGCAGCCAAGGCTTAGTGACTCGCGAAGTGTGCACAGGGGCAGAGTTTAACCAGCTAAAACCAAATAGCCTCAAGGCATATATCACTGGTCAGCTTTCTGCTTCCTCTCCACCCTACCCATTGTGACATTGGCTTGCAGGGCTATATCATGAGCCAATAGGGAAGAATCTTCGCGGCCTCCCCCCAGCGACAGCCCCTTCTGCCCCACCCACACCCGCGCTACCCCTCACCCCCCACCCCCAGCTCCTATCAACGAGCTAGACTGTTGGATCAAGCATCAGCAGCACATGGAGTGGTGTGGTGCGGCCTGTTTTGGAGAGTTGACTCCAATCCGAGCTCTGGTGGTCAGATGTGCCATGGTGGAGCAGAATTGTGCCGTACCACTTCAGGAGCAGCCTGTGCCACTGGTGGAATCGAAAAGACCGGGAAGGAAAGAAATCCCATACTTTTCAAAGCTGGTCTACGGGTTTATGCTATGTGGTACCGAACACTGATTTACATCAGGAGCAGTGCCTTTACCTTTATTATATAAGCTGGATTAGATAATATAAAACACTCTGGGGTAGAGCCACGTTATAAGCCCCGCTTGATATTCAGTAGTTGCGTATAACGGGCGTCCAATGCAATGCCACCCAATTTGCGCTGCAGCCCAAGATGAATTCCTACCCACTTTAGTCTATTCTTCTTGTAGCGAAAGTGCAGGAAGAAATCGACCGAGTGATCGGATCAGAGCGATCTCCCAGAATGGAGGACCGTAAGCACATGCCCTACACTGATGCAGTTATACACGAGGTACAGAGGTTTGCCAATATCGCCCCGTTGGGCATCCCACGAGCAACAACCGTGGACACCAACTTCCAAGGATATTTCATCCCTAAGGTAGGCTTCAAAAATACTCAGGTGCAAATACATCGTAAGTAAGAGTTTGATCGGTTCCAGGATATAAGAACATGAGAAATAAGAGCAGGGCCATCTGTCCCTTCGAGCCTGCTGATCTGATCTTGGCCTCATCTCCACTTCCCTGCCCGCTCCCCATAACCCTTGGCTCCCTTATCATTCAAAAATCAGTCTATCGCCACCTTAAATATATTCAATGACCCAGACTCCACAGCTCTCTGGGGTAGAGAATTCCACAGATTTGCAACCCTCCGAGAGAAGAAATTCTTCCCCATTTCCGTTTTAAATGGGCAACGCCTTATTCTGAAACTATGGCCCCTAGTTCTAGATTCCCATATAACGGGAGACTGGTTCTACCCCAGAGTGTTTTATATGATATAATCCAGATTATACAATAAAGAAAAAGGAAATAAAGTCCTACCATTTTACAGTATTCAGCAACATCAGCTTGTTCATTTAGCTCAAGCCGAATTAATTGTGAGTTATTTCAGTGCTATTATCAAGCACGAATAAGAAGCACGACTTTAAATTGTACACTGTGTCACAACTGCCCGAACCTTATGTCCACTTGACTGGCTGGGCATCAGAGGACCCATAGCAGGCCTGTCTAACTTAATCGATCAGCCTTAGGCCTGGGGCCTAGCTGTTCTGGTGCTGAGATTGTTCCCAGTTTGCCATGTGATCCAATGTCACCGTCTGTGTTGCTTCAAGCTTCCCGCTCATTTTGCATCTTTTCCATTCCGGTATCAAGGCAGCAAGCTGCACTGTAAGCAAGCACTAGATATAGGTTTTTCTTTTCTCCATAGGGTACTTACATCATTCCTTTACTGGCCTCGGTGCTCTACGATAAAACGCAGTGGGAAAAACCCGACGAATTCAACCCAGCTCACTTTCTGGACGCCGCGGGCAAGTTTGTGAAAAGAGATGCCTTCATACCTTTCTCTACAGGTAGCTCATCTGGAAAGTTACTCAGTATTTAAAACATGAAAATTCTTTGGCGAGAAAGCAGGAATGGGGTACTGAAGTTGAATGTTCAGCCATGAACTCATTGAATGACGGTGCAGGCTAGAAGGGCCGAATGGCCTGCTCCTGCACCTATTTTCTATGTTTCTATGTTTCTAACACCCTCGAGCCTGGACTGACATTCAGTTGGACAGCGGCTGATCTGTATCCGCTTTGGTTCCATATCCCCTAATATCCTTAACTTAACAAAAATCTATTGATCTCAGTTTTGAAATTTTCAATTGACCCCCAGTATCAATAGCATTTTTTGGGGTGAGAGAATTCCAGATTTCCACTATCCTTTGTGTGAACAAGTGCTTCCTGACATCATCCCCCTGAATAGCCTCGCTCTAATTTTAAGGTTATGTCCCCTTGTTCTGGGCTGCCCCCACCAGGGAGGAAACAGTTTCTCTCTATCTACCCTATCAACTCCTTTAATCATCTTGAACACCTCAATTACATCACCCCTTAATCTTCTATACTCAAGGGAATACAAGCCTAGTGGATGCAACCTGCCCATACAATTTAACCCTGTTAGCCCCGGTATCATTCTGGTGAATCTGTGCTGCACCCCTCCAAGGCCAGTATATCACTCCTGAGGTGCGGTGCTCAGAACTGAACGCAGTGCTCCAGATAGGTTCTGACCAAAGTTCTGTGCAACTGAAGCATAACTTCCTCTCCTTTGTATTCCAACTTCGTTGCGATAAAGGCTAACACTCCATTCGTCTTTCTGATTGCTTTTCTGTATCTGTCTATCAGCTTTAAATGATTTGTGTACTTGCTTCTCAACAGATTAGAATGCTCTATAAATAATCATTTGCCAAGTTGTGAATGGAACTCAAAAGCTTCCCACTGTCTGTACTTCATGTGTTTGAATGCACTGCTGTTTTCTGAGTGACATTTTTTCTCGGCCTTTATCTCTCCACTCCAGAAGTGCGTATTACATAGATTTGCATAGAATTTACAGCACACAGACAGGCCATTAGGACAGTGTTTATGCTCCACAAGTAGACGCCTCAAATCGCTGGGGAAATACCACCAACGATGTCTCCGTAAGATCTTCTTCAACTTCTTCACTCAGAGAATTGTGAACCTGTGGAATTCTCTACCACAGAAAGTTGTTGAGGCCAGTTCGTTAGATATATTCAAAGGGAATTAGATGTGGCACTTACGGCTAAAGGGATGAAGGGGTATGGAGAGAAAGAAGGAATGGGGTATTGAAGTTGCATGATCAGCCATGATCATATTAAATGGTGGTGCAGGCTCGAAGGGCCGAATGGCCTACTCCTGCACCTGTTTTCTATGTTTCTATGTTTCTATCCTGCAAACCCCCTGGGAGGATAGACGCACCAACGTCAGTTCTCGATCCCCAGCATCGAAGCACTGGCCACACTCGACCAGCTCCGCTGTGCAGGCCACATTGTCCGCATGCCCGTCACAAGACTCCCAAAGCAAGCGCTCTACTCGGAACTCCTACACGGCAACCGATCCCCAGGTGGGCAGAGGAAACGTTTCAAGGGCACCCTCAAAGCCTCCCTGATAAAGTGCAACATCCCCACCGACACCTGGGAGTCCCTAGCCAAAGACCGCCCTAAGTGGAGGAAGAGCATCCGGGAGGGCGCTGAGCACCTCGAGTCTCGTCGCCGAGAGCGTGCAGAGATCAAGCGCGGACAGCGGAAGGAGCGTGCGGCAAACCAGACTCCCCACCCACCCTTTCCTTCAACCACTGTCTGTCCCACCCATGACAGAGACTGTAATTCCCGTATTGGACTGTACAGTCACCCGAGAACTCACTTTTAGAGTGGAAGCAAGTCTTCCTCGATTTCGAGGGACTGCCTATGATGATGTTTATGCTCCACACGAACCTCCTCCCACTCTCTTTATTTTATCTCACCCCATCACCTTATACTTCTATACCTTTCTCCCTCATCTAACAGACTTCAGGAGGAGATAGACAGACTGGCGAGATGGGTAGACACATGGCAGATGAAATTTAACATGGTGTGAAGTGACACATTTTGGTAGGAGCAATGAGGAGAGGCAATATGAAGTAAATGGTACAATTTAAAGGGGGTGCAGAAACAAAGAGACATGGGGGTGTACCTTTGGCAGGACAAGTTGAAAAAGTTGTTAAAAAGCACATAGGATCCTTGGCTTTAGAATCATCGAAATAGAAATCATAGAAATTTGCGGCACAGATGGAGGCCATTCAGCCCATTATGTCTGTGCTGGCCAAAAAAGAGCTATCCAGCCTAATCCCACTTTCCAGCTCTAGATCTGTAGCCTTGTCGTATGCAGCACTTCAAGTGCATATCCAAGTACTTTATAAAATGATGAGGGTTTCTAACTCTACGACCCTTTCAGGCAGTGAGTTCCAAACCCCCACCACCCTCTGGGTGAAGAAAGTTTTCCTCCACTCCCCTCTAATCCTTCTACCAATGACTTTAAATCTATGCCTCCTGTTTATTGACACCCCTGCTAATGGAAATAGGTCCTTCCTATCCACTCTATCCGGACCACTCTTAATTTTACACACCTCAATGAAGTCTCCCCTCAGCCTCCGCTGTTACAAAGATGACAAGCCCGGCCTATCCAATCTTTCCTCGTAGCTAAAATTCTCCAGTCCAGGCAACATCCTCGTAAATCTCCTCTGTACCCTCTCTAGTGCAATCACACCTTTCCTACAGAGTGGTGACCAGAACTGTATGCAGTACTCTAGCTGTGGCCTTACTAGTGTTTTATACAGTTCTAGTATAGGAATGCTATGTAACTGTGCATGTATCACCGGCAGTTAGTTTAGTGAGAGCACTAGGTAACGTGAACAATTACTCCACTTACTAAGAGAGAAATAGAGTACAAAAGGAAGGAGGTTATATTAAACCTTTATAAAACACTGGTTAGGCCTCAGCTGGAGTATTGTGTTCAATTCAGGGCACCGCGCTTTAGGAAAGTTGTCAAAGCCTTGAAGAAGGTGCAGAAGAAATTGACGAGAATGGTACCAGGGATGAGGGACTTCAGTTATGTGGGGAGACTGGAGAAACTGGGGGTGTTATCCTTAGAGCAGAGAGGTGAAGAGGAGATTTGAGGTGTTCAATCATGAATGCTTTTGATAGAGTAAATAAGGAGAAACTGTTTCCAATAGCAGAAGGGTCGGTAACCAGAGGACACAGATTTAAGGTGATTGGCAGAAGAACCAGAGGTGACATGAGGAAACGTTTTTTTACACAGCGAGTTGTTGTGATTGGGAACACACTGCCTGAAAGGACGGTGGAGGCAGATTCAGTGGTAACAGTCCAGAGAGAAATGGATAAATAATTGAAGGGAAAAAAAATGCAGGGCCATGGAGAAAGAGCAGGAGTAGTTGGATAGCTCTACCAAAGAGTCGGCAGAGACATGATTGGCCAAATGGCTCCTCCTGTGCTGTATAATTCTATGTACCTATCTAACTTCCCCTTAAACTGTGGATATCTGGGTTGGCTGAACAATTTAACCTTGTCTCTTCGGATGGAGCTGCGTTGAGCATCCTCCACTCTCCGCAGCGAAGGCTGCTCCTCGGAAGTTGTATCTCGTGTCTGTCTCTCACGATTTTCCAATGTTAAAATGAATGGATGGAAAATCATGAGCCATCAGTCAGCGAGTCCCTGAGACGGTCTCCCTGCGAGTTCTGCTTCACGCTGGTGGGATCACCCCTGATGGTGCCTATTGGCTGATTTTCTATGGGTGTCAATGCCCACTTTGGTACATCAATCAACTGGCTAAACTTCTCGTGGTGTTGGTGAGCTACTTGACTGTGGGGCAATCACTGGGTAAAGTCTGTTCCTGTCAGTACCTGGCATCATACAAGCACATCAATGAAGGAAAGGAAGGCTGGCTGGTTTATGTTGTTCTGTCCCTTGGGATGCTGAACCTAATTGCCCACTTGGGCAGAACATGTACTGATGCCCCCAACTGAGATATGCTAACTCAATACAGACCAGTGATTGTATGTGGGACCTTCCTAGTCCAGATGGTTCAGTGCCAATCCATGAATCCATGCAGGGTCCCCCAGATGAAGATTTACGAGTATACGGATAATGACGGACAGATAAGGCCCTCTGGTCCATCCTGCCTGTTCCACACATTTGCGATACCTTGTGTATCACAATCTACACTCCCCACCCCACCTGAAACCATGTGATCTCCTGGGAGAGACAAAAAACATAAAAACCCAGGCCAATTTGAGGAAACAAATCTGTGAAATTCCTCTCTGACCTATCTAGGTGATGGAAACTAGTCCAGATCATCACTCTGGCCCTGAATTCCCTGTAGTACCTACCTTCTGTCAGAGGTGATCTCCGCCGCAGCCAGAAACAGGTCTAGCTCTCGCTTGAAGGAATTCAGTGAAGTCTGTGTCCACCACATGAGAGAGCAGCTTGTTCCAGAGGTCCACTATTCTCTGGGAAAAGAACCACCTCCTGACATCTAACCTAGATGTAGCCTTGTACAACTTAAACTTGTGACCCCTTGTCCTCCCTAACAAACTGGAACACAATCTATTCCCTTCATCGCCTTATAAACCTCGATCAGACCACCTCTAAGCCTAAGCTTCTCTAAAGTGTAGGGTCCCAGTTGTTTTAGCTTATCTTGATAACCGAGATGCTTTGACAAGGTCTCCTCTACATTGGGGAGACCAAACGCAGATTGTGTGATCGCTTTGCTGAACACCTCCATTCAGTCCGCAACCGTGACTGGTCGTCTGTCCCTTTAATTCTCCGCTCCATTCCCACTCTGGCATCTCTGTCTTTGGCCTCCTACACTGTTCCAATGAAGCTCAACGTAAGTTCAAGGAACAGCAACATAGAAAACATAGAAACATAGAAAATAGGTGCAGGAGTAGGCCATTCGGCCCTTCGAGCCTGCACCGCCATTCAATGAGTTCATGGCTGAACATGCAACCTCAGTACCCCATTCCTGCTTTCTCGCCATACCCCTTGATCCCCCTAGTAGTAAGGACTATAGAAACATAGAAAATAACCGGCTAAAGTGTCTAATTGAGGATTAGGCACTTCACAGCCTTCCAGTCTCAACATCTCAGATCATAACCTCTATCCCATTTTTATTTTTGGACAGTCAGTGCTGGCAATGATTCTGCTGGTCATTTAATCTCTCCTGCCTTCCATCCAATCACCGACCTTCCATTTTGTTCTTTTCTCCCCTTGCCCTTCTACTGTACTTGCTTATAAATTTTAACATTTCTAATTTTTTTCAGTTCTGAGAAAAGGTCAGTCTGTTGCTTTCTCTATAGATGCTGCCTGACCCGTTCAGTATTTCCAGCATTCTCTGTTTATATTTCAGATTTCCAGCATCCACAGTATTATGCCTTTTGTATTTATGCATTGATAAAGTAGCTGTTAACACTGGTGATTGTTCTGGTCCTATAGGTCGCAGGATTTGCCCGGGAGAGACACTGGCCAAAGTGGAGCTCTTCCTGATCTTTGTAGCCTTGCTGCAGAAGTTTGACTTGCTTTGTCCCCCCGGCGTCACCGAACTGGACCTCACGCCTGTCGTAGGGGGAATATTGAATCCAAAGCCTCATCAGGTGTGCGTTGTACCGCACAAACACCATTGTTGACCAATCCTTAAGATTTTCGGAACACAGACAGAACTTTATACAGACTTTGATGACTAATGGGGTTCTGCAGCATTGCTAATCAGTCATCTGCAAGATATTGGCACTCTCATCTTAGTGTAAAATCTTCCTTTTGTTACCCTGTGCTTTGCATCGCTTTTATTCTGACTAATTTAACTAACTAGAGAGGAAAATAAAATGGACTGTTATTAAAGTGTTATCCTTAAAATCTATCATTGGATTCGTCATTTCAACTTGGAGTAAATCAGATGAAATTTCCAAGGCTTCATGTCACACCACGGCTGTTATGTCTGTAATGCACTTATGAATGACTCCACGAGGCAATGTGTTGTACTCAAACTTAGTGACCTTGGTCCTTTATTCGTAACTCCAGAGTGAGGCACAAGCATGGTGAGCAGCCTTTTATACTGGGCCCTGCACACCTAAACAGGTGACCCTCAGGTCTCCCACCGCAGTGCCCTCTGGTGGACAGCCTCTGCCACAGAGGCAGGAAACCCCAGTCTCCACCAGTTGCGCCCTCTAGTGGTTTCAGCATAGTATATACACAGTGTAAACCTTATTGATCGTACATCAGTTAACAAGTCTCCATCTTATGCAACTATACAGTGACTACACAGAGAGTATATCTATAGTCTGCATATATAACATCACTCTCCCCCAAGTCCTTTGTGCCAATTACCTTTGCACTATGTGCTCTGGCTTAGCTCTCCCCAGACTTAAGTGCCAATAGCCCTTGCACCTTGGCTGTGTTTTGGCTTGGCTCTCTCCCTGTTAACTCCCAAGTCCTTTTGCCACAATGTTGGGTAGTGGTTAGCAGTTTGGATGGTTCGACGAAGCAGTGGAGGTTCCAGTGGGTTCTGGGTGTGATCCATGTGTGTGTCCATGGCTACACACATCAATTTCCGACCCACCGCCCCCCAAGCGAGATCATGCAGCAGGCCCGTTACATCGTTACATTAACATACAGGATCATACACAGTGCAATCACAAAGAAAGGAAGTTACAGTTTGTATCGGACACCTTGGTTCAGTGACTTACATTCGTTACGTTTTGCGGTCGTGCACCAAGATTGGGTAGATTGCATTCATGATTCAGTCATGGTAAGTACTGAGGTAGCAGTAAAGGTATGCGAGGGCGCAGGTTCCAGAGCAACGGACGCTGATAGCAGCGCTGTGCCCCTTGCTAGCGTGGTGGGCTTGGTTCGCTCACCTAGCCAGGACTCAGGGCCTTTGCCATTGACTAGTGGTGGGCAGAGCCACAGATGTGTGTGGCCTTCGTGTCCTCTTTTGAGGGCTGCAGAATCTTCTGCTTGCTCTCTAACGGTGTTGGGAACCTGGCTGTTCCAGGTCCCGTTTGGGGAACTTGTTGGTTCTGACCTTTCGCTCCCAGACACGGCCGAGGTAGCGACTGGGTCTGGGGGCTGCACCGTCTCCACCCGGGTGGTGAGCAATGGCGGCCGACTGCGCATATTGGCGCTGTTTTCGTTTCCAGGTCCATGGCGAATAGTACCATCGGATGCCTGCAGCGTGGGATAGACCTGGGGCAGGGTATCAGGAACAGTGCCTTCACTCTCCTGAGGTCACTGGCCTATAACTTGTAGCTCACCTGGGGCAGGGCATCAGGATCAGTGCCTTTACCCTCCTGAATTCGCTCGCTTGCTACTTTTGGGGACACTCTATTCCCGACATCTTGCAACAACATTTTGTTCTTTACATTAGGACTGGTACTGACATCTCGCAACAACATTTTGTTCACAATCTTAATCGGTTAAAGGGAAGGTGGCTCAACCGTGGCTATCAAGGGAAGTCAGGGATAGTATTAAAGCCAAGGAGGTGGCATACAAATTGGCCAGAAATAGCAGCGAACCCGGGGACTGGGAGAAATTTAGAACTCAGCAGAGGAGGACAAAGGGTTTGATTAGGGCAGGGAAAATAGAGTACGAGAGGAAGCTCGCAGGGAACATTAAAATGGACTGCAAAAGCTTCTATAGATATGTAAAGAGAAAAAGATTAGTAAAGACAAACGTAGGTCCCCTGCAGTCAGAATCAGGGGAAGTTATAACTGGGAACAAGGAAATGGCAGACCAATTGAACAAGTACTTTGGTTCGGTATTCACTAAGGAGGACACAAACAACCTTCCGGATATAAAAGGGGTACTGAGGGAAATCCTTATTAGTCAGGAAATTGTGTTGGAGAAATTGATGGGATTGAAGGCCGATAAATCCCCAGGGCCTGATGGTCTGCATCCCAGAGTACTTAAGGAGCTGGTCTTGGAAATAGCGGATGCATTGACCGTCATTTTCCAACATTCCATAGACTCTGGATCAGTTCCTATGGAGTGGAGGGTAGCCAATGTAACCCCACTTTTGAAAAAAGGAGGGAGAGAGAAAACAGAGAATAACAGACTGGTCAGCCTGACATCGGTAGTGGGTAAAATGATGGAATCAATTAGTAAGGATGTCATAGCAGCGCATTTGGAAAGAGGTGACATGATAGGTCCAAGTCAGCATGGATTTGTGAAAGGAAAATCATGCTTGACAAATCTTCTGGAATATTTTGAGGATGTTTCCAGTAGAGTGGACAAGGGAGAACCAGCTGATGTGGTGTATTTGGACTTTCGGAAGGCTTTTGACAAGGTCCCACACAAGAGATTAATATGCAAAGTTAAAGCACATGGGATTGGGGGTAGTGTGCTGACGTGGATTGAGAACTGGTTGTCAGACAGGAAGCAAAGAGTAGGAGTAAATGGGGACTTTTCTGAATGGCAGTGGGTTACCGCAAGGTTCTGTGCTGGGACCCCAGCTGTTTACATTGTACGTTAATGATTTAGACGAGGGGATTAAATGTAGTATTTCCAAATTTGCGGATGACACTAAGTTGGGTGGCAATGTGAGCTGCGATGAGGATGCTATGAGGCTGCAGAGTGACTTGGATAGGTTAGGTGAGTGGGAAAATGCATGGCAGATGAATTATAATGTGGATAAATGTGAGGTTATCCACTTTGGTGGTAAAAACAGAGAGACAGACTATTATCTGAATGGTGACAAATTAGGAAAAGGGGAGATGCAACGAGACCTGGGTGCCATGGTACATCAGTCATTGAAGGTTGGCATGCAGGTACAGCAGGCGGTTAAGAAAGCAAATGGCATGCTGGCCTTCATAGCGAGGGGATTTGAGTACAGGGGCAGGGAGGTGTTACTACAGTTGTACAGGGCCTTGGTGAGGCCACACCTGGAGTATTGTGTACAGTTTTGGTCTCCTAACTTGAGGAAGGACATTCTTGCTATTGGGGGAGTGCAGCAAAGGTTCACCAGACCGATTCCCGGGATGGCAGGACTGACATATCAAGAAAGACTGGATCAACTGGGCTTGTATTCAATGGAGTTCAGAAGAATGAGAGGGGATCTCATAGAAACGTTTAAAATTCTGACGGGTTTAGACAGGTTCTATGCAGGAAGAATGTTCCCAATGTTGGGGAAGTCCAGAACCAGGGGTCACAGTCTAAGGATAAGGGGTAAGACATTTAGGACTGAGATGAGGAGAAACTTCTTCACCCAGAGAGTGTGAACCTGTGGAATTCTCTACCACAGAAAGTTGTTGAGGCCAATTCACTAAATATATTCAAAAAGGAGTTCGATGTAGTCCTTACTATTATGGGGATCAAGGGGTATGGCGAGAAAGCAGGAATGGGGTACTGAAGTTGCATGTTCAGCCATGAGCTCATTGAATGGCGGTGCAGACTCGAAGGGCCGAATGGCTACTCCTGCACCTATTTTCTATGTTTATATGTTTCTATGTTTCTATTGATTGCCATGCATACAATGTCTCTTTAAGTTCAGTTGGTTGCAGGTCTCCTTTAAGAGAACCCTGCTGGCTTTACCCCAATCAAATCCTTTGTTAGACACCACGTGTTGGTCCCTCAGTGTTGCACCTCGAGCGATGGCCACAGCCATATTTTTTTTCAGCCACGCTGCACCTCACTGCAGAAGGGATGCCATATTGCCTCTGTCCTCGAGGTCGACTGCCTTGATTCTTCTCTCCCATGATTCTGCCACAAAAGCTGGAAGAGTGCCTGTGAATTCGATCTTCCTCCCCAGGAGTCCTGCCACTGGAGCCGGGATGGTACTTTTAGATCATTCCGATCTGATCATTGCCACACAGTCATGATGGATGGTCTGTGCCTCAGGTGCTGCGCTGGTCTGTTCTCTGGTGCCTGGCCCAAGTGAAGATGAGGTTTTGCTCTGCCTCTGAGCACGGGGGACATCGATTGCTGGAGTGAAGAGGTCTTCCCATTTCCACTGGATCTTCCCCATCCACCTTCTTCCGAGTGGCGTTGGACCATCACCTGCAACAATCCACAGAAGTAACTTGTGCACCATGCCATTGTGGATTACACTTACATCCGCACTACCAAGGACTGGGATCAGCTCCTTGGTGTAGGTGCACCACTTTTCCTGTACTGGAACCAGCTCGGGTCATTTTTCGTTCCATAGCCTCTCAAAGGCATCCTGGCTCATGACTGACTGGCTCGCTCCCGTGTCCACTTCCATGAAGACTGGAATGCCATTTATCTCGACTTCCATCTTCACTGGAGGACAATCGGTGGTGCAGGTATACAATCCATGCACTTCTTCTTGGGGCTGAGCTGCCTCCCTGGCCAAATCATCAAAGTCATCTACCGACTCCTCTGCTCGATGGTGAGTCGTATTTCTTTTACACATATGCTGGAGGTGGCCCTTCATGTTACAGGCTTTGCATACGTACTCAGCAAACCGACACTGGTGAGCCCTATGGTTTCCTCCGCAACGCCAGCATGGTGCTACTTGTTTAGCACCCCTCGGCGGGCTCTGAGTTCTGGAACCCTGAGGTCTGTGCTCTCTGCCCTGGGCAGAGCCACGTTCTACAGTGTTGCCTGTGAAAGACACCATTCTGGGTACAGTACTTGCCGAATTTGAGTCCACAGGATGAATAATTTGCTTGGTGCTGCAGGTCGAGGTCATGAACGCCTGACTGATGCTGATGGCCTTCTGCAGGTTGACTGTGCTGTCGGCAGATAATAGGTTGTGAAGGAGGCCCTCGTGGCCAATTCCCATAACGAAGATGTCTTGCAATGCTTGGTTGAGGTGCGTGCCAAAATCACACGGTGCCGCAAGTCTCCTGAGGTCGGCAGCATATTTTGCAACCCCCGGCTCTCAGGTCTGCAGTGAGTGTAGAATCTGTGCCTGACCGTGAGGATGATCTGTTTTGGTTTTAGTTGGTCGCGAATTAATTTAGTCAGCTCATTGTATGTCTTATCCTTGGCCTTCGTGGGTGCCAACAAGGCTCTGACAGGGCGGTAAACCTCGGGTCCACAACTGGTCAGCAGTATAGCCTTGCGCTTCTCCGCCAATGTGTCCGTTTCCTCTGCCAGGTCATTAACCACAAAATATTGCTCGAGCCTTTCCGTGAAGGCATCCCAATCATCACCCTCTGCGAAGTACTTAAGTGTGCCACAGGTAGCCATAATCGAATGAAAGTCCGTGTACTTGTCACCAGTTGTTATGTCTGTAATGCACTTATGAATGACTCCACGAGGCAATGGGTTGTACTCAAACTATAGTGACCTTGGTCCTTTATTCGTAACTCCAGAGTGAGGCACAAGCACGGTAAGCAGCCTTTTATACTGGGCCCTGCACACCTATGCAGGTGACCCTTAGGTCTCCCACCGTAGAGCCCTCTGGTGGACAGCCTCTGCCACAGGGGCAGCAAACCCCGGTCTCCACCAGTTGCACCCTCTAGTGGTGCCAGCATAGTATATACACAGTGTAAACCTTATTGATCGTACATCAGGTAACAAGTCTCCATTTTATGCAACTATACAGTGACTACACAGTGAGTATATCTACAGTCTGCATATATAACAACGATAGCCCTTTAATTGCTGTTCATTGCACGAGTAGTGGTAATAAGCTTTAAGGTGCAGATTGACAGATGGCCAGCATTGAATTACAGATGTGTAGAGAATCCCGAAGCAGTGTGAGCTGGATTTTGTGAGTGTCTTTGGACTCGAAGGATCTGGTTCTTTTTTTGAAAAGGCAGACAGGAGAATGTTTTTCCCCGTTTGGAACTTCTGTGGCAGGAGTGCCAAAGGATAAAATCATCCTTTTTATTTCCAAAATTGTGGGGTTGATTTTAACTCCCTTCCCATCCCCCCCATGGCCTGACAGGGAGGAGGGGCAGGTAAAAATCGAACTAAGGGGCTTACCCATTCCGCACCTGCCCTGCTTTGCCTGGCTGCAATTATAAAGTGCAGGCGGCAAAATACACCCAGCGTGGGTCCTTCTTTAAATAGGCAAATCAGGCTCTGATGATGTCATTGGGACTCGACTATTTTTACCTGAGGTCTGAGCAGGGGGAGCAGTAGTGGTTTCTCCACAAGGCCAAAGCTCTCGGGATCTGGATCTGGATTCCAGGGTCAGAAGAGACCCAGATAAGTGTACATTTTCAAATTTTGAAACATATTTCCTTGTGGGCCTCCCCTGCTTATCCCACCGTGTCTCTGCCCCAGTCGCAATTCCCCGCGCCCACCACCCACACCCCCTCCCAGTGCTCCCTTGGACCTGCCTGGTGTAGGGTACCATTCCCCGGGTCTCCCTGACAACGGCCTCCAAGCAGCCCGATTTTAACTGCCAGGCAGCCGCTTCCCACCGACCTCTGGCTGCCTCGGCCAGGAAGCGGCTGCTAGCGAGGCCTGGACATTAAAATTGTCTCAGCCTCCCCTGCTGACACTCGCTTGTTCGTGATCCCGCCCAGGAGAACAAATCGACCCACATCCCCTCCCTCTCCCCCCCCCCCCCAAGTTTCAAAGCAAGGCATTCCCCCCCCCCCCCCCCATTTCAGTTACAGGTGATTTATTACAGGGGCAAACAGACACTCATTCAATTTTCATTAATTTGAGGCAACTTATTCCTGGAGGTGTCATCACATGATGCTCCGACCACCCCGCTCCCACACTCCCGACATTGGTTGCCCAACATGTCCATCCTCGCGGCACCTTGCCCCCCCCACCCCACGGCCAATTGGAAAGAACGTAATAGGAGCAGGAATAGGCCCTACGGCCCCTCAAGCCTGCTCCACCATTCAATAAGATCAGGGCTGATTACCGACCTCAACTCCACTTTCCCACCCGATCTCCATATCCCTTGATTCCCCTAGACTCCAAAAATCTATATCTCAGCCTTGAAAATATTCACAGCTCTCTGTGGCAGAGAATTCCTAAGATTCACAACCCTCTTCATCTCGGTCTTAAATGTCCTACCCCTTATCCTGAGACTGTGCCCCCTAGTTCTAGACACTCCATCCAGGGGAAACAACCTCTCAGCATCTACCCTGTCAATCCCCTTCAGAATCTTGTATGTTTCAATGATTCTAAACTCCAGAGCGTTCTCTTTGTTACCTGATTCGTGATGCTTGACTGTCAGTCAAACTGTCTCTTTTCCCATCTCCAACATTTTTATAACTAATAAACAAAAGTGCTCAAATACATTTAAAAAAAAAAAAAATCTCAATTTTGTAACGTCCCTATGATTTTTCTCCAGGGTGTTGCTTGCAGCAGAGTCCCGGAGATTAGTGTTCAATTCCTGGAGACTCCAGGTCAATTCGGGAGGGTTGGTAACCCTACTTCAGTCACGCATTAGACTTGGGAGGCAGGAAATCAAGCCTTACCAGTCCAGTAATGGATAAAATTATAAATATTTCTATTCATCCCGTGGCGGAATAATGTTCCTGTTTCTTTCCCAAGGCCCTTCATATTCTATACATTTTATGAATTCCGCTTGTGGCATGTAATAAGATTTGTTTTTAAATATGGAGGAGTCTTTTGCAGCAACTAATTATTTCCTGAGACAATTATTTTTCCTCCTCTTCAAATAAATTATAATAAATGGTATGTACACAAAAATGTGGCTATTGTATTTCGTTTGAAAGGTCAAGAGTCTTGCTGCTTGTGGCTCAGTGCACAGCACTCTCGCCTCTGAGACTTGAGCACAAGATCTAGGCAACACTCCCAGTGCAATACTGAGGGAGTGCTGCACTGTCGTCTTTCAGATGAAACATTAAATTGAGGCCCATCTGCCATTTCAGGCACTATTTCGAAGAAGGGCAAAGGTGTTCTCTCCAGTGTCCTGACCAATATTTATCCCGTAGTGACTCCTGCAGCCGTGGAAACTGAAAAATAACATTCACAACGGCTCGTGTCGCTATGCAGTTGAGAGTCCCCAAGCACCCATCGCTTGGCAGAAAACATTTTTAAGCACTCAGTAATTAGCATCATCTTTCTCCTGCACATTCTGTACATTCCTGGGATCTTAAACTTCTGGAACTTATTCCCTCCCTCAATATTCCCTTCCTCTGACAATCTACAGGTGTTTAAAAGTCGAGCTTGCTGTCACCTCACCATTGCCTAGTCTTCTCATTCCTTCTCGACCTCTGGTATCATGACCCTTTGCTCGTCACCCCGCATTGTCAATTTAAAAACAATTAACCTATTTTATCACTTGTCAGGGCTGTCGACGCAGGAGTTGTTAGCAGAAATGTCTGATCAGACACACTGAGGCAGATCACAATCCCATTTCAACCAAGTGGCTCGGACCTGAATAAATTCTACAATTCACTCAATTTCTAAATTAAACTACAAATGAACAAATTTTTTAAAAATCCGTTTCTTTATTCCTCATTTCGGGAAATCCGGCGACAACACACAAGAAAACCACTGGGACTGCGCATGAGCAATTACTTCAGGTTCGTTGGCAGCAATCTCATCCGATTTATCCCGCAAATAACATCACTAACAAACGGATTATCTAGTCATTGTTACATTGCTGTTTGTGAGACACTTACATCTCGACCTGTATATTTGATACACCTTGCCGTAAAACCCAGTGTGCCATTGGGACTTTTGTGGCCTTATAAGAACATAAGAACATAAGAAATAGGAGCAGGAGCAGGCCATTTGGCCCATCGAGTCTGCTCCGCCATTCAATAAGATCATAGCTGATTTATTCTTGGGCTCAGTGCTACTTCCCCGCCTACTCCCCAAAACCCTTCACTCCATTATCGCTCAAAATCTGTCTATCTCCACCTTAAATATAATGTCCCAGCCTCCACAGCTCTCTGGGACAGAGAAGTCGACAGATTTATAACCTTCTGAGAGAAGAAATTCATCCTCATCTCAGTTTTAAATGGGCAACCCCTTATTCTGAAACTATGCCCCCTAGTTCTATATTCCCCCAGGAGGGGAAGCATCCTCTCTGCATCTACCTTGCCAAGTCCCCTCAGTATCTTATATGTTTCAATAAGATCACCTCTCATTCTTCTAAACTCCAATGAGTATAAGCCCAACCTACTCAACCTTTCTTCATAAATCAACCCCTTTATCTCAGGAATCAACCCAATGAACCTTCTCTGAACTGCCTCCATTGCAAGGATATCCCTCCTTAAATACGGAGACCAAAACTGTACATAGTACTCCAGGTGTGGCCTGTACAGTTGTAGCAGGACTTCACTGCTTTTATACTCCATCCCCCTTGTAATAAAGGCCAACATTCCATTAGCCTTCCTGATCACTTGCTGTACCTGCATACTAACTTTTTGTGTTTCATGCACAAGGACCCCCAGGTCCCTCTGCACTGCAGCATTTTGTAATTTCTGTCCATTTAAATAATAATTTGCTTTTTTATTTTCCTGCCAAAGTGGATAACCTCACATTTTCCCACATTATACTCCATCTGCCAAATTCACTCAGCCTGTCTATATCCTTTTGCAGATTTTTTTTGTGTCCTCCTCAAAACTTGCTTTCCACCCATCTTTGTATCATCAGCAAACTTGGCTACATTATACTCGGTCCCTTCATCCAAGTCATTAATATAGATTGTAAATAGTTCAGGCTCCAGCACTGATCCCTGCGGCACCCCACTAGTTACCATTTGCCAACTGGAAAATTACCCATTTATCCCCACTCTTTGTTTTCTGTTAGTTAGCCAATCCTCTATCCATGCTAATATATTACCCCAACCCCGTGAACTTTTATCTTGTGCAGTAACCTTTTATGTGGCACCTTGTCAAATGCCTTCTGGAAATCCAAATACACCACATCCATTGGTTCCCCCTTATCCACCCTGCTTATTACATCCTCAAAGAACTCCTGCAAATTTTCCAAACATGCTTTTCCTTTCATAAAACCATGCTGACTCTGCTTGATTGAATCATGCTTTTCCAAATATCCTGCTACTGCTTCCTTAATAATGGACTCCAACATTTTCCTAACAACAGATATTAGGCTAACTGGTCTATAGTTTCCTGCTATCTGTCTGCCTTTTTTTAATGGGGGGGGGGGGTCATATTTGCAGTTTTCCAATCTGCTGGGACCTCTCCCGAATCCAGGGAATTTTGGTAGATTACAACCAATGCATCAACTATCTCTGCAGCCACTTCTTTGAAGACCCTAGGATGCAACCCATCAAGTCCAGGGGACTTGTCCACCTTTAGTCCCATTATTTTCCCAAATACTTTTTCTTTATTGACAGTGATTGGTTTAAGTTCCTCCCTCCCTATAGTCTCTTGATTATCCATTATTGGTATGTTTTTAGTGTCTTCTACCATGAAGACCGATACAAAATATTTGTTCACAGTCTCTGCCATTTCCCTGTTCCCCATTATTAATTCCCCAGTCTCATCCTCTAAGGGACCAACGTTTACTTTAGCTACTCTCTTCCTTTTTATTATACACTTCAGGTGCACCTTTTAATATCTTATGAATGTGACTGTGCAGGGTCAGGAGGAGAAACCATTGAGGATGTACTGACTGCACTGGGACAGGTGGGAATAGAACCAAGATAGGCTGGTAACCATGGTGTTGGACCATGAAGACAAGTGGTGTAGAAAGTGATTGACCAGCTAAAAAGCTGCAGAGCAATTGAGGAGGATTGCACGCTATGATCACATTGAAATTTTAACCATTAAGACACATTTTAGAAGTCAAATGGTTACTATTATGTCTTGGATAAGGAGTCAGACTAGCTACTGCAAGCTCAAAGTAAATGTGACCATAGTCCTTTAGTACAGATCTCAGAGTGCCTCTCCAGCCTGTGAGACCTCCTTATATACAGGTGCCCCCAAGGAATTGAGGGATCCCTTGGGACTCCAGGGGATAAGCCCGCTGGTGGTTAGACATGGTAATTACAGGTTTACATACATAACAACACTCCCCCCCCCCCCAAAGTCAATAGTGTAACTATTTACAATGTGAGTCGATCTGGGGCCTTCCTTTCCCTGGTTGAGCGTCTCAGTGCAACTGCTGGTGTTGGTGAGTCATTTGTTGGGCCTTCGCTAGGCTGCTGCGCAGCTAGCCTTGCTGGACTGCTGTGGGTGGTGAGTCTTGCTGGCCTGCTGCGGGTGATGGGTTCTGCTTCGTGGTCAACCGCTGGGTCAGTTGCCACTTGTGTGTGTGTTGGAGGGTCGAAAAAGGTAGAATATATTGTGGGTTGTTCTGGATAGTCTGTAAATCTGAGTTTGATTTGGTCCAAGTGTTTTCCGCAGGTGAGTCCATTTGCGAGTTTGACCACAAACACCCTACTCCCCTCTTTGGCCAAAACAGTGCCAGCAATCCACTTGGGACATTGTCCATAGTTCAACACAAATACAGGATCATTTACTTCAATTTCGCATGACACATTTGCGCAATGGCAGACCAATTGAACAAATACTTCTGTTCTGTCTTCACGAAGGAAGACACAAATAACCTTCCGATTGTACTAGGGAATAGTAGGTCCAGTGAGGAGGAGGAACTGAAGGATATCCTTATTAGGCAGGAAATTGTGTTAGGGAAATTGATGGGATTGAAGGCCGATAAATACCCGGGGCCTGATAGTCTATATCCCAGAGTACTTAAGGAAGTGGCCCTAGAAATAGTGGATGCATTGGTGATCATTTTCCAACAGTCTATTGACTCTGGATCAGTCCCTATGGACTGGAGGGTAGCTAATGTAACACCACTGTTTAAAAAAGGAGGGAGAGAGAAAACGGGTAATTATAGACCGGTTAGCCTGACATCAGTAGTGGGGAAAATTTTGGAATCAACCGTTAAGGATGAAATAGCAGCACATTTGGAAAGCAGTGACAGGATCGGACCAAGTCAGCATGGATTTATGAAAGGGAAATCATGCTTGGCAAATCTTCTGGAATTTTTTGAGGATGTAACTAGCAGAGTGGAAAAGGGAGAACCAGTGGATGTGGTGTATTTGGACTTTCAAAAGGCTTTTGACAAGGTCCCGCACAAGAGATTGGTGTGCAAAATCAAAGCGCATGATATTGGGGGTAATGTACTGACGTGCATAGCGAACTGGTTGGCAGACAGGAAGCAGAGAGTCGGGATAAATGGGTCCTTTTCAGAATGGCAGACAGTGACTAGTGGAGTGCCGCAGGGCTCAGTGCTGGGACCCCAGCTCTTTACAATATACATTAATGATTCAGATGAAGGAATTGAGTGTAATATCTCCAAGTTTGCGGATGACACTAAACTGGGTGGTGGTGTGAGCTGTGAGGAGGACGCTAAGAGGCTGCAGGGTGACTTGGACAGGTTAGGTGAGTGGGCAAATGCATGGCAGATGCAGTATAATGTGGATAAAAGTGAGGTTATCCATTTTGGGGGCAAAAACACGAAGGCAGAATATTATCTAGATAGCGGCAGATTAGGAAAAGGGGAGGTGCAATGAGACTTAGGTGTCATGGTTCATCAGTCACTGAAAGTGGGCATGCAGGCTCAGCAGGCAGTGAAAAAGGCAAATGGTATGTTGGCCTTCATAGCTAGGGAATTTGAGTATAGGAGCAGGGAGGTCTTATTGCAGTTGTACAGGGTCTTGGTGAGGCCCCACCTGGAATATTGTGTACAGTTTTGGTCTCCTAATCTGAGAAAGGACGTTCTTGCTATTGAGGGAGTGCAGTGAAGGTTCACCAGACTGATTCCAGGGATGGCTGGACTGACATATGAGGAGAGACTGGATCAACTGGGCCTTTATTCACTGGAGTTTAGAAGGATGGGAGGGAATCTCATAGAATCGTATAAGATTCCGACGGGACTGGACAGGTTAGATACGAGAAGAATGATCCCGATGTTGGGGAAGTCCAGAACCAGGGGACATAGTCTTACGATAAGGGGTAGGCCATTTAGGACTGAGATGAGGAGAAACTTCTTCACTTAGAGAGTTGTTAACCTGTGGAATTCCCTGCCGCAGAGAGATGTTGATGCCAGATCATTGGATATATTCAAGAGGGAGTTAGATATGGCCCTTACAGCTAAGGGGATCAAGGGGTATGGAGAGAAAGCAGGAAAGGGGTACTGAGGGAATGATCAGCCATGATCTTATTGAATGGTGATGCAGGTTCGAAGGGCCGAATGGCCTACTCCTGCACCTATTTTCTATGTTTCTATGTTTCTATGTAATCATGATATGTATTCTGTTGAAGCCGCCTGCTCTCTACCTATTCATGTAGATCAGTGTGGACTAATGAGAGCCTTGTCTTAAGTGCCCTTTTCATGAGTTCAGCGGGAGGGAACCCGGTGAGCGAGTGAGGTCTTGTACGGTAACTAAGCAGGACTCAGGATAAATGATTCTGCATTGAGCCTTCAGTTACCCTTTTCAAGCTCTGCTCAATTGTTTGAACTGCTCGTTCTGCCGGACACTTGGACGCTGGCTTAAAGGGGGCAGACATGACATGTTTGACCCCATTGCGGGTCATGAATTCCTTGAATTCGGCACTGGTAAAACACGGCCCATTGTCACTCACAAGGACATCAGGCAGGCTGTGCGTGGCAAACATGGCCCGTAGGCTTCCAATGGTGGCAGCAGACGTGCTTTCCGACATTATCACACATTCAATCCACTTGGAGTACGCATCTACAACCACTAAAAACATTTTTCCCAAGAGTGGGCCTTTATAGTCGACATAAACCCGAGACCACGGTTTGGAGGGCCAAGACCATAAACTTAGTGGGTGCATTGCTTAACTGGGTGCACACAGGACTCTAAGTCTGCATCGTTACCAGGCCACCACATGTAGGATCTGGCTATCGCTTTCATCATTACAATGCCTGGGTGGGTACTGTGGAGATCACTAATGAAAGTTTCCCTGCCCTTTTTTGGCACAACTACACGATTACCCCATAGGAGGCACTCTGCCTGTATAGACATTTCATCTTTGCGCCGCTGGTATGGCTTTATTTCTTTCTGCCTCTCTAATGGGACACTAGACCAACTCCCGTGGAGCACACAGTTTTTTTTACTAAGGACAGTAAGGGGTCCTGGCTCGTCCAGGTTCTAATCTTTCGGGCGGTAACGGGTGATTGCTCACTCTCGAATGCTTCCATTACCATAACTAAATCTGCAGGCTGTGCCATCTCCACCCCGGTGGTGGGCAATGGTAGCCTACTGAGAGCATCGGCACAGTTTTCTGTGCCTGGCCTCTGGCGGATGGCGTAGTTGTATGCGGACAACGTGAGTGCCCATCTTTGAATGCGGGCCAATGCATTCGTATTTATCTCCTTACTTTCAGAAAAGAGGGATATAAGCGGCTTATGGTCGTTAGGGTTAGGGTTAGGGTTAGGGTTCAAATTTGAGGCCAAACAGATACTGATGCATTTTCTTTACCCCATAAACACATGCTAATGCTTCTTTTTCGATCATACTGTAGGCCCTCTCGGCCTTAGACAGACTTCTGGATGCACAAGCAACCAGTGCAATTTCCCAAGTTCATTGTCTTGTTGCAATACACACCCGATCCCGTACAACGACGCATCACATGCTAGTACCAAACATTTACATGGATCGTAAAACACAAGCAATTTATTTGAACATAACAGCTTCCTAGCTTTCTTAAAGGCATTTTCTTGGCTTTTACCCCATACACATTCATCTCCTTTATGCAGTAAAGAGTGCAGGGGTTCTAACAATGTACTAAGACACAGTAAGAAGTTACCAAAATAGTTCAGGAGTCCTAGAAATGACCGCAGCTCCATCAGGTTATGTGGTCTTGGTGCGTTTTTGATTGCCTCCGTCTTCAAATCGGTGGGCCTGATGCCATCCGCCGCGATTCTTCTCCCCAGGAACTCCATTTCAGGTGCCAGGAAAATGCACATCGAGCATTTTAGCCTGAGCCCCACACGATTAAGCCGACTAAGAACCTCCTCCAGGTTCTGCAGGTGCTCGACGGTGTCCTGACCTGTAACCAAGATGTCGTCCTGGAGATTCCTCCAGCTCCAGCATCATGTAGGCCGAGGTCAAGTCCAGCTTTGTGAACATTTTCCCTCCCGCCAGTGTCGCAAATAGGTCGTCTGCCTTTGGTAGCGGGTATTGATCCTAGAAAAACATAGAAAATACGTGCAGGAATAGGCCATTCAATCCTGCAGTGAGAAACGATTGATGGTTACTTTGTAATCACCACAGATTCTGACGGTGCCGTCTCCCTTGAGGACTGGAACAATCGGACTGGCCCACTCATTGAATTCAATCGGCGAAATGATGGCCTCTCGTTGCAGCCTGTCCAGCTCGATCTCCACCCTCTCTCTCATCATGTAAGGTACTGCTCTCGCCTTGTGATGGATGGGTTGTGCCCCCGGAATCAAATGGATCTGCACTTTTGCTCCTTGGAACTTCCCGATGTCTGGCTCGAACAGCAGGGGGACCTTGCTTAGGACTTGGGCACATGAGGTGTCATCGACGGACGAAAGCACTTGGACGTCATCCCAGTTACAGCGTATCTTTCCCAGCCAGCTCCTGCCAAACAGCGTGGGGCCATCGCCCAGTACCACCCAGAGTGGTAAATCGTGCACCGAACCATCGTAGGAGACCTTTATGGTAGCACTGCCAATTACGGGAATCAGTTCATTTGTGTACATTCTCAGTTTAGTACGAATGGGAGTCAGGACTGGTCTTGGAACCTTGCTGCATCACAACTTATCGAAAGTGTTTTTACTCATTATGGACTGGTTCGCACCCGTGTCCAGCTCCATGAACACCGGGAGTCCATTTAATTCAACCTTCAGCATTATCGGGGGACACTTTGTGATAAATGTGTGCACCCCATATACTTCTGCCTCCTCAGTCTGAGGATCTGGTTCGTCATGATCCACCGTGGATCTGTCCTCCTCTGCAACATGGTGGTTTGCAGGATTAGCAGGGTTTGCAGCTCGCCTGCACATACACTGGAGGTGTCCCATTGTTCCACAGCCCTTGCAAACATATCCTTTGAACCGCATGAATGGAATTGATGATCACCCCCGCAGCGCCAACAAGATGTTAATTGCCTGTATTCACCACCCTTGATGGCGGACTCTGAGTCATCTGCGGACGTGTAGCTACAGGCGTGTAAATCCTGCCATGTACATTTCGATTCGAAAACAACGTTACTTTGTTCACAGTACTTGCAGCAGCACTAGTGTGCTGAGAAATTTGTACGGTATTGTCACTGGTGGAGATAAATGCCTGGGATATCGCTATGGCTTTACTCAAGGTTGGGGTCTCTACAGTCAAAGGTTTACGAAGTATTATTTCATGGCCAATGCCAAGTACAAAGAAGTTCCTGAGCATATGCTCCAAGTGTCCTTCAAATTCGCAATGTCCTGCAGGCACCTTAGCTCGGCGACGTAGCTCGCCACGTCCTGGCCTTCAGACCTCTTGTACGTGTAGAACCGATACCTCGTCATCAGAACGCTTTCCTTCGGGTTTAGATGCTCCCGGACCAGTGTGCGCAACTCATCGTACGACTTGTCTGTGGGTTTTGCTGGAGCGAGCAGGTTTTTCATGAGGCCATAAGTTGGTGCCCCACAAACGGTGAGGAGGATCGCCCTTCGTTTGGCAGCGTTCCCTTCTCCTTCCAGCTCATTGGCTACTCAGTATTGGTCAAGTCACTCCACGAAGGTTTCCCAATCATCTCCCTCTGAAAATTTCTCCAGGATGCCCACAGTTCTCTGCATTGTTGCGGTGGGGTTTGTCATCGGTATCTCGTCGCCAGTTGTTATGTCTTGAATAAGGAGTAAGACTAGATACTCTAAGCTCAAAGTAAGTATCACTGTAGTCCTTTATTACAGATCATAGTGCGTCTCCAGCCTGTGAGGCCTCCTTATATGCAGGTGCTCCCAAGGGATTGTGGGATCACTTGGGACTCCAGGGGATAAGCCCTCTGATGGTTAGACATGGTAATTACAGGGTTTATATACATAACAGTTACAAAGTACCACAGTTTCCTTTATTAGTGAGAATGAGTCGTTTTGAACAATTCTGAGATGAATGGGTTGTTATATGAAGAAAGGTTTGGCAGGTTGTGCCTATACTCATTGGCGTTTAGAAGAATGAGAGATGATCTTATTGAAACATATAAGATTCTGAGGAGGCGTGACAGGGTAGATGCAGAGAGGATGTTCCCCCTCGTGAGGGAATCTAGAACTAGGGGCCATAGTTTCAGAATAAGTTTTGCAACAGTTTAAGGAAAGTGACCTATCACACAAGCAGAATAAAAGTGCCTTTCTGTGTGGAGTAATGAAGACCTATAGATGTCATGTATGTAACCTTCATGTAACTGTAAACTTCATGTAACAACACTGCATATTGTATACACCTAAGAAATGCACACCTTGACCACAGGGGGTAAATTTGACGGAGACAATCCTCACCTGGTCTTCCAGGTATTTAAAGGGAGGTTCCACGCAGGGTCATCACTTCTTGGTCCTGTGAATAAAGGTTCGGGTCACAGAGTGACTTTGTCTGCAGAATGTGCCTCGTGTGAATTTATAGTAGTGTGTAAAGACACTACAATTGACAACGGGAGAAGCAAGGTAGCAAAGTACAGGATGCGACAAAGGGTCCCGATGAGTCAAAAATTAAGGCTCAGAATAAGGGGTCGTCCATTTAAGACAGAAATGAGGAGGAATTTCTTCTCTCAGGGGGTTGTGAATCTGTGGAATTCTCTACCCCAGAGAGCTGTGGAGGCTGGGTCATTGAATATATTTAAGGTGGAGATAGACAGATTTTTGAACGATAAGGGAATAAAGGGTCATGGTGCGTGGGCGGGGAAGTGGAGCTGAGGCCAAGATCAGATCAGCCATGATCTTATTGAATGGCCGAGCAGGCTCGAGGGGACAAATGGTCTACTCCTGCTCCTATTTGTTATGTTTTTATGTTCCTATGTTCTAATTCTCTTAAGTATTAACAGGGGGTGGGCGAGAGAAAGGGTAAAGGAAGTCAACAGGTCTCTTGTTCTTCTTTCTACTTTTAGTTCCTGCTGGAAGGCTAGCACAAGGTTTCGCAGTTGGCCCGCTCGATGCATCAATGCAAAATAGAAGTTTACCTGAATGTCACAATGGCAGATGCCAGTACATGGTGCAGGTCACCTGTTTGAGGTCATTGACTCAAAGCAAAAATGCCATTCAGTAAACATTCGGTAATATGCTGTGAGTAGACGTGCTTGCTTAACTGGGCAACCTTGAGTATATCAACCTTGTCTGGAATGATATGGTCACAGAGGGTGAATCCCCCACTCGTTCCAAGCTTACGGAACCATTCTGCAATGTAGATTTAATTTCATTCTTGATTGTTCATCCATGCTACACCTTTATAAGAACATAAGAAATAGGAGTAGGGCATACAACCCCTCAAGAATACACCACCATTCAATAAACTCCAAAGTATAAAGGGCCATTCTACGCAATCTCTCACCATTGGACAACCCTCTCATCCCAGGAATCAATCTAGTGAACCGCGAGTCTCAATCACTAATTAGGCCCCAACTGGAGTATTGTCTTCAATTCCGGGCACAACACTTTCGGAAGGATGTCAAGGCCTTAGAGAGGGTGCAGAGGAGATGTTCTAGAATGGTACCATGGATGCGGGACTTCACTTACGTGAGGAGACTGGAGAAGCTTTGTCCTCCTTGGAGCAGAGATAGTTGAAAATCATGAAAGTTTTTGATAAGGTAAATGAGGAGAAACTTTCCATTGACAGAGTATTGGATCAGCTCAGGTTTATGGAGGGTGGAAGATTGAAGGCCCACCAGGAGCGCATTGGAATAGGAACATAAGAAATAGGAGCTGGAGTTTAATAAGATCATGGCTGATCTGATGTTGACCTCAACTCCACTTCCCTGCCTGCTCCCCATAATCCTTTACTCCCTTATCGTTCAAAAATCTGTGTACCTCCTCCACCTTAAATACATTCAATGACCCAGCCTCCACAGCTCTCTGGGGCAGAGAATGGCAAAGATTCATGACCCTCTGAGAGAAGAACTTCTTCCTCATTTCTGTTTTAAATAGGTTTCAGCAGCAGATGAGCTGAGGCAGGGATGGAGGCCGGCATTGCTGGAGAGGTGGAAGTAGGGAGCCTTGAGTGTAATTGGGTGAGAAGCTCACCTAAGGGTCAAATAGGATGGCGAGGTTGAAAACAGTCTGGTTCAGCCTCAGACAATGGCCAGGATCCACAAGGAGGGCTAGTACAGGAAGTGGAAAGGTTCAACCAGAGAATTTAGGGTTTTGGGCGAAAGCACCTTGTTGAGTGTAAAGCATGTTAACAGGGCAGAGTGAAGCAGAGTAGGTTATTGAAGTCAACGGGGAGAATAAATCGGGCAGACTGATCCCATTTCATCAGGTTCCCATCGGCCGGGTTAGGTTAATATGACCCCACCCCCCCACCCCAACTACCCCGATATCGATCCTAAAATACAGTTTACTAGTTAGAACCCCTGTCATCGCCAAGTTCTAATGCAGCAGGAATTAAAGAACTATATTAATGATGTTACTCCAGAGCACAGTTAACATGCATGCTGTTGGCTGTTGCGTATTTGCACTGTGCTTCAGCTTATCACTAAACAAATAGGGCGAAATGCTGTATCTGGGAAATGTGGTTAATGAGTTGCAGGTCAACCAACATCTTTTAAAACGAATAGTGCTGACACAAGTGGGGTAAGAAAAATAGACGTTCTGCAGTGCTCCTCATTTCTCAGTGTGTTTTGTTGGGCAATAGGCCTCGGGGGTAGATCTTGACTTGGTGCGATGCGCAAAGTGGGTGATAGCAAGTCAGCAGCCCGTTTTAAGAACATAAGAAATAGGAACAGGTGTAGGCCGATCGCCCCCCCCCCCACCCCACACCCTCCCCTCAAGCCTGCTCTGCCATTCAATAAGATCATGGCTAATGTGCTACCTCAACTCCGCTGCACTCCCCATTTTTATTTCCATTGAAGTCAAGAGGCTTTTCACAGCTGCTGAATATGAGTGTGGTGGTGTGTGGGACATCTCAAGCCTTCCCTGTCTTGCGTGGAGCGCCACATGGTGTGGAGACCGGAGGTGAGTATATTTAGGCCCTCTATGACTGCGTGGATCCAGGTAGGTGCTGGTCGGCCGCGAATTGTACGCCAATCTGAAGGGAGCCTTGTCAGAGATGCCTGCAAGGGCTCGTTTCATGTCAAGGTTCTCATTGGACTGGGCGATACCCTCCCCCGACTGTTAGCAGTTGTTGGAAGCCTGATGGTTTTGGGTTGCGCCATGACCCATCTGACCTCTGCGATCCTTGCGCAGTTGCATCAGCGGGCCCCTCTTTCCCCTTCTCCCCCTCCCCCCCCCCCCCCCCCCGCCCACATGATTGTTGTGGCACCATTGCTAAGGCACCAGTCTTGACTGAATCATAGAATTTAACAGTACAGAAGGGGGCCATTTGGTCCATTGTGCCCATGCCGGCTCTAGGCAAGAACTATCTAATTAGTCCCACTCCTCTGTTCTGTCCCCATAGCCCTGCCATGGCCTCAAACTGTAGGAGCACATATATCTGCTCCATATGTCGAGACTGGGATAACAGGACAGTTGTATGATCTCAGCTTGGTCGCTCGTAGTATTCTTGACTCCCTCACGTTCTTATCGATTGATCACGTAACATCGCCGGCCATGTATCTCGCCTTCAGAGGCACTTGTGCCGTGTATCAAGATTTTCAATTAGCAGCAATATAAGGACCAAAGATGAGGGGGTTTTCCTTTGAGGAGAGATTGTGTAGAATGGGTCAATATTCTGTGGAGTTTAGAAGAATGAGAGGTGATCTCATTGAAACGTATAAAATTTTTAGGGGGCTTGACAGGGTAGCTGCTGAGAGGCTGTTTACTCTGGCTGGAGAGTCTACAACCAGGGCGCACAGTCTTAGGATAAGGGGTCTGCCATTTAGGACTGAGATCATTTTAGCTATGAGGACAGATTGAACAGGCTGGATTTGTTTTCCTTGGAACAGAGGAGGCTGAGGGGAGACCTGATTGAGGTGTATAAAATTATGAGGGGCCTAGATAGAGTGCACCTACTTCCCTTGGCACAGGGGTCGACAACCAGGGGACATCGATTTAAAGTACTTGGTAAGAGGTTTAGAGGAGAAATGAGGGGAAATTTCTTCACCCAGAGGGTGGTGGGGTCTGGAACTCAATGCTTGAAAGGTTGGTAGAGGCAGAAAGCCTCACCACATTTAAGAGAGGCTTGAATGTGCTGTAACCTGCAGGGCTACAGACCAAGAGCTGGAAAGTGAGATTAGGCTGGATAGCTGTTTATTGGCTGGCATGGACATGAGAAATTTCTTCACTCAGAGGGTTATAAATCTTTGGAATTCTTTACCCCAAAGAGCTGTGGATGCTCAGTTGTTGAGTAAATTCAAGACTGAGATCAATAGATTTTTGAACACTAAGGGAATCGGACGGGAAAGTGGAGTTAAGTCAGATCAGCCAAGATCTTATTAAAAGGTGGAGCAGGCTCGAGGGGCTGAGTGGCCTACTCCTGCTCTTAATTCTTATGTTCTTATGTTCTTATGCAAACTGGACACTTCCACAGGGATATAACATAACCTTCGTCAGAACTGGCAATAGTTCGAAATATAACTTAAGGAAGTGCTGGAGTCCTGAAAGGGGTTGTGGAAAGAACAAAAGGGAAGGCCTGTGATAGGGTGGAAGGCAGAAGAGATTTGAGAGACAAAGGGGAAGATGGGCCGAATTGAGATGGTAATAGCACACATTAGGAAACAAAAGATGTCTAGATAGGGTGTGACTGGTGGAATAATTGCCAGCTACCATGGAAAACAGAGAGAAACAAAATAAAAATAAAAAGGGGGAGAGTTTTTGTTTAAAAAAAAAGCGTGTAAAGGGAACAAAATGTTCCCCTCGCTGTAAGGGGAGCTTGGAGTGTGGGTTCGAATCCACACTCCCCTGGGGTTCTGTACATGCGATTTATGAGGATGGGTGAGTAATGAGGCACTAGACACAGTGGGTAAGAGTACAAAATGGCTAATGTTGTTTATTTAGAATAGTAAACACCAAGATAGAGGGCATAGGAAGAGGTCATAAATAGCAGTAATGGCACAATCTCACTCAACAACACGAAAAATCTCGCAACAGGGAAGGAGAAAATAAGAGGTTAAAACATTCCACTCACACCCAACCACACCTCCCACTTCCACCCTTCTTACCAATTCCTATCCTAAATTGAGTCTGTGTGGGGGTTTGAGCTATACTCTCAATCCTATCAGCTCTGGGGTTCTGGGGGCACTTATTTCAGCTCGGGGTCCCTCGGGGGTGGGTTTTACGTTGTTGGTCGGTTCGGTATTCCTCCTCGATGTTGCGTCGGTTTCTTCTCTTTGCCTTTCGGTTGGCTCCTAAGCAAAAAGCTGCTGGAGTTAAGCACCACCTTCCCCAGAGCGAGGGCCCTGTGAACAGCTGACTCAACTCCCAAAAGCTGACTCCAACCTCCAACCTCCGGTTGGTTTCCTTGCTCAGCTCAGCTGTGGGAAGTCACTGCCACTGCCTGCTGGTGTTCAGTCTCGCTGGCTTCGTCTGCGGAACTGCTGCTTCTTCCTCTGGTGGAGCGAGAGCGAGAGGGAGAGAGAGCTCTCTCTAGATGCAAGCTCCAAGCTCCTTCCACACCCTGCTGTTTCTACCTCCTGGTGGTTCTGTGGGTCCTATAACCAATTTAGTTCTGGCCTTTCCGTGCTCAAACTCAGTTGGTGGTCCATTGTGTAAGTTTGGGCGGGGTGATAGCTTTGAATATTTAATCAGAAGATGTCACAGGTACAGATAGTTGTGAGGACAGGGATATTGTTTCAGTGCACATTGGTGCCTAAAAGTCTGCTGGTCCTTTGTTACAGCCCTGGGAGTCTATTGGTTTGGGCCTCCCCTTTGATGGGCCATTACTGCAGTGATCTCAGGGCTATTGTCCGCTGTCCATATTAATTAGGTGGATGATGGTCCACATTCATAATTTGAGTCATATTTTCAAACTGAGCCGGGCAGTCCCTATTGGTTGAGGATTTCCCCGCTTCAGGCCCGACTCGACCCCTGATTGGCCTGCCAGATCGCACTTTTGCCCCATTGGCCAGTGCCTCTGTCTCGCTTGTGAGCCAGACTCCACAATGTCTGTATCCGCCCACACATTTCCCAGCCTGCCTGGTCTGTGGGTTTGGTGGCAAAAAAAATGTTCATTTAAAATGAATAGAACGATCCCATGTTACTTTTCTTGTCCTTAGGGTGTTTCAATAAAATGTTCATTTTCAGTCCCTCCCACTTTCAGGACCCCAGCACATCTTTAATAATCGGTTGCATTTCGAACTATTGCCAGTTCTGACGAAGGGTCATCAACCTGAAACGTTGGGGCTGAAATTCAGGGTCTCGTCAAAATCGAATGGCCACCACTCTGGGGTCAACTGGCCGACCCGACCGAAATTTAGATCGGGGATTTTTCGGCCTGGACCCCATACCGCCCAATTATGATGAACGCCAAAAGCGAGTCATCAGTTAGTGCACCGCCGTTTTTAAATAAAAGAAAAATTACCGATCGATATTCAGCTGAACTTGTCAATCCCCCACCGTGTGGTGGCCCCCGACAGGATTTTCTGTCGGTGCATCCTCTGAAGAGTGAGTGTGGCCCAGCAGCGTGGCGACCCTTAAAAGGGAAGGCCCAGTACCACGGCCACAATGTAAAAAAATGTTGCTGGCCAACTTGCCGATCGGCCGGCAAAATACCACCCCCGGGTTAGGCCGGGCCGCCAATGGGCAGCCTAGCAGCCGCTCTTGGGTGCCAGACTGCTGGCCCGGTCGAAACCCTCCCTGGTGGCCCACCGGCCAAAGATAAAAAAATAATCGAATCTCTGCCCTTTAATGGGGGGGGGGGGGAGAGCGCGCGGTGACACTCACGCGCTGTGACGTCACCAAGACTCCACCGCTGATTGACAGTGGCAGAGGCCTGACCATTTTCAGCCAGTCAGCCTGGCTTTGAGCCTAAGACCTGCCCCCATTATGATCCACTTCCAGTAGGACTTTGAAAAAAATGGATCTACTTACCGTACCAGGAATTCCAGCGGTAAGTACCACCCTAAAAATCAGAGGTGTGCCAGCTTTCTGATGCACCTCAATTTCAACCCCATTAACTCTGTTTCTCTCCACAGATGCTGCCTGATCTGTTGAGATTTCCAGCATTTTCTGTTTTTAATTAAGAAAAACTCCTTATTTTACCTTTCCCGGAAGATCACATGCCTTGGCGTGGGGGGGGGGGGGGGAACGGGGGAGTTGGGAAGGGTCCAATCATGATGCCCCCAGCCATCATAAGTGTGGGGCAGGCTTGATGGACCAGCTGGTCTTTTTCTGCCCATGCTACTCAGATGTTTGTATGCTTCCAAGGGGCATGGCTTCCAAAATGCAGCTCCTCAGAAAATTGGGTCACCCAGTAAATTGCATTGCACACTCATGAAAATCAATCTGCGACAAGGCAGTATGAAAACGATCTGTTTCTGACAAAGTCTATTACACCACTGCTCACTGGTAATGTAATGCTCCTAGCCCATTACCCGTCCCATGTCTATTGACACCAGGGTGTGATGAATGGCACTGATATTCCTGTTCTATGAGCTGCCTCGGTGAGATTACTCGATTGAAGATGGATTTGTAAAGAGCCTGCGATGAGCTTGATGCTGTTAAAGCTCAAACTCTTTAATATCATTTTCGCCGTGATTTAGAGAAGTTGTCAGAAACAAATATTTTTAATACTGTCCTATGGAATGATTGATGTTCACGACTTTGCAATGCAATATATTTGCTATCATTCAGAGAATGGAAAATGTGGCATTTTCAGCGCATGCTATTCCCTTGTCAATTAGGTTTACGTCTGAAATGTGCTTTCAACGAGGCCTTTTGAGGTCTGTGATTGATTGCTTATCTGTGTCACTTGGAATGTTAACAAGCATATCTCATCAGCTTGATGCAGAGAAGTATTAGTTTTACAGAAAGATGCTCAGCACAGTTTTATATTCACCACTGCTAGTATTTCTCATAGCTTTTAAAATTATCATTGTTGTTTTCAAATCCCTCCATAGCCCTCGCCCCCTCCCTATCTCTGTAATCTCCTCCAGCCCCACAATCCTCCTGAGATGTCTGCGCTCCTCCAATTCTGGCCTCTTGAGCATCCCTGATTATAATCGCTCCACCATCGGTGGCCGCGCCTTTCTCTTGCCTGGGTCTTGAACTCTGGCATTCTCTCCCTAATCCTCTCCGCCTCGCTACTTCCCACTCCGCCGTTAAGTCGCTCCTTAAAACCTACCTCTTTGACCAAGCTTTTGGTCACCTTGTTCGAATATCTCCATATGTGGCTCAGTTTCAAATTTTGTCTGATAACACTCCTGCGAGGCGCCTTGGGACGTTTCACTATGTTGAGGGGGCTATATAAATGCAGTTGTTGTTGTTGAATTTTTGCGGGGCTTTTCCAGATCACCTGCCGACATTTCAGCGGAAGGGCCTCGAAATTCCTGGAAAAGCAGCGCGATTGCCGTCTGTGCCACTTTTCCCGGCTGTTCTGCTGACGTTGTGTCAGGCGATTGCGAGATTGCCATGGAAATTTGCTCCCTTTCTATTTATGAACTGACTTATCTGCCCTTTGGGCTTTGGCTGACCATTGCCCTCCTGCGGTGGGACATTGGTAACTACCGCTGTGTTTTCTGCTGATTTCAATGTGGGTGCCACAGCGACACCAAGTCAAGCGGGTAGCTTATCATCTTCACCGCCTGGGGACTAATGATCTTCTTCCTTCTTAGACAGTCCCCTGGAGCCGAGGATGACATTCTCCCACACCAAAATGAGTTCCAAGGTGATTGATGAGACCAATGCGGGCTAGGTACCGAACTTCATTTCGAAGGGTGGAAGATGCCTGTGCATGAATTCTTTTAACATGGGGTGGCCGTTGCACACCAGCCGCCACAGGGGCTTGAAAGAGCAAGGTCTTGGTCCAATGGTAAGGGGATCCAAGACGATTAGAGACCAGGCTGTGCTGCATGGCCCTAGCACACACGCACATACACACACACACATACATAAGTCCATTTGCCTGTTCATCTCGAGAATGTATCTTTGTTCCCGGTTAAGCAACACCTCGATTTCAACATTCTCATCCTTGTTTATAAATCGCTCTATGGCCTCGCCCCTCTCTATCTCTATAATATCCTTCAATTGCTTCTCCTCTCTTGGATGCGGAGAGTCTAGTGGCAGTAATGCTTCAAGACCATGACCAAGCACTGGTGCTGGACATAGCCTGTGGGATGGAACTAGTCTCTGTACAGGTTGCTATATTGTCATTCATTGGGAGCAGTTCTATAACTCTTAACATATATATATTTTTTTAATGTTCCTATATATACTACCTGGGAGTAATGTTCACTTCTGTGCTGTATCATTCTATTGTTCTATGACTCTAAATAAAAGATGTCTCTTGGGGGCTTCGCTCATGAGGGGGGCATTAGTCACGACTCTGGGAACAGTCCCTGCCCCTCTTCCATGGCATCTCCAACCAGACAGAGCAGGATTACCTTTCAAGCCGCACCTGTCTATAGGCTCCTGTGACAATGCAGCACTCCCTCAGTAGTGCATTCAACAAAGCCTACACCTCAGAAAATATTATGGATGAAAGGAGTATCAGGAAAAAGAAAGTAAAGATGCTGGTGATGAATTTAAGGAAATTTAAATAATGTGTGTGTCATTTTCATGGTTCTCAGGAGGGGGTGGTTTTAACCTAACTCCCTGGGCGGGAATCCCATGGGATCAGGCGGAATTCTGGTTTTACAACCCCTGTCCAATATTACTCTACACTGACTTCAGTTGAGTGTACGGTCAGAAGGGTTGCAAAATGTACGTCCAACCTGAACCTTGCCCCCCACCCCCATCCTCCCTTTCCTGCAGGACAGGTTAGGTTAAAGTCAGACCTCAATTTCTGTGGCCTGATCCTCATGGAACACTTGATGGTGAACCGAAGGGGCTGAGGAATCTCTGGCCATTAAGACGGTCTTCATCAACGTGAAACTCAATAAAGAAGGCCAGAACTCTCAAGAGGAAATTTTAACTCTACTTGCTCAACAGAAACCTGGCGGGTGAGCTATTAAAATCACCCTTGCCTGTCCAAAAGCCGCCATGATCACAACATCTGCAATTTAATTCTGCTCTCCTGAGCGGGCAGCAAGGACATGTGTCTGGAGCCAACAGGGTCCTTCTTTACATAGGCATGTTGTGGCCTGATGACATCATTGAGATGGCCCGATGACATAATTGAGACCCGCCTGTAATTTTAACTAGTTGGGAAAGACACATGAAGTTAAAATCGTGGCCATAACCGCAAATAAATATCTTCTCACAAAATTTAATGCATCAAGAGTCAACGGATAATCATAGTCTGAGAAGAATTATTTTCCTCTTTCATGTTTCCGTCTCCTGAAGGCATTGATTCAGATTAGGGTCCATGTCCAATGGGGGGTTATTTGATGCTTACACTGAATGGCAGCTTGGTACTCGACTGCTGAAGGGCATCACCACAGAGCCTCATCACAGGCATGCTTTTACAACACTCACTGGATGGGACCAGGAGTGGGAACTGTCATGTATTTAGCCATCTTGCAATGACATAGTCATGTAAGTGTAACTCATGAACACTGTACCTGTACCCTAGAAATGCACACCCTGACCACAGGGGGTGAACTTGCGGGAGACACTCCTCACCTGGGTTTCCAGGTTTAAAAGGGGAGGTCCCATCCAGGGCCCTCATTCCTTGGTCCTGGCAATAAAGGTGAAGGTCACAGAGTGACCGGGTCTGATATATCCATGCCTCGTGTGAGTTTGTAGCAAGGTGCAGGGACACCACATTTGGCGATGAGAAATGGGAATCACCGAACCACGAGGATGGCCACTGGTGGGTGAGGACTGGGACGACTTCGTGGAAAGACTCCAGCAGAGCTTTGTCACAAAGGAGACCAAGCTAATTTACGCACACAGCCCTAGTCCAAACGTGGCGGAGCAGGCTCGAGGGGCTAGATGGCCTACTCCTGTTCCTAATTCTTATAAGAGGCAGCGGCTGACAAGTAGAGGGCGCATCTACTGACCAGCTGCGGACCACAGACGTATGCGCTGATGAAAGACCTGCTCGCACCCTAAAAGCCGCCGGACAAGTCTTTTGAAGAGCTCAGCCAGCTGATCAGTGAGCATCTCAAGCCGACAAGTAGCGTACACATGGCCCGACACCGGTTCTACTCTCACTGGCGTCGGGAGGGACAAAATGTCTCGGACTTCGTGGCGGAACTGCGGTGCTTGGCCAGTCTCTGTAAGTTCTCCGATGCCTGCAGGGGGGAGATGTTAAGGGACTTTTTCATCGAGGGCATTAATCATGCCGGCATTTTCAGGAAGCTCATAAAGACTAAGGACTTGACTTTAGATGGGGCGGCGTTGATAGCTCAGACCCTTATGGCAGGGGAAGAGGAGACCAAGCTAATTTACGCGCACAGCCCTGGTCCAAACATGGCGACAGAGCAGGGAGTTAATATGGTGAACGCGGCTCGCGACCCCGCAGGCAGGCAAGGGCATTTCAAAACCACCCAGGCAGCAACAGGCTCTAACATGGGCCCACAAGAAGGACAATGGAAAGGGGATCAGCAATTCACACCATCACAAGGAACAATGCGTCCCGCGATGGGACCATTAACACCCACCATCAGAGTGCCTGGAAACAGCCAAATGGGCAAACAGAGAGGAATGCCTGGTAATAGTCCTTTTTTCAACAGCAATCTCAATCTCAGCCCATGCTGGAGGTGCGGGGGTAGATACACTGTGAAAAGCTGCAGGTTCTAGCATTATATCTGTAGGATTTGTAATGTCAGTGGACACTTGGCCAGGATGTGAAAAAAGGCAGTAGCGAGGCTAATCTGCGAGACAGAGGAACCAGATGAGGGGTCTGCAATGCAGGATGAGGCCTGGGGTAAAGCCATAGATGTTGAAGTACAGCGGGTTCACGTGGCTGACATCCACAGCTCATACACTAAAACGCGACCCATGACGATGAAAATCTTACTGAATGGCATCCCGGTGCACATAGAACTGGATACGGGAGCTAGCCGGTCACTCATGAGCACCCAACAATTTGAGAGACTATGGCCACACAGAGCTAGCAGGCCCAAACTGGAACACATTGAGACGCAGCTACGGACGTACAACAAAGAGATCATCCCAGTGCTGGGCAGTGCAAATTTGGTGGTAACTCATAATGGATTACAGAACCGGCTGCCACTCTGGATTGTTCCGGGAAATGGCCCCGCGCTTTTGGGGAGGAGTTGGCTAGCTGAGATGAATTGGAAATGGGGGGATGTGCAGGCCATTTCATCCGTGGAGCGAAGTTCATGCTCACAGGTCCTGCAAAAATTCGGGTCACTGTTTCAATCTGGTGTCGGAACGTTCAAGGGCACTAAAGTAGTGATACGCACCACTCCGGACACCAGACCAGTGCACCACAAAGCCAGAGCGATGCGTATGTGATGCGTGAAAAAATTGAATGTGAACTGGACAGGCTACTCAGAGAGGGCATAATTTCGGCCGTTCAATTCAGCGACTGGGCAAGTCCCATCGTTCCCGTCCTCAAAGCAGATGGCTCGGTTAGGATTTGTGGCGACTACAAAGCAACCATCAACCGAGTGTTGCTGCAAGACCAATACCCGCTTCCGAGATCGGAGGACCTTTTTGCCACGTTGGCAGGTGGCAAGCTGTTCATGAAGTTGGACCTCACTTCGGAATACATGACTCAGGAACTGGCTGAAGAATCCAAGCTTCTGGCCACCATCACAAGGGATTATTTGTCTACAACAGGTGTCCGTTTGGCATTCGTTCAGCAGCAACCATCTTTCAGAGAAACACGGAAAGCTTGCTCAAATCCATTCCTGGAACGATCGTATTCCAAGACGACATTTTCATAACGGGTCAAGACACCGAAGAACGCCTCCACAACCTGGAGGAGGTGCTAGGCCGATTGGATCAGGTAGGCTTATGGCTGAAAAAGGCTAAGTGTGTGTTTTTGGCTCCAGAGGTTGAGTTTTTGGGAGAAGGGTTGCCGCAGACGGGATCCGGCCCACCGAATCAAAAACGGAGGTGATCCGCCGGGCGCCCAGGCCCGGCAACACGTCGGAGCTGCGATCATTCCTGGGTCTTTTGAACTATTTTGGGAACTTTCTGCCGAACTTAAGCACATTGTTGTTACACATGCTCCTGCGTAAAGGTTGTGAATGGTTTTGGGGGGACTGTCAAGAACGGGCTTTCAATAAGGCGAGGAACCTGCTGTGTTCCAACAAACTGTTGACTTTGTATGGCCCCTGTAAAAACTGGTCTTAACATGCGATGGGTCATCCTACGGGGTTAGGTGTGTGTTGCAGCAGGGTAATGATGACGGCCGACTCCAACCGGTGGCTTACGCCTCCAGGTCGCCCTCCCAGGCAGAGCGTGGGTACAGCATGGTCGAGCAGGAAGCACTCGCGTGTGTTTACGGTGTGAAAAAGATGCACCAGTACCTTTTTGGTAGACAGTTCGAGCTAGAGACGGACCACAAGCCGTTAACACCCTTGTTGTCTGACAGCAAGGCTGTCAACGCCAATGTGTCAGCTCGCATACAGCGCTGGGCCCTCACGCTGGCTGCGTATGACTACACCATACGGCACTGGCCAGGCACCGAAAATTGCGCTGACGCGCTCAGCAGGCACCGAGGGAGTGTCGGAGCAGAGCGTCGAGATGGTCATGGCTGCTGAGGCTTTTGACACTGCGGCTCCCCCATCACAGCCCGCCAGATCAAACTCTGGACCAATAGGGACCCCCTCCTATCCATGATAAAGAAATGTGTCCTGACTGAGGAAGTCAGACCGTTTCAGAGATGGATGGATGAGCTCTCCATCCAAGCCGACTGCCTGTCATGCCCCAGAAAGGAAGGGAACTCCACAGCGAGCACCCTGGCATCGTGTTAATGAAGGCCATTGCCCGGTCACATGTATGGTGGCCGGGGATTGACTCAAGACCTGGAACACTGGGTTCACAGGTGCACGACGTGTGCCCAGCTGAGCAATGCCCCCAGGGAGGCCCCACTCAGCCTGTGGCCCTGGCCCACCAGACCATGGTTACGTATTCACATAGACTATGCGGGCCCGTTCATGGGGAAAATGTTCCTGATTGTTGTTGATGCATACTTGAAGTGGATCGAGTGCATCATATTGAACTCGTGCACGACATCCATCACCGTGGAGAGTCTGCGTACGGTTTTCACGACCCATGGCTTGCCGGACATCCTGGTCAGCGACAATGGCCCATGTTTCACCAGCAATGAATTCCAGGAGTTCATGTCGGGCAATGGGATCAAGCACGTCTGGACAGCGGCGTTCAAGCCGGCTTCCAATGGCCAGGTGGAACGTGCGGTCCAAGTCATAAAACAGGGCATGCTACGCATCCAAGGACCCTCCCTCAGTACCACCTATCGCGCCTCCTGCTGGCCTACAGGTCCCGCCCGCACTCGCTCATGGGAGTCCCGCCAGCGGAACTCCTCATGAAATGCACAGTCAAGACATGGCTGTCCCTCATTCACCCAGCCCTGGCAGACATTGTTGAGGGTACGCGCCAGTCCCAAACCGAGCTCCATGATCGAAACTCAAGGGCGAGGTGTATAGAAATAGATGACCCGGTATTTGTTCTTAACCATGCTTTGGGACCCAAGTGGCTTGAGGGCACCGTAATTGGCAAAGAAGGAAACAGGGTCATGGTGGTACGGCGAAACAATGGGCAGATATGCCGCAAACACTTGGACCCAGTAAAGAAAAGGTTCAGCATAGACACGGAGGAACCTGAAGAAGAGCATGAGATGCCACCCACACCACTGTCAGCGGACGAGCAACAAAGACAGTCCTCAGCATGCACAGTCCCTGCGGCCAGCCCGGACAGGCCGGAATCACCTCAAGTGACAGAGACGCGTGCTGAGGCTCAGCCACCAGAGCCACAACTGCGGCGCTCCACGAGAGAGCGTCGACCACCCGACAGACTTAACCTCTGAAACGAAAAGACTTAAGGGAGGAGGTGATGTCATGTATTTAACCATCTTGCAATGGCATAGTCATGTTACTGTAACTCATGTGCACTGTACCTGTACCCTAGAAATGCACATCCTGACCACAGGGGGTGAACTTGCGGGAGACACTCCTCACCTGGGTTTCCAGGTATAAAAGGGGAGGTCCCACCCAGGGTCAGCACTCCTTGGTCCTGGGAATAAAGGTGAAGGTCACAGAGTGACCGTGTCTGATATATACATGCCTCGTGTGAGTTTGTAGCAAGGTGCAGGGACACCACAGGACCTCTACTTGATTTCCTCCCTCCATTCCCACTTCTCCCTCCCTGGCCCATGGCCTGTACTTTTGCCGTAGTTACTGTTAATAAACTCGCCCCACACCGGGAGCCCAGCTTGGGATTTGTTCCCGCCACCATCCATCCACCTTTTATGTTAATTAGTTAATTGATGATCGGTGTTACGGTCAATTATAAGCAGCAAGTGGCCCCTTCTTAAAGGGGCACAACCAATAAACTGTAAATTAAACAAATCTTAAAAGTTAAATTAAAATTCTGCTCCGGTGAGCGGAAGGCCTCAAGCGTACCCGTGGGTACGATGTACTCCATCTCCAGGATAAGGGGTCGGCCATTTAAGATAGTGATGAGGAGGAATTTCTTCACTCAGAGGGTTGTGAATCTTTAAAATTCTCTGCCCCAGAGAGCTGTGGATGCTGAGTCTCTGAATATATTCAAGGCTGAGATTTTTGGACTCTAGGGGAATCAAGGGGTATGGGGATCGGGCGGGAAAGTGGAACTGAGGTCGAAAATTTGCCATGATCTTACTGAAAGGCGGAGTTGGTGCGAAGGGCCGTATGACCAACTCCTGCTCCGAATTCTTATGTTCTTATGTTTTGTTCTTGACACCCAGGCGTGAGTGTAGCCATGGAAGAGAGGCAGGCAGTCGGGCCAAGTAACTCGCTTGACCACCCGCTGCCTGGACCTGATGACCAGGCCCAGGAGCAGTCCTACGAGGAGGTCCTCTGATCTGCTTGCTCCCGTCCATGCCGGGCGGCCAAAGATCAACAGCATGGGACCGTCTACCTCAGCTCAGCTTTGGGCAGCGCACTTACAACAACCAAGCCATCAAACAAAGATATGATTGTGCAGATGTAGGCAATATGCAATGGACCCTTTTTTAATATCATACAAACATACATGTTAAAGAGGTGTTATGCTTTTATTTGACTCTTAGTGTTAAGGCTATGAGCAAGAAGCATTAAAACAATGGTCACAAAGGAGTCTGCCGCTAACATTCCTATCAGTCATTCTCCTTTCCACACACATTGGGCTGAATTCTCCAACGTCATCCATCTTCCAGGGGTCAATGCTTCCTTGTTTTAGTTGCAAGTTGCTAGAATTACCACTGGAGAATTGTCTTCTCCCATAAGCAGTATGACGAAATGTGGAAACAGAATCAAAGCATTGAACGAGGAGTTTATATCAGGCCAATGGCTACGAACACGCAGTGTTGGGGAACGGATTATGACTAGAGAGATACGAGCTCCCCCTGCAGTCTCTTAGCGTCACTTGGCATTAATTCTAGGTGCTAAGCGTTGTACAAAACGGGCCCTCTATCGGTCTCGGTGTGCTCCAGGAACGCTATCCATGGTTGAGGTGGTCGATGGCCAGCTGGTACAGGCCATCTAGCGGGGCACGGCACACACCTTGTGAGGCTTGGGCATCAGTGTTGCTGCTACAACAGGTGTGAGGTCCAGGTTAGTGACAGCAGGTGGAGTGTGCAGATGAAACCTCTGGAGCAAAGTTGTAAAGAGGAAGAAGAGTTCCACCTTGGCCAAAGTCTCCCCAGCACAAATCCTGCGACCTGCAAAAGGGAGACAGAACGCAAGCAGTCTGACTGAAAACCCTGGTTTGGAAAGCACTTGGGGGGCCGAAATTGCACATCCCCTTTAATGCCCGTTACCCGCCGACGGTGAAATTCCGCCGAAAAAGATCTTGGTCCTGCCGCGCGGTGCCAAAAGCTGCCTTTTTTTTCTGCCGGTGCAGTGAGGCTATTGTCCTTGCAAAATGGCGGTGTGGCTCCCATTAAAGGGGAGGGCCTACTGCTGCTGCTGCCCTGTTTTATTTTGGGTCGGCCGACTGCCATGTCTGGCCGACAATTATGCCCCCGGGTTCGGCCGGGCCACCGTCAGGCAGCCTGGCACACCCTCTTGGGTGCCCGGCCGCTGGCCCGGACGAAACCCTCCCTGGTGGCCCAGTGGGCCGAACTTAAACAATCGTGCAGGCTCTCCCCTTTAAGTGAAGGGGAGAGCCGTGGCAATGTGGCACCGTGATCACTCCGCCCGCCCCTCTCGTGTGCTTACTGCCACACTTCCGCCCCCATTATGACCGACTTCTGGTCCTCCGGGAAAAATAAGCCAAAGAGCGGAATTTCACTCAAGAGGCCACCGCATCCACTGCACCAGTAAAAACAGCAGAAGCAGGGTAAGTGCGCCCCTGTTTCCAGCGGTGGGCAATCTCGGCCCCTTGACTGATTCAAACACGCAGGGGAAAGAAAGAAAGAACTTGCATTTCTATAGCGCCTTTCACGACCTCAGGACGTCCTAAAGTGTTTTACAGACCATGACGTATATTTTGAAGTGTAGTCGATGTTGTAATGTAGGAAATGTGGCAGCCAATTTGTGCACAGCAAGCTCCCACAAACAGCAATGTGATAATGACACAGATCATCTGTTAAAGTGGTGCTGGTTGAGGGACAAATCTTGGGGAGAACTCCCCTCCGCTTCTGCCATGGGATCTTTTATGTCTACCCAAGAGGACAGTTGGGGCCTCTGTTCAACGTCGCATCTGAAAAACGGCACCTCCGACAGTGCAGTGCTCCCTCAGTACTGCACTGGCGAGTCAGCCTGGATTTTGTGCTCAAGTCTCTGAAGTGGAGACTTGAACCCACAATCTTCTGACCCGCAGCCAAGGGTGCTACCCACTGAGCCACAGCTTCTGCCATCGCCACTTGGGCAGTAAACTGGCATTTACAATGTCTGCCCAAATCAATGGGAAGCTGGAAATTACCCCACATTGAGTGAGAGCCATTTAGTTCCCAAAGCCTTGCACTGTATTCCCAATTAGAAGGGACATTGAGCTGGCCATCACTCCAACGTGTTGAAGCTGAATGATCTCCGAATGATAACGGAGCACTTGCACAGGCGATAACAATCGAGAAATAACACTATTAATGTATGAACACATTTGGATCCCACTCTTCCATCTCCAACATAATGTGCTCATCGAAACAAGTAGTTATTGATTAAAGCCAAATACACCTTGACAGTACACCAATCCAAATATTTGAATGCTTAAATTCACTGTGAGGTGTGGCCATAAGCTACATAGCCCCAGAGTCAATCAATAATCTCGCTCAATTTGGGCTGAGGCAGCAGTGATGTGTAGATTCCCCAGAACATAGGTAAAGTTGGCCAGAGTGTCCCTTGGAGAATTGTTTGAAGTGTGAACTCTTCCTTTGAAGATTCTCAGGCTAGAAAATTACGACACAGAAGGAGGCCATTTGGTCCATCGTGCCCATGCTGGTCAAAAAAGAGTTACCCAGCTGTGATATCTTCAGCGAGCACACTAACACACAACCTGTAAGATGGCTGCAGGTTCCGGAGACTTCCCCTGCTGGTCAGGTGACCTGCTCTTTATTAAACAGCACTAGCTGCAGTAACACAGGCATCCACAGTGTGGAGCTACAGACATTTCACTTCTCCCTCCTTAATGAAGAAGTTATTATAACAAACAATCATCATACATAACTTACATGGTTATACATAACAAAGGATATGGACTTATTTTGCCATATTTACAAATCAAGCTTAACCACTTGTTTTCTGCTCTCGATCAGAACCTTCCAAACATAGTGTTGAATTTAAACTCATTCAAGGCTGATCCTGAGAGAAGTTTTCCTCCAAGGGATGCCCTTGATTTCCATTTGAGCTCTAACTTCAGACTGTTTGTTTTCCTGACTCGGACTCAGATTTAAATTCTGACTTTCTCTTGGATTTGTTTCCAGTACATTAGGTGTAGGATATGCTACTGGTGTATCAAAACTGTCTGATGAGTCAGAAATAATTGAATCACTCCCACCTTCAACTACTTCTATGTCTGTGGATAAAATATGATCAATGTGAATAAACCTAACCTGTCCATGATCAAACATCTTGACCAAATATGTGCGAGGACCACTTTTTTCACCACTCTTCTTGGTAACCACTTTACCCATTTATGGTGATGGTTCTTCATTCTCACCTTCGATTTAATTTCAACACTTGTCTCTTTTACTCTACCTCTATCATGATTCTCTTTCTGTCTTAATTGTGTCTCTTCTCCGGACTGTGCCAAGTCTGGTTTTAACAACGAAAATCTGGTTCGTGGCTCTCGTTTGAGAAACAACTGTGCTGGTTTTCTGATGGTTGTGTGAAGAGTATTACGATACGTTATTAGAAAATGAGCCAATTTGTTGTCCAATGACAATTGTCGTTTCTTTGGATTTGGATCCAACATTTGTTTGACGAGAGCACGTTTTACAATTTGTACAGTGCGCTCTGCTGCACCATTCGAAGCAGGGTGTTATGGTGGAACCTTGGTATGTTTCACACCATTTTTGCTCGTGAACTGTGCAAATTCTTCTGAATAAAATTGTGGTCCATTATCCGAAACAATTTCTACTGGGAGGCCAAATGAAGAAAATAATCTTCGCAAAATGCCTAATGTTTTACTTGTTGCATGAATGCATTCAAGCAGCAGCTAATGTTGGAACTGGGGACTTTGGATGGAGGATTGCTGTCAGGGGCTTATGGTCCATAACGAGAGTAAACATACGCTCATACAATTATTTGTGGAACTCCTTGACCCCAAAAATTAATGCCAAAGTATCCCTTTTGATTTGCGCATAATTACGCTCACTGGCACTGAGAGTGCGTGAAGCAAAAGCAATTGGTCTCTCCTCCCCACTACGTAATACATGAGAGATTACTGCCCCAACTCCATATGGAGAGGCATCACATGCTAGCTTGATCTCCTGAGATACGTCTTAGTGAATTAACTTGGTGCTCTCTACCAAGTTGCTTTTACACTTCTTGAATGCTGAATCGCATTCTTTTTGACCACTTCCAATGGACTTGTTTTTTCAATAGGTCATTCAGTGGATGTAATACTGTAGCCAAATTTGGTAGGAACTTCCCATAATAGTTCCAAAGTCCCAAAAATGATCGAAGTTCAGTGACATTCTTGGGAGTGGGTGCGTTTCTGATTGCATTCAGTTTTTCCTTGGTTGGATGTAAACCATCTTTGTCTACTCTGTATCCTAAGTACTCCACTGAGTTTTGAAATAACTCACACTTGCAGTGAGCAGACACTCGTACTCTGTGTTTCTCTAGCCATTTGAGGACTTCATTCAATATGTTATTATGAATTTGTTTATTTGGTGCTGAAATTAGTATGTCATCTAAATAACATACTACCCCTTCAATACCTTGCAAAATCTGGTTCATTATCCCTTGGAATATGGCAGGGGCGGAAGACACTCCAAATAGTAGCCTATTAAATTGATATAGGTCTAGATGAGTATTTATAGTCAAGCATGACTTGGACTCCTCATCTAGTTCAAGCTGTAAGTAGGCATTCGTAAGATCCAACTTTGAGAAAATCTGAACCCCTGTCAGTGTTGTGAACAAATCTTCTATATTTGGTAATGTATTGGGGACATTACTCTCTAGAACCTGGTTTACTGTTACTTTATAATCTCCACACAATCGTACCTTACCATCGGACTTAGGTACAACAACAATGGGTTAGCTCAATTACATCGCTCTATCTTAGAAATAATGTTTTCAGTCTCTAGTCCTTTGAGTTCTTGCTCAACTTTCTCCTTGAGTGCATATGGTACAGAACGTGGCCTGTAGTAAACCGATCTAGCGTCCTTCTATACCCTGACACTCACTTTGAAGCCTTGGATCGGACTGCCTGTTTTGCAGAACACCTTCGGGTAATTCTTGATGACATCATCCTTTGACGCAAATCTCATTTCAACACGAAAAATCTCACTCCAATCCAGCTTCAGTGATCCCAACCAATTTCTTCCTAGTAAGACAAGCTTGTCTCCTGCCACTACTATTAGAGGCAAGCTCTGAACTTGATCCTTTCACTGGTATGGTGATACGACCTACCACCGGAATGTTCTCTCCCGAGTAGCCTCGCAGCTCTATCTTGGCTTTCTCCAATGGGAAATCCCACAATTTGTCGAGGTATAACGACTCTGGTACTACACTCACGGATGCACCAGTGTTGATTTCCATGGGTATCTTGAATCCCGCAACATCGATGTGGATTATGATACTTTTTGAATTGCTGTCCATTGACCTCGTGCTCCTGATGACATTTAGCTCTAACATCTCCTCGTCCTGTTGTTGTTCTTCAATGCTATGTAATCTCTGGGGATTTCTACTCATAGCTTTGAAAGCTGGTTTACCCTTTAGTCGGCATGCCTTCGCAAGATGCCCAGTTTTCCTGCAGAAGAAACACTCTGCCTTCATACATGGACAACTTTGAGCAATGTGTTGTCCCAGGCACCGATAGCAGGACATCAATGCTTTGTTCCCATTTCCAGTTTCTGAGATTTTAGGGCCCCACCGCCTTTTACTTTGAACCTGCAGGCGATTCACCTCAGTTGTCTGATGACTGAAATTGGTATGAAATTCTTAGGAATATTGGTCGGCCATGCTCATCGACCTAGCTGTCTGACAAGCTAAATAAAAGTCAAGTGAGGTGTCGTCAATAACAACTTTCTTCTGATTGCATGATTTTTCATCCCACAAACAAAGCAGTCTCGCAACACTCGGTTCTGAAAGTCTCAGAAATTACAGTGAATAGATAGCTTTTTTAATGCTACAATGTATTCACTGATATTTTCTTCGGCCTTCTGATTTCATATTCCGAAACGATAACTTTCAGCAATTTCTAACGGAACGGGGCTGTAATGTTGTTTTTGCTTAGTTAGAATCTGTTTCAGCGTTGTATCCTTTGGCTTGTCAGGCACAAGCAAATTTATCAGTGTTTCATACAACTCGGGCCCGGCCTCAGTTAAGAATATAGATCTTTTTCGTTCCAATATCTCCTGGTTATTGTCTTCATTACTGGGGATTTTGATGATATTATTTGCAGTGAAAAACATTTCTAGCCGATTCACATATGCTCTGAAACTTTCACGGTCACATTGAAATGACCCCAAATGACCTATAACTCCTATAGGAGCAGCCATTTTGACTCTGGCAGTTTAACCAAGTGTGCTCGTAATTTACCTCGGATTTGTAGCTGTTTTCAAAACAGAGAAGCTCTCAAAGTCTCTCTGTCGGCTAGCTGAATCCTTCACTTACAAAAATTTCAGCTTTGTATTATCCGATTACAGCCCATTCTTGCCGCCAAATGTGATAGCTTCAGCAAGCACACTAACACACATGGCTGCAGGTTCCGGAGACTTCCCCTGCTGGTCAGGTGACATGCTCTTTATTAAACAGCACTAGCTGCAGTAACAGCTAGAGAAAAGCAGGAGTGGAGGGCAGAGAAATTAAGTGCAAAAATCAGAAAGGACCACATTACAACATAATTCTAAAAGGACAAAGAGTGTTAAAAAAAACAAGCCTGAAGGCTCTGAGTCTCAATGCGAGGAGCATTCGTAATAAGGTGGATGAATTGACTGCGCAGATAGCTGCTAATGGATATGATGTAATTGAGATTACGGAGACATGGCTCCAAGGCAACCAAGGCTGGGAATTCAACATTCAAGGGTATTCAATATTCAGGAATGACAGACAGGAAGGAAAATGAGGTGGGGTAGCGTTACTGGTTAAAGAGGAGATTAACACAATAGTAAGGAAGAACATTAGCTTGGATGATGTGGAATCTGTATGGTTAGAGCTGCAGAACACCAAAGGGCAGAAAGCGCTCATGGGCATTATGTACAGACCACCAAACAGAGATTGGGGATGGCATCAAACAGGAAATTAGGGATGCATGCAATAAGGGTACAGCAGTTATCATGGGTGACTTTAATCTGCATATTGATTTGGCGAATCAACTGGTAGCAATACTGTGGAGGAGGATTTCCTGGAGTGTATAAGGAATGGTTTTCTAGACCAATATGTCAAGGAACCAACTAGAGAGCTGGCCAACCTAGATTGGGTCTTGTGTAACGAGAGAGGATTAATTAGCAATCTGGTCGTGCAGGGCCCCTTGGGGAAGAGTGACCATAATATGGTAGAATTCTTCATAAAGATGGAGAGTGACACAGTTAAGTCAGAAACTAGGGTCCTGAACTTAAAAAAAGGAAACCTCGACGGTATGACACGTCTAGGATAGGATAGACTGGAGAATGATACTTAAAGGGTTGACAGTGGTTAGGCAATGGCAGACATTTAAATATCACGTAGATGAACTACAACAATTGTACATTCCTGTCTGGCATAAGAATAAAAAAGGGAAGGTGGCTTAACCGTGGCTAACAAAGCAAATTAGGTAAAGTGTTAAATCCAAGGAAGAGGCATATAAATTGGCCCGAAAAAGCAGCAAACCTGAGGATTGGGAGAAATTTAGAATTCAGCAGAGAAGGACTAAGGGTTTAATGAGGGGGAAAATAGAGTATGAGAGTAAGCTTGCAGGGAACATAAAAACTGACTGCAAAAGCTTCTATAAATATGTGAAGAGAAAAAGATAAGTGAAGACTAATGTAGGTCTCTTGCAGTCAGAATCAGGTGAATTCATAATGGGGAACAAGGAAATGGCAGACCAATTGAACAAATACTTTGGTTCTGTCTTCACTAAGGAAGACACAAATAACCTCCCGAAAATATTAGGGGATCGAGGGTCGAGCGAGAAGTGGGAACTGAGGGAAATCCTTATTAGTCAGGAAATGGTGTTAGGGAAATTGAAGGGACTGAAGGCCGATAAATCCTCAGGGCCTGATAGTTTGCATCCCAGAGTACTTAAGGAAGTAGCCCGACAAATAGTAGATGCATTGGTGGTCATTTTCCAACATTCCATGGACTCTGGATCAGTTCCTATGGATTGGAGGATAGCTAATGTAACACCACTTTTAAAAAAAGGAGGGAGAGAGAAAACAGGGAATTATAGACTGGTTAGCCTGACATCAATGGTGGGGAAAATGCTGGAATCAATTATTAAAGATGAAATAGCAGCGCATTTGGAAAGCAGTGACAGGATCAGTCCAAGTCAGCATGGATTTATGAAAGGGAAACCATGCTTGACAAATCTCCTAGAGTTTTTTGAGGATGTAACTAGTAGAGTGGATAAGGGAGAACCACTGGATGTGGTGTATTTGGACTTTCAAAAGGCTTTTGACAAGGTCCCACACGAGATTAGTGTGCAAAATTAAGGCACAGATAATTGGGGGTAATGTATTGACGTGGATAGAGAACTGGTTGGCAGACAGGAAGCAAAGAGTGGGAATAAATGAGTCCTTTTCAGAATGGCAGGCAGTGACTAGTGGGGTGCCGCAGGGGTCAGTGCTGGTACCCCAGCTATTTACAATGTACATTAATGATTTAGACGAAGGAATTGAATGTCATATCTCCAATTTGAAGATGACACTAAGCTGGGTGGCAGTGTGAGCTGTGAGGAGGATGCTAGGAGCCTGCACGGGGACTTGGACAGGTTAGGTGAATGGGCAAGTGCATGGCAGATGCAGTATAATGTGGATAAGTGTGAGTTTATCCACTTTGGTGGCAAAAACAGGAAGGCAGATTATTATCTGAATGGTGACAGATTAGTTAAAAAGGGAGGTGCAACGAGACCTGGGTGTCATGGTACATCAGTCATTGAAGGTTGGCATGCAGGTACAGCAGGCAATAAAGAAAGCAAATGGCATGCTGGCCTTCATAACGAGGGGATTTGAATATAGGAGCAGGGAGTTATTACTGCAGTTGTACAGGGCCTTGATGAGGCCACACCTTGAGTATTGTGTGCAGTTTTGGTCTCCTAATCTGAGGAACGATATTCTTGTTATTGAGGGAGTGCAGTTCTCCACACTGATTCCCGGGATGGCAGGACTGGCATATGAAGAAAGACTGGATCGACTAGGCTTATATTCACTGGAATTTAGAAGAATGAGAGGGGATCTCATGGAAACATATAAAATTCTGACGGGATTGGACAGGTTAGATGCAGGAAGAATGTTCCCGATGTGGGGAAGTCCAGAACCAGGGGTCACAATCTAAGGATAAGGGATAAGCCATTTAGGACCGAGATGAGGAGAAACGTCTTCACTCAGTGAATTGTGAACCTGTGGAATTCTCTGCCACAGAAAGTTGTTGAGGCCAGTTCGTTAGATATATTCAAAAGGGAGTTAGATGTGGCCCTCACGGCTAAAGGGATCAAGGGGTATGGAGAGAAGGCAGAAATGGGGTACTGAAGTTGCATGATCAGCTATGATCATATTGAATGGTGGTGCAGGCTCGAAGGGCTGAATGGCCTACTCCTGCACTTACTTTCTATGTTTCTATGTTAACACAGGCGTCCAGAGTGTGGAGTTACAGACATTACACTAGCCTAATCCCACCTTCCAGCTCTTGGTCCGTAGTCCTGCAGGTTACGGCTCTTCAACTGCACATCCAAGTAGCTTTTAAATGTGTTGAGGGTTTCTGCATCTACCATCTTTTCAGGCAGTGGGTTCCAGGCCCCCAGCAACTTCTGGGAGAAGAAATGTTTCTTCATCTCCCCTCTAATCCTTCTACCAACTACTTTAAATCTATGCCCCCTGGTTATTGATCCCTCTGCCAAGGGAAATAGGTCCTTCCTATCCTATCTAGGCCCCTCATAATTTTATACAGCTCAATTAAATCTCCCCTCAGCCTCCTCTGTTCTTAGGAAATCAACCCCACCATGCTCAATCCTTCAGAGGGCCATAACCATCTTTTCTACCAGCTAAACGAGCGAGTCAAGGGTTATGGGGAGCGGGCAGGGAAGTGGAGTTTAGGCCAAGATCAGATCATAGCTTTAAATCTTATTGAATGGCAGAGCAGGCTCGAGGGGCCAAATGACATAGTCCTATTTCTTATGTTCTGAGAGTTGCGGGGGGGGGGGGGGGGGGGCGGGAAGGGGGTGGGAGTTTAGTCCTATACTGTGGGAGCATTTTATGGGCTCCCACAACCCATACAGTGAGCAGGGAGAAGGGCCACTCATACCCACCGGATGAAAGTATATCACAGGATATTAACCCAGAAATTCGGAGCCCGAGATTGGCAGGAGCCGGGTTTGAACCCTCCACTTTCTGATCCAGAGGCGGGAATGCTACCTCGGAGCCAAAAGCCCGGCTCCCTCCACAGAGTGATATTCTAAGACTCGGAAGATGCCCATGGACAGGTGACCAGCACCTCACCTGCAGAGAAAGGCATGAAGGCATACTTGTTCACAAACTTCCTCCGGACATCCAGAAAATGAGCCGGCTTGAACTCATCCGGTTTTTCCCATTGAGTTTTGTCGTAAAGCACGGAAGCCAACAACGGAAGCACACACGATCATTTGGGGCAAGGTGGCGGGAAGAGAAGGTAAGTTGGCCTGGTGACACTCACATGGTTACGAAGCCGATGATCTCACAGTGAGTCGCTCTGTTGCTATGGTGATGTGACAGCTCTGCCGTTGCTACGCTGCAATTATTTAGGTGCCACTTGAGATGTACTCGTGGACCACATTTATTTTTAAGCTGCGCCGTTGTAACGGGTTTGAGACCACTTCAGAGTTAGAGCTCCTACCCTGCGCTGCCATTGCAGCATAGTCTGGAGGGAGCATTGCATTGTCTGAGGTCCGGGCCTTTGAATGAGACGTTATTAGTCACTACACTTCAAACATGATTCATTATGCAGGGGCACTGAGATATCCTTAAAATCATGACACCGTATAATTGCAGTGAGTCTTACTATTCACACAAAAGCGATGATATGAAAATTACTTTTATCAATGTTAAGCACAGGAAAGGAAAGGTCACATGGGTTTCCCCCGTGCTTCTCCAAGCTAAGATTAAACAGGCATGTGGGCGTGAAATTGGACAGTGGGCGGGGGACGCAAAGCAGGCAGTGTCACATCGGACGAATGGTGGCATCATGGCTATGTTACTGGACTAGTAATCCAGCAGGCCTGGAGTACTGATCTGCAGACATGAGTTCAAATCCTACCACGGCAGCTGGGGAATTTAAATATAGTTAATTAAATACCTCTGGAATTACAAAGCTAGTGTCAGTAATGGTGACCATGAAACTACTGGGTTGTTGTAAAGGCTCATGTGGTTCACTAATGTCCTTTAGGGAAGGAACTCTGCTGCCCTTACCTGGTCTGGCCTATATGTGACTCCAGACCCACAGCAATGTGGTTGACTCTTAACGGCCCTCTGAAATGGCCTAGCCAGCTGCTCCGTTATCACACGGACTGCAGCAGCTCAAGAAGGTGGCTTACCACCACCTTCTCAAGGGCAATTAGGAATGGCCAATAAATGCCAGCCTTGCCAGTGATATTTATATTTTATGTACGAATAAAACAAAAGGACGTCTGTTATGCGCTTCGCTCCATATTCAGTCCATTGACATCAACAAAATTGTATATCGGGCGTGCGGTATAACGGGCGGAAAAAGTGATTCCCTCGGTTTTGCCTCCCTCCACCGTCCAATTTCACCCCCCCCGCAATCTCCTCTCCGATGTCTGTCAATGCTGTTGAACAGTCACTGGGTGTACAGAAGAGCTACTGGTTAACTGGCTGGAGGTAATTTCACGAAGCTGCGTTCATAGCGGACAGCCTCGCCAGCGCCAGTCTGCCTCCTACTCCCCACCACTCCCACTATCTGATCTCTTGCTCTGAGCCTGAGGAGAAGCAGTTTGTTTCCATTTATTTCATGTCATAGAACATAGAACATAGAAAATAGGTGCAGGAGTAGGCCATTCGGCCCTTCGAGCCTGCACCGCCATTCAATAAGATCATGGCTGATCATTCCCTCAGTACCCCTTTCCTGCTTTCTCCCCATACCCCTTGATCCCCTTAGCAGTAAGGGCCATATCTAACCCACTCTTGAATATTTCCAATGAACTGGCAACAACAACTCTCTGCGGCAGGGAATTCCACAGGTTAACAACTCTCTGGGTGAAGAAGTTTCTCCTCATCTCAGTCCTAAATGACCTACCCCTTATCCTAAGACTGTGTCTCCTGGTTCTGGACTTCCCCAACATCGGGAACATTCTTCCCCCATCTAACTTGTCCAGTCCCGTCAGAATCTTATATGTTTCTATGAGATCCCCTCTCATCCTTCTAAACTCCAGTGTATAAATTCCCAGTTGATCCAGTGTCTTCTCATATGTCAGTCCAGCCATCCCGGGAATCAGTCTGGTGCAGATTCAATAGTAACTTTCAAAAGGGAATTGGATATATACTTGAAATGGAAAAAATTGCAAGGCTATGGGGGGAAAGGGCAGGGTCGTGGGACTAATTTGGACAGCTCTTTCAAAGAGCCGGCACATGATGGGCTGAATGGCCTCCTTCTGTGCTGTAAAATTTAATGAAATTTAAGTTGATGACCTAATGGTAGCATGTTAAAGTCCTTGGCTTTCCCTGCAGATCAGTAACACTATCTTTGCAATAAAATGCAATGACACACTGAAATGATCTTTTAAACACAAGCAGCTTGGCTGTTGCCCAACACTTCGGGACCTGTAACTTGACACAAACACAGATCACAAACATTCTGCTGGGATGGTATGAGCTTGCTTATTTTGCATGTTACTTCATTTCACTCTCTTCCCCCATGTCCCCAAAAACATGGGCAGATCTTGCGATAAAAGAGAGAACTTGCATTTCGATAACGCCTTTCACAACCTCAGCATGTCCCAAAGCGCTTCACAGGCAATGAAGCACTTCTGTGAAGTGTAGTCACTGTTGTAATGTAGGGGGACACGACAGGCCAATTTGCGCACAGCAAGTTCCCACAAACAGATCACAACCAGATCATCTGTTTTTTAGTGGTGTTGGACGAGGGATAACTATTGGCCCAGGGCACTGGGGAGAACTCTCCTGCTATTTGAAATAGTGCCATGGGATCTTTTACGTCCACCTGAGAGAAAGACGAGGCCTCAGTTTAACGTCTCATCCGAAAGATGAATGAGGTAGGACTGAGTGCCTGTGCTTCTATCAAATCCCAACTCGTTGTGAAAAATAAATAGGTCAGATATAGGACAAAAGAAATTAGAAATGGGAATTGAAGATTTGAACATATTTAATTACCTAATCTTTTCTTGTAACCTGGGCTTCAGATGCACGTATTAATATCTATGTTGAGGGAACATATTGGAGCGCCAATGGTTACCATGGAGACAGAGAACGAGGATCCTACAGTCATGATTCCCTACCTGAGATGTAAGGAGGCGACCTGACAGACCAGGGCCACCCATGCACCGCTGGTGGCCAGATGGGTAAAGACCTGGGATACAGTCACTAGTCTGAGGTGCGAAGGGCTCTAGATGGGGGAAGCCGGAGAAAATATAACCAGGAAGGGACAACGTGCCGAAAAAGGCCTACCTTGGGTATAAAATAGCCTCGGAAATTAATGTCCACGGTCGTTGCCCGAGGAACACCTAGTGGCACGATGTTGGCAAACCTCTGCACCTTGTGTATAACTGCGTCAGTGTAGGGCATGTGCTTACATTTCCATTCTGGGAGATCACTCTGATCCAATCACTTGGTCGATTTCTTCCTGCACTTTCTCTGAAACAGAAACAAATAGATCTTTTTATTTT